>NC_039258.1:9678986-10013486 GCF_003368295.1 Carassius auratus | reverse complement strand
ACACAGCTTCTCTCCTTCATTAAAGACAGAAAAATTATTTGACACTGCATAATTGGCACATTGTGACTTGTTAGGATGAGCCATTAACAGTCAGATAATACAACTTATAAATATATTAATACTTACAGCCAGTGGTTGGCTTGTGGCAACTTTGGTCAAACCAGGTCTCAACATGGACTCTTTCTTATCTACATAGGGAACCATAACATTCAGCTTCTCGATAACCATCTCCATGATTTGCAGGGCCAGTGTACTGTCGGCTCCTAGAGCCATCCACATCTCACAGCTCCAGCTGGAGAAAACACATAATGACACAAACATAAGCACATCATTATTATGCTTGAGCATCACGGAGCACATGACAGGCAATGAATGCCATGCGCATAAACAACACACACAGTAATCACCTGTCGTATGGTAGAGGGTAGGCTACGAGCGTGTTGACCACTGTCTGCAGATGCTGTGTAGCGAGGATGAGGATGGACTGACTGATGGCCACCTTTACCGGCTCTTCACCAATCATCTGCAGCCGGTTGTGTAACACCTCACGCATGTCTGGCACCTGACAAAGAGTCAAGACACAAGAAGTAATAACTGACAAGATAGAAAACAATTACAGTTTCATTAAATATGAAAACAGGAGCATGAAGGGAGCACTTGTGCACATGTCAGTGAAGGGAATTTTGGGAACGTATAAACTAGTTTTCTAAGCTACAAGCTACTAATAGGTTTAAATTGAAATGTAAATCTTTATTCATTACAAATCCACTCTAGTCTTTCTTGCCTTGGTCATGATAGAAGTGAAATTCAATTCAACAATGAATCCGTTGATCTGATTCACAAAACCAGTCTGAATGATTCATTAAAGACTTTAGAAGTTGTTAGATCAGTGAACACTGACAAACAGCAGATGTTTGAAGTCAAAAAACAAATTAATCCATTTATTCAGCAAGGCACCAAATCAGCATATTAAAATGATTTCTGAAGGATCATGTGACACTGAATACTGAAGTAATGGCTAAAGTTATTTTAAACTAAAATATTAATTCACAATATTAGTTATAATAATATTATAAACTGATGTAATAACATTTGCTGAAAATGTGTGATTTGCCAGAATCTGATGAAAGTGTTGTGTACCAGATCCTGCAGGCCAGTACCTCTGTTCTTCAGCAAGGTGTTGAGGATCACGCTGGATGCTCTGGAACAGTTGGACTGAGAGTCCACCAAACCATCATACTGCAGAAACAACAGGGAGCTCAGCTGCTGCTGGGCCAAACGCTTACTGATGATCTAAAACACGAGACACAGAGAAAGAGAGTTCGTTTCATTTTCAGAAAGAAAATCTGTATTTTTTTTATCAGTATTTTATAACATTACGTCAGGAATTAACAATTAACCTTAGTCAGCTCAGAGGAGGTTTTATACAAGACTGAATGGTCAGGATTGTTTAGCTTCTCGCGAACATCTAATAGACCCTCAACTGAATCATCTTTGTAGTCCAGTGAAAAGCCTGAAAAATGGAAGAGCAAAGACCCTTTGCTCAGTATTTCAGCATTACATAACACATCATATAATATTGAGATTGGCAATCTGAAGCTCACCCTAGGTTCGACAAAACGGAGTTGTGCTATGAAAAACTGGGCAGTACCTTCATAGCGCAGCTGAATGTACATTAGTCTATAGATGCAGTCTATGGCTGCCCGTCGCACTTCAGGGTTTGGGTCTGTGCACCGTGGGGCCAGACGCCCCACAAGAACTCCCAAATTATGGAATGTCACAAGATTCTGGACAGAGAGAAAGAATGAAAGAGAAATATTCATAAGCACCGAGCTTGAGATCTAATAAGATTTTAACTACATTTGTTTCCCAAAGCACATATTTCATTAATCATTGCCTTGAGGAAACCAAAACGTCTTTTAGGAAGAACAAAATAAATGATCCTATGTGTAACATTTCAGCTTGAGGAGAAATAATAAAATAATAGTGAATGCACTCACAGTGTTTTGCAGTAACAATCTACAAATAACCAGAAGACTTTTTTTTAACCAAGAAAGTAACACTTTAACTACTAAATTTAAATTCTATATTTCATTAAATAATTACTTTAATGATTAATTAAAATAACTTAATATCTGTAACCTATATCTTTTAATTATAGTAAATTCTAATTACTTCTCTACAAACAAAACCCTTGCTCATGTGGTGCACAAGTACTGTCAAACAAGCTGTTTGAGCATTTTAGAGATGCTTAAAATGTAACAATAATATGAGTATGTTAACACAGTAACATATAACCCTTCAAAAGAATCCTTTCCCAATTCAAAGAATATTACTAGCTACTGCATTATGGATGCTATAGATGTGTATGTAATATACAAACACATATGTGTCAATGATACTCCTTACCTTCACACTGAGATTGTCCAAGTAGAACTGTAGTAACTCTGCTGTGGTCTTTACTGCCCTCTCCCGCTCATGGTCTGGTCCTGAGCTCAGCCAGCTTTCTATATGCTAGAAAGTGCAAAAGCACTCAATAAATGGGGCTCAGATAAAGAGACTGCAAAATGGCAAGTGACTTATAGTTTCTTCTTTACCTTAAACACAGACTGCAGACCATCAGGACTCAAGTCTCTGGCTAGCACATTCCTCAGAAATTCATGAAGAGCATAAAAAGTATCTGAATGTAACACCTGAGGGAAAATGCATTGCAGTAAAAAAAACATAATTCATGTTTAAAGCAAACAGGACAGAGTACTGATGTTCACATTTTTTATTCTGACCCCTCTTTGCTGTGGATCCAGGGCTTCTTCTTCTTTAGCCTTGTCAGGAGTGTCCGCAGTATGCAGCCCATAAACCCCATTCAAAGATGTTTTTAACAAGTCAAAGTTTTCATTTTCTGTTAAAGGAGGATCTAAGTTTCTGAAGACTGGAGTCAAGTTCTTAACAGAGTGCGGCACTGCATCGCAATGGACAAAGATGCCAGTTTAGCATATGTTTACAAATCTTTTAAAAATGAATGAACACAGTAGTGAAGATGAACACAAGAAAGATTTCAAAAGGTAGGATACATGAGGTTGGCACATGTGGTCAACACAAGATAGCAAACAGGGGTACACATAACATCTGTTGGTTCAGCTTTTATGAAATCCTGCAGGTAAATAACAGAAATAAATGCCAAATAAGTCTGCATACCATTATGAAACTGATCTGAGATTTAAAGCAAACAAACAAACAATCAAACATTTTCTTACATTGAAAACACATACAGTTCTGTATATTAAAAACTGAATGATCTTCAAATCAAACCTCTCACCATCATAACGCCCATCAACTCTTGTTTGCAGGAGAACAGGAAGCCCTGTTTACGAACACTTTTACTGATGGCCTTGGCGATGAGTCCGACACTATGAATGAGACTGAGCTTCATAGTCAGGGCCTACGAAGTACCCATAAACATACATACACAAACACATATAAAGAGATGCAAACACACACTCAAAACTATGCGCATTGAAATGTCAATCAAACAGCACAGGCAAATCAAGACCTGGGATTAGGAAAGTATTTCCAGGTCACAGCGGCACTCAGCATGCTCATTATAAAGTCATTTATTTTAATTTATTTAGTGCTATAAGAGATGAAAATCACAATCTTTGACAATATAATTGTGATTCGATAGAAAAAGTTGAATTGATGAATCCAGCCACCTATAAAATCCACAAAAGCCAGAAAACCAAGACACCGTGACGCTTTAGTAAGACAAAGGTTATCAAGTTAGTGAGCACTTTTTGAACTCCTCAAAAACATTGCACTTTTACTTAGTAGTGTAAAGATAGTTTCAAATGTCATCTTTATTTTAAACTCTAATATAACACAACAGACCTTTTAAAAAGATCCAAACTTAATAGAAAGAGCTTATAAATGCTTTTTCAAATCCATCTCAGGGTCATAAAGAGATAGAGAGGTTTATGAACTTTTTTATGAGAAGCTCAAAAGGTTATAATGTAAAGATTTTGATTGCAGCATCAAGACCGAAGAGAAAGTGAGTTAAAGTTTAAAGGTCAGAGGTGAGAGAAGCTCCTTGTGATCGCTTCCCATCACGGTACCTTGGTCTCTACTTTAATTCCCAGAACCTGTGCAACAATAAAAGTAATGATGCAATGTAATTCACAAGCATTAAAGATAATCCTTTTTATTTAACAACAAACTGGAATTTAAGAACGATGAATTAAGTGAAACTTCAGATAGTGTTTGTATATATATCATCTCAGTTTAAGAAAATTCTCCTAAAATCCCCCAAAAAACAAGACGAACTCAACTTTGGTATTCAAACTGGACTGCAGAATATTAAAACAAAATGAGTTACATGGCTCCCTAACAGTGAAATTATTTTAAATTGCACATTTACATTATGAATATTGATGAGGTATGATTCAGCACTCAAAGAGAATTAATGATCCTTGTCGTTAAAAATCATTTAGATCAAACTGTCATAACTGCAGCCACAAAAGCAACCAACTGAATCCTGTCAACAATACACTAGGACGTTCAAAGGACTTGCTTAGCAAAACACCTCACAGCAGCAACACATTTTTCTCTTTTGTGCCTCACTGCTGTAACAAACAATGGGAAATGATTAATGTATTAATTCTGATCAAATAAACGGGCTGTTCATCTAACATAATAGAATGTCTACAGAGGCATGACATTTTTTGATTTTTCCAAAAACCTCCACCAAACATCTAATGCAACTGCAAGTCTAGTCATCAGTTTTTTTGGTTCATTTTTCTCAGAAAAGAGACTATACTTTTTAAAAGTGTAAATATGCTAAAAGTTATTTTTTTGTCAGCTTTTAGGAGTACACTCTCGTGTGGTAAAGGACTAAAAAGACTAAAAGCCTTCAGAGGAATAAATTAGAAACAGAATTGAGAATACCGCTCTGTTTTACTTTGGTGTTGAAGTTCTTGGAGATGTTGTGGAGAATGTCACTATCGAAGCGAGTAAGGAGCTTATCTTCTGGAGCGTGCAACGCAACAAAGCCGTAACACAAAATGAGCGTGCTCTTCATTTTCTCCACATCAACATCGTTTTTATCCTGAATGACAAAAAAAAAAGTGAAACACAACAAGATAAATGTGTAAAATACAGTCTCTGAAGCACTTAAGATATAACCGAACACTCAACGAAACACTGTGCACTGTTACATTTTACAATTACTATTATTAAAAACATATAATATAACATGGTAAAACAATCATTTCAAACCAAAATTAAATGTTACAGTTTTTAACAGTGTAATTTGGGAAATAAAAAGATGTTTTAATTTGAATCACGTAAGCAGTACAATGAAGCTCGGCCTACTTTGAGAAGACCAAATATCCCTGAGGCTTTCCTGAAGGCGTCAGACTTCCCAAACTCCTCCAGTTTTTCCAGAGTACCATCGAGATGACTGCTGGCACACAGCCCGACTCCCATGGCAACACCCTGCGTACCAAATACTGCCTGTTACTTGCATTATTCTTAATTATCATAGTTTCTATGATTAGAAATAATGTGATATGTGATCTCTTGCAACACTAGGCAGTAGAAAAATTACCTAAATTTGGGGACAGCAATGAATAAGAATGTCCAATTGGTCATCCACCAATGGACTACCATGTTTTCCACTTGAAACATGCTATTTACTTATAGAAAATGTAATTATAATATTTCCTGAAATATAAATATTTGACTTATTTTCAGTAAAGATACTGCAGTCCATTTGCAACTACATTTAAATATTTTTCTAATATTTGATTTTTCTTCACATTTTTGTGGCAGTGTGGTTAAAATGATGAATCGAGAAACACATTTCCCTAGAGAAGGTTTTAGTGTGCCGTCAGCATGCGGTGCTTCAGCAAGCTGTTTCACTCTCTCTGAGAAGTCATACCTCTCATTTCAGAAGCTAGAAGTGAACTACTAATTACTCAGAGGCATACAGTTCTTTCGATTGCATCATTGTGACGAGTGCCGATCAAGATCTCCTGCAGCTGTTTCCTGACCAGCTCTTTATTATAGCACTGCTGGAGAATCACACGATACACCTATACAAAAAACTCTGAGAAAGAAAGAAAAAATCTAGCAGACTTAGAAAGTTCCTTTTCTGAAATAATAAATCTGGTTTATAATATGAAAAGGCACAGATGGATTTCCAAACTGACCTTCTCCTCCAGAGCGTTGTTGTAGGTAGGAAGGTATCGTGTGGCTTCTACTGCAAGCCTCTCTTTTTAGCCTGATTTATTCATAGATGTTACTACAGACCTGAAGTAAAGTTTCTTCCCATTGCTTTTTTTATCCAGAGAATCTTCTGTTGATTCTGGTTTAAAGACAGAGACAAAATTCCGTCAGAGATGCATTACAAACCACACTCTGGAAAAAGTCAAAGATAATGGGATATCCAAATTTAACTTTTTAAAGCTATACCGTGTAACTATCTTGGAAGAGTTGTTGAATGTGAAATATGATTTTTCATATTTAAAAATGTGTTTGGCTGCATCTTGGAAACATCTGGTTGTCTTGTGAGTCTCTAAGGACAGGTGGTTGTGGTTTTGGAAGACACATGAGAGGTTTCACTGAAACCTCATCATATCAGATGAGCACTCGTTCGACTAAAAACTGACAGAGCGAGTCTTGAGAACCTGTAAAGTATCAGTTACTAGACTAAATAAGGTAACGAGTCCTTTTATGTCAGTAAATTAACCTACGTCATTGAAATCTCACAGCAGGTTCAATTAGACAGAGCTGATGTCCAAAATCAGTTTGGAGATGGCTAGACCTTTTGAATCATCACGAAACTTTGAAAAGTGTAGCTGGATGTTATGACCAATAGGTGGCATGTTCTGGTAGCTTGATGAAGAAAAGCTCTGTCCCTAATCCACTACATCACTGTTGTATATTTTAACAAACCTTCAAGATAAGTGACCAGCTTTGGAATCTCGTTTTCCCACAGAGGCTCAGCTTTAGGATGAATGTTAGAGCTGATAGCATGGAGCAGACTTAGAGAGGGAGCACCATGTCCCCTCCATCGAAACGGGAATGCAGCATTCACCTGAGGAAAATGTTTTACGGTCTGCACTAAGCATAGACTAAATGACATTTTTACATAGAAACAGGGATTTAAAAAAAATTATGACTTTCTTGATGACAAAAGAATAAATAAAATTGCAGCAGACAAATCTAGACAAAATAAATAAATAAATAAATACTGTTACACTGTAGCTTGAAATCAATATTTGTGTTTAGAAACAGTTTAGATTTGGTAGAATGTTTTTAATGTGTTTTATTTTGAAGAATTTTGAAGAACCAAGCGTTTTTGGTCCACATTGACTTTCCAAAGTAGGGGGAAAAATACAATTGAAGTCAATGGGGACCATCAACTGTTTGATTACCAGCATTCTTTAAAATATCTTCTTTTATGTACAAAATAAGAAATAATCTTATACAGAATTAGAACAACATGAGGGCGAGTAAATGATGACAAAATTTTCATTTTTAGGTCAACTATACTTATTTCATTAAAAAAAAAATCTTGCTGACCTCTACCTTTTGAATAGTAGTGTATGAAAGTAGCACTGGTATATATAAAAAGGAACTTTGAAATATCCACCGTAACTGTTATTATACAAAAATAATTTATTTACATTTTACCTTACTCATTGCCCAGTTGAAACTAAGACCAATGTACAGTAATGAAAAAAAAAAAATTAAAAAAAAATAATTTTGACACTTACCAAGAGCCTTATCATCAGGATATATTGTGAGGGAAGACTAGAGCCTGCGGGAAGACTGAAGAAACAGAGAAGACGACAGAGAGAGGGGGAGGACAGACAAGGGTAACCCATTAGTGAAGCCCATGATCCAAAAGCATTACAATTAACGAATAAATAATCACTGAACCTGGGACTTATTTGTCCTACTACAGTTCAATTTAATCACTGTCAGCGTAAGAAACAATTAGCCTTTGCCCCAAAAACTTTATTCAGTTGATAAATACCACTTTTAATTTGACTAATTAGAAACAGACTGAACAGGCAAAGCAAACAACTTGCAAATGAAAACAAGACGAAATTTAGTTTCAGGCCAACAGCGGAAAAAAGGGTTTAATAACTGCAGCTGGATTTGCCACATTGCCAAAAAGACAGAAAGTGTGATTCCAGAGTGTCTTTAGGTCAGACGGTGGAAAAACTCTTAGTCTGAGTCTAGGCTCATCAGTGACATCATGTGTGTGTGTCCACACCTTGTGCATTGAAGTTGATGATGAAGTTGGGTTCATGAGTTGTTCGTTTCTTGTTGGCCAGCAGAATTAAACTCTTGCACAATGGGGTAGCAGCGTTGGCATACTAATTTGGGGTCAGGTAGCAGAGCAACATATGCCACAAAACCTACACAGGAAAAAACATAATTTCAGATGTATATGAAGAAAACCAAAGCGACACATATTGGACAATTTAAAACAAGTGTTAATACCTCCCATCAGGGCCACAATTATTACACTACAATAAATAATCAGCAATTAATAGCAATAAACATCAATTAAACGGTGTAAAATGTAACATCAAACCATAATGTACTGATAAGAAAAAAAATAAGATGATTTTATTTTAATTAATAAAATACATCAAATATCAAGTGCGACAGGGATTTCTGGGAAATGTCAAGTTTCCTTGTGAAGTTACTGGTAACTAATACAGTTTTTTTTTTTTATATAGTTAAAATAATTTTTATAGCGGAATTTTGTTCAACATTTTGAGGCGATTTTGAAGTTGAGGTCTTACATTGTTTATTTATAAATATTTTATAGTCTATGTATGTATAAATGTGATTGTGTAGATGTGTGTAGATGGATAGATGGATGGATAGATACAAATAAATGTGAATTAAACTGAATAAATCCCACAAAACATAAATCCATATTCACAATAAACTTCATAAAAGTCCAAACTCAGTGCTTTAAAACAACATGTTAACAAGATAGACACAACAAACGTCTAAATATAGTCTGGCTATATGTACATCTCCTGACATTTTCCTGGTTATCATTCGAATGTGTTTTGGCGGAGGGAATGGAGACAGTCTCATCGGCACATAAACTGTCTTCTTCTGTCTGCTGAGGAGAGATCCCTGTCAACGGCCTGCTGTTGATGTTGGGAGGCTCACAGGAAAAAAGATCTAATATTCCTCTAGACACTCTCTCTTACAAGCGGCAGTGCCGGACTGGGACTGCTGACTTTGGCTGTGAAAATGATGGACTGTACGGAATGACAGCAAAGCCCATCTCTCACAATGTAAGAGTTTCATTGAGTTGTTTTTAGGATAATAAGACGCATTGCAGATGTGCATGTGCCTGATTTAGGGGCAGCAGGACTGTCACCACTACAGACAGTGATGTTCTCCCTAATACCCTTATGAAAATTACCCATGGTTTTATTATAGTAAAAGTGTGGTAACCATGGATTTTTGGTGGACTGATTACTACATGCTTAAACAGAGTAGTACAGCAAAACCATGGATTTAACTACAAGTTCACTTGAAAAATGCAATTACAGTCAATCATAATGCTGCACAACAGAACAAAGGTGAGCACTGCACATTTTGAAAGATGAACCATGACTTCATGACCTCATCAAGATGAGGAAAGTATATGCTTGTTTGTACTTATCTGCATACTCACATCAGTCAGGCGGCCCACTGTGGTAGTGAAAAGGTGCAATGTGTTATCACACAGAGCCTCATTAGTCACTTCGTCTGGGTCTGGAGGTCGCTGTCCTCGCTGTGTGAATATTAACAATTCATTAGCTGTATTGTGTCCCACAACCTAGCATAACTAGGGCTAGGCTAAAGCCAATAACAGTGCAAAGCTAACTTACTAATGTAAATATTAAAAAACTGAGGTATGCACTGAAATATTGCTCAACATGGACTATGAACTGAATTTAAAAAGCTTAATTGATGTTAAAGAAATCGACTAGACAATCTTGCAATGCAATGCATGATAAATCAAGTAAGGAGATTTGGAACTTAAAAGTTAAATATGTTCAGCGAGCAGGAAGTTGATTTGCAATTACAGTCATGTGACACTGCTGATCAGCAGTAAGATAACAAATGTGTAATTGAGTAAGTGTTGTTTGTACATGGTAAGTGTCTGGATGATGAAACAGACAAGCAGGTCTCCTCCCTCTAGCTCCAGGTAACCATGATGAGCCATAGCACTGATCACCTGCACCACTCTCTTCTTCACCTGCACAGACAAACACCATCATTGAAACCTTTCTGAGCACTCACAATGAGCAGTATGACACCAGTATGAGTTTTACATGAAAATAAAAAATAGATCACATATTTATATAACTTTCGGTACTTATATGTACCAGAGGTTGAATGTCACATTAAAACTTTTAAATACTTAAAAACATTTAAAAAAAAAGGTGCATATATTTTTATTGGGTTTGCATGTGTCTAACTTTCACTATAAAATATTTCAATACAATAAAATAATCAGCGAAGTGTGAAAACATTTATTCTGCAAAAATCATGAATTTTCAGTACAAAAATGCAACAAATGTGTAATTTTCAAACTGTCCAACTCCAATTGACAAATCTATATATTTGTGTACTTGATTACCCAGGTGTCAGTGTAGAACAATTAAGATTATACATGTGATGCATGAAGAAAACCAATAATTTTTTTATAACATGTCATTTCAAATTATGTAAGTGTGAATTTAATTGAATTCATTTATACCACATAATCCTATCAAACGCAATACATAACTTGAGATGTGCTAGCAATGACACTGCAGAAATGTTTTTAATGTTCATAGCTATGTTTCCATCCGCCTATTTTTCCATCATCAAACAGGTCCACTCCCAATTATCAAGAAATGGAACATTGTTTGCGTTTGCATTTTGTCTGGCACAAGTTATTATGTAGGAATAAAAGCCACAAGCTTCCCCAGTTGCAGCATCTTTCATTTATATTACTGATACTTTGCATCAGTTTTCAGGAATTTTTTTTTTTTTTTTTTGAAGATCCAATGAAGACATTGGATGGAAACAGGTCTTTATTTGCAAAGGTTTTATGCAATATTCTAATTTTGTGCATAAGTTAAATTCACAACTTTGAATGGAAACATAGCCAATGTCAAATCCTTCTATGATGCATGGACATTCACTGCTGGACATTTTAGTAGAAACATTAAATAAACTAGTAAAACTGTGAATAATGTACTTTAAGGGAGTTTATTTTCTAAAGGTACGCAGGACAAAAAGTGCCCAAAGTTAATGAAATACCCATATTTTGTCACTTATCACATAGAGAGGATATATTTATGTACCTTATTACTGTTGTCAGCCAGAGGTTGCCTGATGCTGGATAAAATTTGGATCCTCTTGGTTTCCATAATGGATGCTTGAACAGACAGAACAGAGTTTTAAAAATACATGTCTTAAAAATGACAATGGCAGCAAAACATTCTGATATTTTCATAGCCAGGTATGACAATCTGGATAAGAGTGTCTGGCTGAGGAAGAAATCATTGACATATTTTGATTACATGTTTAAAACTCACTGGATGAGTTTATGAGGTGTCTGAGTACAGCCAGTGAGCCCATTCTGATCTTTTGTTACTGTTCTCCAACCTCTGGAGAACAAACACCATCAGACGGTCTGTGAATGTGTTAGCTGGGGCCAAAAGCAGCAAAATATAGAAGTGAAAATGAATGCAATCTGTCAAGTTTACTCTCAGTTACAGATAAGGCTTTGGAAGTGTTCTGTGCCAATAAATGAACCACCAAAATCTATGTATGAATGCAGTCAGTGGTGTCTGGTTTTAATGCCTGGTAGATGCTCCATATAAAGGCAGCTACATTACCTAGACCAGCAGCCCTATAAAGGGTTTTGTTTTAGGACCCATGTTGAATATTAATTGGATAAAAACTAAAATAAATAAATAAATAAATAAATAAATAAATAAATAAATAAATATATATATATATATATATATATATATATATATATATATATATATATATATATATATATATATATATATATATATATATATATATATATAATTAAATTATATTTCATGAGTCATTATTCTAATTTATATATTTTATGCATTAATAGTCTAGCACCAACACAATTTGAAACACCAGCTCATGACTGACACACACACAGAAAACACTTAACAGCTCCTGGGACTCCTTGCATTTGCTTGATAAAACCCAAAAGCAAGAGAAGTGCGATCCAGCTGGTGTGTGTCACCTCAAATCAGCACCGAGCACACAACTGTATGATATCATCTCCCTGATTGGAGGAGCCTGCTGGTCTGACACTTAACTTAATCTCAGCTCAGACTCCATCAGCACATGACAACGATATTGCTACAGCAGTCAGCTGACTGAGAATACAACATTAGCTTGAGTTTATGTTCACATGACTAATTCAGAAAAGAGATTTCAATCAGATGTTTACATTCGCATGCACCTTAAAATTAAGGAAAGGGTTTAACCAAGACCCACCAAGAACAGTAAAGCACCGCAGGACCTCGTTGTGATTCTTCACAGTTGGAGGGTTGCTGAAATCCATAGGTGTGCATATCTGGAAGGAAATATTTAAATAAATCTACTGACAATGATGACCTGAAACACAAATTATTATCTAATAACTTTGAAAACTGGAATTTCAAAGAAAAAAAGCAGTGATAAGGTATGAATACAATTAAATGATCTAAATTAAAATGATCAAAATTAGTTAAACTGGCAAGAAGCTGTTAATTCTGAAAGGAAATAACTCATTTTAATAAAAATGCTCAAATTGCAAAATGAATGGTTTAAAACAAACCGTTAATTAACAACTGTTCTAATCTGATTTTTTTGTGAATAATTCCTACTATGTTAAACCGTTAAACGGCCCTGGGCTGGGTAACTCTGTGTAACACTGTTAGGCAACTTAAAACTAGTTCCACCAAAATTAAAACATTATTACAAGAAGTTGTGCAGGGGATGTAGAAGAAGTCTGCAAAACGCTTTTGTTTTAATGAATATGAAAAAGTGGTGCACATAAAGAGTGAGTGAAAGAAACCCTGACCTGCTGGTGCAGAGCAACTAAGAGACCATCAATCTGTGTCTCAAGCACTCTGCTGCCCATATTCACAGAGGCCTCCAGGACCTGACACAAGCTCTAAACAAACACAAACACAATTTGACTACATTAGGCAGTACAGAGTCCTGGATTGTCTCGTAGATTGATCATAAAATCTGATCTGACTATGTACTGTAAGTCACAGCAGGCTGATTAAATGATGGCAAAACAATTACACATTTCCATGTCTTTATTGAACACATTCCAGAGTGGGGGGAAAGCATGTGAACTAATAACTTCCACCAAACATTTGCTGTAATTGTGCAATGGTGAGGAGGGCTTTACCTTGCTGATGATGTAGTTCTGAATTTTTCTTGTAAAGGCCAAGTATAGTGGGGAAGTAGTTTGGGAAACTGTTCTTCCAGTTTATCATGTGCCATCAGGTGACTCATTGACCCAAGAGCCTCTGCAACAGTCAGACGCAGCTGCAGAATGACACACAAGAATGTATCATTTTAACACATACATAAATCCACATTCACACTACAGGCAAATGAAAAAAAAATGCTGAATCTTGAACGATTAGTGACCAAGAAGTATTTTAAATAGAACATATGATCTTTACCGTATTCTTTTCCGGCTGCAATAATGTTATGTGAAAAGGCAAAATTACTACATACAATCCAATCTTCAGCATTTACAAAGAAATCCACCTCTCTAAAAGAAGTAGATTTAGTTCACAAGCTCACTTCCAAAGAAAGCTGAACTGAACCCAGTTGGCCCTCTCTTGTCTCAAAATGAGTTAGCTGTAATTGGATGTGTGCTTCGTCTCATTAAATATACCTTGGACTCTCTGCTCTGGATCCAGCTGTTGAACAGGATGTCATAGGCTGAGTAAATCTCACTAGAGAAGGTGTCTTTACACACAGTGGGGTCCAGAGCTTTGTCCAGGTTGGCCAGGTATTCTAGAATGCTCTCGCTGAAGCGGCACAGAGCTGAGAGGAAACATTAAGAGAGGAGAAGCCACGTCACTACAAACATTTAACACTTATCAAAGCATTTCACGCAAGGAGAAGACAATATACAGTCATTTTTTAAATACATTTATTTACAGCAATGATTTATTACAATGATAAAAATTGACAGTAATGTTTTATGCGGTCACAAAAAATATATATTTAAAATAAATACATACATTTTGAGCACCAAATAAGCATATTTGAATGATTTCTGAAGGATCATGTGAAAATGAAGACTGGAGTAATGGCTCCTGAAAATTCAATGTTGTGCTGGCTATATTTATGGAAACAGAAATCTTTTATAACATCTTTATTGTCCTTGTGGAGTAAACAAATACATTTCTTCAAGTTAAAAAAAGTTTACTCGCACCAAACTTTGAACGGTAGTATATCTAAATCTACAGAGATGAGACTGATTTCCTGATGCCTTCTAATATTTGATGCTTTACGTATCATAAAGGCCATATAAAATCCATGACATTCAGCAGTCATATACATAACCATTAAAGGAAAGCACATAGAAAACCTTGAAAAACCGCAATGTTGATGTTTTACATGTTGATGTTTTAAGGAAACGCTTTGGCTGACCTTGGGATGTTTGTGAAGGTAGTCCTGGCACATGGACAGGACGTCATCAGGCTGCTGCTTTCCCAGTGTAAAGATGGATATCCTGACCTGTTCCTGCACCACTGGGTCCCGGTCAATGGCAGCATCCAAAAGAGCCAGGGTCACCTCTGATTGGATAAAACAAACACATTCATTCATGAACAGAACGTGATGGATAGGTATGAATTGCTGATATGTGTGTACTTGTACATATTTTCTATTTTAATATATATTAAAAATGTAATTTATTCCCGTGATGGCAAAGCTGAATATTCAAACACCATTACTCCAGTCTTCAGTGTCACATGATCCTTCAGAAATCATTCTGATATGCTGATTTGCTTAAGACATTTTTCTAAAAACAGTTGTGTTGCCTGATATTTTTAATTATTATTTATTATTATTATTATTATTTATTTTAAAAGATTCTCTTTTTATTAGAAAGTTCGAAAAACAGCATGCATGTCAAATTAAAGCTCTATATGGTTCAGTTCCAAAGTAAATATTCATCTATGATATTTCATATTTTAGCTTTCACAATATACATGTTTATCTTTCTTCAGAATAAATATTATAGCCAGAGACGTCTGGTTGAGTTGACACCGAATGACCCAGAAATCTTTTATAAACATTTTATGTATTTTGGATTTAATGATTGCATTCTTGCAGAATAAATGTATTAATATCTTTCCTAGAAAATCTTACTGACGCCAAACTTTTGGACAACAATGTATACAAGAACGGCTTTTCTATTGTTCTGTTACTGTGTCTGTTTCTCACTGACCTAAAATCATTTTATAGGTTTTAGTACTATCAGACTATGTGGTAAATCCAGACAGAGCACTCCTACACAAACATATTCTCTTAACACCAGAAAATGCGGTTTCTTGCCTGCTCAAAAACAACTCTTTAGTGAGTGGGTGGTCAATTAATCATTGGGATTAGTGTAATTAACTCTGAGATGTGCACTATAGTTAGTCATGAGCTTTGCACTGAGGACATGATTGATGCATATGACTCACTCCTGCCCCTAAACTCACAATACAGACGGTACAACGTAAGGACGAAGATCTACAATGCTGAATATCTTAAGACAGACTATGCAACATCTGGACATTTTAACCTCACTTAATTTCCACATACAGACCTATCCGATTCGATTATTCTAATCTACCTACAGCGCACTGAGTAAACGAGTTGCCTAAACATATTCATTGGGCAATTAGCTTCAGATCCAACCTAAAGAACAGTGTTGAAAGACACTAATGGGATAAGAGAAAGCCGTGACTCTGTTCAGTCGGACTAGATTCATGGGGCAGTCCATTTTAAATGAAAAACAGGTGCTTTTGTTTTGCACATAAATATGCCCTTTTGGTATCTAAAAGTGATATTAAAATAAAGTAGTAGTAGTATAATTTTACTTAATGCCATGTCAGCATCTTAGGCTATTTTCATGGCAAAAACAATTCAGAAAATACAAATATAACAAATACAATAAAAAACAGTTATATAACAGTTATATACAATAAAAAGTTATATTACACAATTTTTTTTTTTACATTAACATGATAAAACTTATTCTGGAAAAATTATACTAAACAACTCTTTAAGGAATTTCACTTCATAAAAGAGTTTGATATTAATAAAGACGTTTAAAGGTATATATATCCATGCAAATATTGATTAATAAACATTAAATACACTAATATTTAAAAGTTTGGAGTATCTTTTTTATATATATTTTGAAAGATATACTTTTAGTTGGCAGAGATGAACTAAATTGATCAAAAGTGAGAGTAAAAAAACAAAAACATGTAATAAATATTGTTCTTTTGAACTTTCTATCCACGTTCTATTCAATCCAAAAAAAAAAAAATCACCAGAAAAACAATTTTCATAATTAGTATATTAGAATGATTTCAGAAGGCTCGTGTAACATTTGACTGGAGTAATGGAGAAAATGCTGCTTTGCCATCACAGGAATAAATTATATTTTAAGTATTAAAATAAAGAACAGTTCATTAATATCCTAATAATATTTCTTATTTACTGTTTTTACTGTAATTTAGATTAAGTAAATGCATAACAGAATTCCTCTTTTTGTTTTGTTTTTAAACATCAAAAATCCCAAACCTTTGAATATTATCAAGAAATCTGCTGGTAATATGAAATGAAGCAACATATATTCTGATGAATGTAGTACATTTTTAATTCGACAATTCCGTTTCCAATAACTATACACGTCTAAACTTGTGGATGTAAAAGAAGATGACTACATTTTGTTATGTCATTATGTTTAACTTTTTTCTACTGTTGTAACTCTTAATTACAGTGCATTCATCATTTTGAATCTACTTGCCAGCATTTATTGTTAGGCTAAAATTATAGTTCTTCTAATTACAAAAGACACCCTTTTTAAAACACTTTCAGAAGAAATACACAAATGTTGAGCTGTATATTAAATATTGTCAAAAGGCTGAAAATACGAAGATATATTTTCAACTACATCGCCCTGCCGTAACCTATATAGCAGCCAAATGCACTACAAGTAACCAATGTTGCTTTGTACATTGAGACACTGGAGATGAAAACCAACACTGTTTAACACAAAAAAATCATTCAGGACATTATAACTGCTCTACATATGCATTGTCACAAGATCCTGTTCACAGGTGTTGTACGTAGGTGTGTGGACTAACATGAGATTCCTTGACATGAAGTAGGGTGCAAAGTGGATAAGAGTGTTACTTACGCTCTACGTCAGTCTCCTCTATAACGCCCATAATGAGGCTAGCAGCAGAGATGCTATTAGGAATGCATCTGGTGGTCCAGTATCCCTAAAATGAGCCCACCCTAAAGATATAAACCAGCAACATCAGAGATGTACCAATAATCAGTTTGACCACTAGAGTTAAAATATCAGGCACCAAATTTCTGCTTAAAATTTAATTTATTAAACAACATTATGGCTTGTTATTAGTATTTTTAGAGTTATAATCAACATCATAGTAGTATGAATATTCATAATGCATATTTAAATTGTTGCATTCTAATTCTCATTAATTATCATTGTCAAAAATACAAAACATGTTGCACATATCAGTACCAGTCATAGAAAGTATCTCAAATATAGCCAGACTAGACAGACAACAAAGTGGGCATAATATACAACTGCACCTCTGATTCCTAAACATGCTGTCTAGGTAGACAGCTCAATAGGTTTTGAGACGCAGCCCGACACAGCGTTGCATGTGAGATGAAACATAAACATTTAACATGCACTGAAAACGGGACGTATCGAGATATCGACACTTTTTTTTCTTCTTCTCATTGTTCAACTAACATTGTAGGTCACTTCCACAGTCGTTGGTATTTCAGGTTCAATGACAACTTCCTCAAAGCCACAGCGACTTATTAAACTACTATGATAGCGTTTGCATTAGACTTGCGTTAGCTGATATGCCGTCAAGGTGAGTGCAGTACAAATTCAAACGGTTAATATGATTTTACAAATATCTAAAGGTGCACTCTCAATCTTACCTTTCCCCTCGTCTGTCTGTTTGGCTCGCTCGCACTCAAGCTATTCACTCGACTTACCTTTTCTCAGATGCATCGAGCAGTAACTAATCAGCGAAGGACCTGATGTCAACCCAGTAAGTAGATCTGATCCTGAACGTGACCGTATAATTGATTATTTGGTTGAGGTTGATGGTCTCATAGGCGCTACATTGTACCACGAGTAAACACGCCTAAATCACGGTCTCTGCACAGGAGGAACGCATCAGAGTGGGCGTGGTCGTCACGCAGTCCTCCAAACATCAACGAAGACAAACTCTATGCAAATCGACTTAATTATTCATATTTAGCGTGTGTGATAAAAATGTACAATTTGGGACGGATGTGTGTGTGTGTGTGTGTGTGTGTGTTTGTTTGTATATGGACATTTTTTTTTTTTATTATTTAAATTAGAGTTTTATAATTATAATAATAATTAATTTACACTGGAAGTTTGCTGAGGCCCCACAGTGGGGGACGACTTGGTCTAGAAAAGAAGTTAAATCTGTTGGTCTTGTCTTGTTCTAGCGGAACTAAAGAAAATATACATTAATAAATTATTATTATATATTTTAATAATATTACAATTATAATAAATGACAATAAACTCTACATAATTTTATATAGATAGATAGATAGATAGATAGATAGATAGATAGATAGATAGATAGATAGATAGATAGATAGATAGATAGATAGATAGATAGATATAGATATATCGAGCCCCTTAAAAATTTATTTAATAGTGTTCTTAACCCTCATCCGTCCCTCGGGTCATTTTGACCCAAAAATGATTAAAAAATAAATAAAAATCGTGTGTTAATCGTACTGGTTCAAGATTTCTTTACTTTTGTCACACTTGCACAGGGAATACACACACAAAAACAAAACAAAAATGGGTGCAATATAAAAAGTAACAAAAGTGTCCCTCGCGGGTCATTTTGACCCGGATAGGAAAGAACTGGATTTACGAGAAAGCTACATTTTTCATTACATTTGATTTATATACATATATAAATTTACGGATGAGAGTAAATGAAAAACATGCAATTCTTGAAATTTTTGTAATCTAAAAAAAACAAAACAGATTGTAGTTATTTTAATCTATCAACCACATTGGTTTCTGTTATGAATAACAATAATAATTACAAGTTTAAAAACAAGCAGCTACAGCAGAAATGCCAGAAATATAAATAATCATAAATGTTGATGTTTATATATTGTGTTAGACTAACGAGGAGGTTTGCAGGTTAAAAGGTGTTATCCTCAGCTCACACAATACACACAAGAAGAAAGCTGGTGAGCTCTTTTGATATGAAATGTGTCTGCAACCTTTGTCATGCTTTGTCAGACAGTAGACAGCCTTATCTCTGGGCTTTCAAACTTATAAAAAACTAAAAAAACATATTTGTGAAATTGGACTTGTGACTTGTGACCCTTGCTATAATTGTATTATGAGGTACATCCAAATGTAATGGATTAAAAAAGAAAAGATATTATACTCGAACTTATTTGGGGAGGCATCGGTTGTTGATTTGACTTTGGGTTTTAGCAGAATAATTAATAGGAGAAGTCCTGCACACATCAAAGAGAGAAGGCTGTTGTTTTATATTAAACATTACAAGATCAACATTTTATTTTTTTATTTTTTTTTATGAAACATGCACAGATTAACAACCAGATCAATATCTTGCATTAAGCAAAAAGAGTATTATTATTATTATTATTATTATTATTATTATTTACATTTAAATATTTATGTTTATATAAAATATATACATTTTAAAGATCTTGTAATTTGCTTTATCATAGTGCATATAATGTGAAACTGTAATGCATTCTACATCTTATCAACATAAAAGAAATATAATTATCTGATGATATGAGTACTGAGAGTACAGATATATCAATCAAATAAATATTAATCAAATTAAATATTGTTATTTACAAATATTGAGCAGTGAGGAATTTATCAAACTGCAACCATCCAACCTGTATTTGTAGTTTAATGAAGTTCAATGCGGCAAACAGGATTCACTACCAGCTTAAACAATGAGGTCAAATTGATGATTAAGGTTCGGAATTAATGACAACAGAATGTTAGGAGGCCAGTTTAATGCCTCATATGCAGGATGCTCCTTTTCACAGTCCAAAGTCTGCATTATTACACTAGGACTTTTGCACCCATTCAAGCCAAGGAATGATCACCCCCTGGTGGCTGGACTAAAACTAGCTGCAGCAGACGGTCTCCCACCAGTGTACTGACCACACTGTACTTAGCTTTAGTGAGAAGCCATACTCTATACTGCATGCAACAGCTGCGTTCGTAGCCAGTGCCTCAATAGAAGGAGTGGCCATCAGGATGCACTACCAGCTTAATAATCTTTTACATTCTTAACGGCCTTAAAGTGCTAATATTGAAACACCATTTCAACAGAGATTTGAATGCAAATGTCTTGAAATGATTTATTGCAGAAGTTGATTTGTTTGTGGCCTGCCGCTGTAATTACACTGTGCTGTAATGTATTTTATTTGCACAGCATGCACCATATTTTTCGCTCCTCATTTTCTTGGCCTTTTCAGAGAGATTAATGAAAGGTTTACTGCAATTGATGAGACACAACAGATAATTTTGAGTTTAATTAAACAAAATCCAAAGTCTACTAGACTGTGTGGCCTTTTTGATTAGGAATGCAAAACTACTGGGACATTTTCTCTTCTGTTAATGCATAGAGAGGACTGGGAGCCATTGAAGTCTTTTGTTTCATCCAAGTCTGAGAGAGAATTACAGAGTCAGTCTCATAAACAGAACTCGGGATGGATCGCTCACAAAAACCTGCTGCTTTTACTGAGAGGCACCTAATGTGCGACAGAAACATGAATGCACTACGCAGCCAAATAAGCAGATGAAATATTGTCAGTCATGAATTAGAACTGCTCTGAATGTTTCATAATAATATACGTTTGTTTCAACAGCCAGTTATGATGGAAAGGGTTCTCTTTTTTTTAGCGTTTATGTGGAAACGATAGGCTTTGCTGCCATCCAAATATGCAAAACCACCTTTAATATAGATCAATAATTCATTTAACATTTACACACTCAATAAATCTGGCGTATGTCTAGGAATCAGATTCGCATATGGGTCTGACTTTGTATCAACTCAAGAATTTCTAAGTTAGAAGTTTGTATAAATAAATCAGGGTAACAAAAGTCCCTTACACTGCATGGAAAGGTGTCTTTAATGCACTCAGTCCCTTTAATGGCATGACCAATTTTAGAGCCCCCTGCAGCTCTGTCATTACTCCCAGAATTAATATTTTCATATCCAGTGAAACAAAAGGTGAATCGCAGGAATATAAAGGTTAGGCACACACCAAAGCTCTAAGTCTACCCTAGAAATCAGGACCACATGTAGGGAAAAATGGCAGCATTACGTCAGGGTCAATTTTGCTGTTAATGCAAGGTGGCAAGACAGGAGTGTAATCTGATCTGAGACCAGATCTCTGACGTGGTGTTTGAGAACAGTTCAGGATTGCGTGTTCAGCAGTGAACTGACATGAAGCATTATATATTTATATATAAGTGTGTGTGTGTGTGTGTGTGTGTGTGTGTGCGTGTGGTTGTGTGTGTGTGTGTGTGTGACAGTGGACCACAAAGCACAGATACATTTGTAGCAACAGTCAAAAATATATTGTATGGGTCAAAATGATTGATTTTCCTTTTATGACAATATCATTCGTGTCCTTTTCTGACGTGAGGTTTTTCTGAGCACAAAGCGCGGCCCGAAAACGAAAAAGCCCTTCGGACTGTGCCTGATTACTAAGTTATGTTTTGTGCTAATACTGTGCTAACACACAAGGTTTATGTATAGACTCATATGTTTAAAATGAAAGTAAACAACTGAAAGAAACAGATGCATGTCTGAATATTAGAGGCGCGCAGGTCTTAAAGGGACAGTATAGGCTACATGCTGCCGTGTGAATTAAAGGGATAGATCACCTTAAAATGTTATTTCTGTCATTGTTTATACACTCACATGTTGTCCAAAACCTATATTAACTTCTTTCTTGTGCTGAAAGCAAAAGAAGATATTTTGAAAAATTAGGATAACCAAACAGTTGCTGGTCCACATTGACTTTTATAGTAGGGGGAAAACTGTTTGGTCTCCACCTTCTTCAAAATAGAGTTCATGTTTAGTAGAAGAAGGAAACTCATTCAGTTTTTTTCTTCTTCACTATTTACATTTTTGGGTGAATTATATGTTAATGAAACAACAAACACACAGAGAAAAATAAATACTCTATACTTTAATTCAGTTGCTTTAATAGGAATCAGTTTATATAGTTTTTATTTTTATATTTGTTCATTAAATTTGTTTAATGCTCCTGCTAAATATGCCCCTTGTACCTGAAAATTAAGCACTTTATTTGTATAATATCTGTATTTGTAATGTGTATCTTTGTTCTCATTTTTTAATAACAAAGATAAAATAATGACAAAGATTTTAATCCATGCACTTTGGCCTAAATATCGGCCACACTCTTTCATATTTTGTTACCTTAAAAGGCTTTATAATAGGGAAATTAGTTTGGCTGTGATGCTCAAACAGTTTGCAAAATAGAAAAACCAGCATGAAAAATATCATGATAAAATCATTATATTATATATTTCTAGGCGTTTACATTTATTCATTTAGCAGACACTTTTATCCAAAGCCACTAACAACCAGAGAATAACATTTAAATACTGTTCTCATACTGTTCAAATGAGCATATCAAAAAAATTTTTACCTGGGGCTGCATTCACAAAGAAACTTATAAGAGGCTACAAGTAGCTCCTAACTGGCAAATTTAAGAGAAACTCCTACAAATAATGACTGCTAATGTGTTTTACTAAGAGTAATTCACAAAGCATTTCAGCCCTAAATGTAGCATCTACTTCTGGACCAGCTTAAAAGAAGAAACAAATTAATTAACCTCCTGTCTATACAAACGTGATGTAAGATTAATTTAAAGAACTCTCTTGTCCTTCTCGGTAACCTACTTGTGTAACACATCTTCTCACAAGCAAACACCTGTCACTCATTATCAGGCAAACACCGTGATCTGTTATATATATGAATCTGTCATATCTGTTGACCTGGTTTAACTTTTATTTGATAGCCCTATAGTCTAATAGGGGCCCTGTGCCTATCTCTGGGTTGCTGGCTTAGAAAAAGATATGCATTAAAAAAGATTGTGTGTAATATAGCTTAATTTTGTGCCGATATTTTCAGTTGTCTATGTTGCCCCCCCAAACATGACATCCTGGTAACCCCTGTGTTAGGATATTAAATAAATATCATGTTTCATGAAGATATTTTGTAAATTCCCTACCGTAAATATATCAAAACTTAATTTTAATTAATAATATGCATTGCAAAGGACTTAATTTGAACAACTTTAAAGGTGATTTTCTCATTATATTGATTTTATTTATATATATTTTTTGCACCGTCAGATTCCAGATTTTCAAACCTATCCTAACAAACCACACATTACTGGAAAGCTTTCAGATGAATTAAAATCTTATGACTTGTTTTGTGGTTCAGGGTCACATAATATATATATATATATATATATATATATATATATATATATATATATGTCACACCTCAAGGACCACGTGCTTTGTGTGACCTAGTTTTCCCTCATGTCTGATTATTGTCATTTGGTTCAGGTGTTTGTCATTAATTACCCTCATCAACCCTCCTATTTAAGTTCTGCATGTCTGGCCTGTGTTTGCCTTATTGTGGTTTATTAAAGACTATTTGCATTGTTTGTCTTCTTCTTTGTGTGTTTCATTCACTGTAGCTGTGCAGAAGACCGGCCATAAAAATATACCTGTCGTGTTTTCACCAATTATTTTTCCTGTTTCTGTCAGCTTTTGGTTTTCTCAATGGATTATTACACCTCCCGACTCATCTCCATTGCCCACGCTAACCCTGACCTGCTCGACTTCGCCAGGAACTTCAGTGTTTTCGCCGTGACCTGTCCGTTTGATAACGAGACATTAAAGTCTCTGTTTTGGATTGGGGTGAATCTTCACCATGCCCTTAACACCCCCACCCCAGACACCACTGGACTGAGTTGGCGGGAGGCCATTATTCGGTGTCTGGGGAGCTTCAATCCCCAATCTGGAAAGAAATAACTACAGTTTCATTTCTTAAATGGATCGGACTCTGATTTTGACCTTCTGATTCACATAGGTCTACATAATTTCCATGTGAAACACGCAATACCCAAACATATTTGTCCAAATGAAAAAGTGCAGGAGTATTTTAGCTTCATTAAATGTGACATGTCCCCCTGAAGACACCAATACCAGGTCTTGTTCGTTTCAACTGATGCATTTGTTGACAATTGATTTAAAAACAATATTTTAATGCTTTTTTTACTAGACAGATTTAACCCATTATTGCCATTATGAAGAATATGCAAGCCCAGAGGTCTGAAATCTAGAGTCCAATATGTCACATCTCTAAAGCTGGAGATTACCTGTGATGATGTCATGGTTGTTATCACGCTTACTGACGAGAGGCTGGAAGAGGAGGAAATGATCTTATTAATGGTATTAAACTGTCTGCAAGGTCTGGAGCCATGAGTTTCTTGTGTGCGGCATGAATCCAGTGCTGTTAGCTGGTAAAGTGATCCGTAGGATGAGGGCCCCGTGGCTGAAGCTGGTGTGAAAACCGATACGGCATACCTGTCAAGTCTCTGGCAACAAATGCATCTTGGATCAAACGAGACATCATGCAAATCAGACATAAATATGAGATACAATTTTGCAGCATGTGTGTGTTTGTCTGCTAGGCATTTGAATCACACTTTCAAACCACCAGCCCAACCTAGATTTTATTTTCTTGTGGTTTAAGCTCTTGCTTTCTTAACTTTTCAAATTTGGCTCTAGCGTTCTAGACATTAATACAACACACAAACACAGGAGAGAGATCTGAAAGATTCTGGCTGGCTCAAACTCTCTGTTCCAAAGGCCAGATTTATCACACCATACCTGCCCCAAACAACACGCTCTCCAAGATCCAATTGTGTTGTCACTGTCGGTGATTTAAAATGTGAATATAGCTGCGTATAAAATATCCCAGTGAGAAATTTTGCAGGTGGAATTTGGCTCCGGAGGAAACTATGAAGTCATGATAATGAGGTCATGTTAGTGACCTGTGGGATGAGTGTCTGAATTCTTTTATTTCCCCATTGCATGCCTTTTTTCTTTTCTCTCTCTCTTCTTATCCTGCATGGCGGCATTCTTAGAAAGACTTCAGTATTAAACAAGGTCTCTTCAAAAGTTTTTTTTAATTTATTCATGTTTTAAGAAATGAATACTTTTGATCAAACGTAACAGTGAAGACATTTGTTACAAAATATTTTCATTTCAAATAAATGCTGTTCTTTTAAAAATTCTATTCACCAAATAATTCAGAAAAATATGTCATGGTTTCCACAAATAATATATTAAGCAAAATAACTTTTATAACAATAAGAATCAGCATATTAAGATGATTTCAGAAGGACAAAGTAACACTGAACACTGGAGCAATGCCTGCTGAAAATTCAGCTTTGCCATCACAAGAATAAATAACTTTTTATATATATATTAAAATAGAAAATATTTATTTAAAATTGTAACAATATTTAACAGAATTACGTTTTTTGTGGTCCAATAAATCCAGCCTTGGGGAATATAGAGTTCTTTCAGAAACATTTAAAAAACACTGGATGACCCAATCTTTTGAAAGTGAATATAGTTCTATTATTGAAGAAATTGTGACATTTTATTCTACGGGATTTTTGCCTATTTGAGTTTTTCTGTCTGCCTGGCAAAAATCCTTACTAAGAAAAGTAAAAACACACCTTCCAGCAATAACCAGAACAGTTTAAGGCCCAGAACAGAAAATAGTAATGCCTACGATTTGTCCGTATCATGAGCAATATAAGTAATGATGCTTTTCTTTACAAGAACAAATAATTAAGAAAATATATATATTTTTAAACATATTTTTAAACATTTAAAGATTCTTGATCCCTGCCCGCTGCCAGCAACGGAAGTTCCTAGCTTATCAGAATTAATGGACAAAGTGTAGTATTAGGATCTTTGCCACTCTCCACATACACAGCTTTTTATTACAGACTATTTTACAACCCTTGTGGCTTTTTCTTATTAGGCACGCTGAAATAGCTTTGTGTTTGAACAGCTGTGAACTAGAGTTTTACTTCTCCTGAGGACACTCAACACTTGCAAAAATGTGAGTTCACCCCTCTCCTGTCTTTTGTCCTGGACACTGACACCAGCTTGTAAATCGGTAAATCTCTATGAATAAAGTTTTATTCTGGGCTTTGAGTGATTGGCCACCTCAGGCTGGACTTCACGTACCAGTGCTGAGCTCATATATTTGTGTGTGCTTAGTGCCATTCTCAGCAACGAGTCAGATGATACATGACAGTATCTGAATAGTGAGTCCTTTAATTGCAAGCTTAATCTCTAAGAAAGGCTAAGAGCAACTTGTACCAGCTGACACATTAGAAATAACTACTGACACAAGTACATTGAAATAAGGTGGCATGCTCACAGAATCTTTATGGTTTATAGTTTTGTACATGAATTTTATTAATAAAGAATCTGAGATGGGTACTTTTGGAGTTTAATTGTGTTTACTTGGAGGATGTGAATTGCAAAGGCAATGTTTTAAGAAAAGTAGCTAATGAATAAAAGCTTTAAACTAGGACTCTTTATACTCCGATCACATCCAAGACACATAAATAAGCGTGATGGTCCATTTGAGTTAAAATTTCAATATTTGTTGCAGTAATACCTTATTTAAAAATTAGCATTTAACAAAATATTGTATTTCACACTAAATTAAAAGCAGGGGTTTGTTTAGACAGAATTGGCAGCATCAGTTTTTAATTCTCTTAAGCAAGAGGTATCAAAAATGAATCATGATGTTCCAGCTTTCTTTGAACCAAGTTTCAGTTCCATCTCTTCTGAAATAAAAAATAAATATCGTCCAACTGAACTGTGTTAGTTTACCTGTACTTTGTAAATGAAGTCTGCCAACATGATCATTTTCCGTCATCTTGCTCGGTAGTTTAATTGTAAGTTAGTTTTGTCTTTGCATTTTAGTGTTTAAAGGTCCTGTGAAAATGCAAAGTCTGATCCAGTGAGTAGTAACTACCGGTATGAAAGTTATTATTCAATTATCTTCAGTTAATAGAAGATTTGGGGCATTATGATAAGGGGAAAAAAAACTTGCAATTGAACTCCACGCAAAGCTGTTCATGTAATACATAAACTGGCACATAATATGGATATTGTTTAACAGTCTTCTTGGAGGTCCTCAAAATACAGTGAAAAGCAACAACTGTGAAAAGTTATTAATCTTTCGTGGTGTAGCTAGAGAACGTTTTCTGTGTCATGGCACACATATTGATGCTTTACAAGCCCTATAGTTTTTTTATGAAACTGAAAGTCAGAAAGCATAAAAGGAATTTTAACACACTATACCCTGAAATAAATATGCCCCTGCATATCAATATTTCTCTTTAACACCATGCACAGTATATTCTTAGTATTCAGTGAATTAAAGCACTGTGGCTGAGATTGGACAGTCAGAGAAATCTGAGAAAGAGAGAAACTCTCTGTCCTTTGTATACATTTTGGCACTACTAGATACTTTATTACAAAGCAGAAGGATGAATTTATGCTTTATGCGTGCTTGGCTAATGTCGAGGATAAAAAACCTGAACCATTAAAGATCCACTAAGGACATGTTCAGACTGCATATGAGACTTAAGAGTAGCAACCAGGACCTAAATCTTTCTAGCCAATGAGCTTATCTTAAGATATCCTTCTTTCTGTGAAGTCATTTAACATTTTAAGCCATTTTTAGTTTTAACTGCAATTTAAATATGAACCCAAAAAATATGAATCATTTAATTCATCAATGCATTTTGCAATAAAATAGAAGATACATTTACACTAAAGGTCCTTGCACACGGAGTCAGAAATTTCCATATGCGTTTTTATTTTTATTTAATATTTTTTATCATCCTTTTCTATTAAATTGCTTGTAATGGATGAGAAAATGCAGAAAAACCCTTTTTTTATGATGGACAAAAGTTTCGGAGACAGTGTGTAAACATGATTGACACATTGTGAGGTCATATTTATTTTTTAACATACACAAATTTCGGACTCAGTATGCAAAGACTTTAACAGTGGATGAAATGCTGGAGTTACCAGTGTGTTTGTCTCTAATGGCAGTACTATTGGGATGTGGTATCTAGCTGCATCGCACTATAGTTAGTCATTGAATCTTTCTGCTCCTCATTTGCATAATGTTTCTACTTACAATGATCCCTGGCACAGGTGTCTCTTTGAAAATGAATGACATCCAGTTGTTTAGATGCAACAAAACTAAGAAATGGGAACACACTAGCATTTGTGGGGCACACTGCTATAAGAAATTTGGAAAACTTTTCAAATAAATAAATAGTGTAAATGCTAATAGATTAATAATTCTTATTTTTTGATGATGGATCTTTACATTGTCTACTCGATATGTGCTCTATGATATGTGCATAAATAAAGGCTGTTTCATAAACTATGTAAACATGCACTAAATGGATGACTTCGGACATTTTTTCGACTGTGTCAAATTAAAAAGAGCTAAAAAAATAAACATTTTATGCACATCCCGGGAATCCTGTATTCTGTTCCACTCAGTTGCACTTCATCTAGTTCATTCTTTGCTATCCGTCTGTAAAAGTGAATGGGTCAGGGAGCTTAAATGAGTTCTTTTTTTGTAATTACCTCCACAAAGAGCTAAATAATCAAGCTTTAGCCTCTTCTAGCCATATTTCCAATGCCATCTGTAGGTAGTAATCCACTAGTCAAGCATGTGTTTTATGCTAGGAGGACCAGGGATTAATTTCACGGCCATTCTGCACATCCCAAAAGAGTGTAAAATGGCCTGCTTAGCTCTAAAGTTAAAAGATTTATTGCAATATTCATGCAAACTACAATAGCAAACAACAAGATTCTTCATCCTAAACCATTAAGTCTGAGGGACGGAGCACAGAACAATACAAAACTCTGTATTTATTTATTGATCCTCATCTCGTCATTCAGAACTGATTCATTTCTTCTGTGGAACACACACAAAAAGTTATATTCATTTATACGTTGTTCCATAGAAGAATAGCAAATGGTGACAATCGCTGTCAAGCTAAATTTTCTGTAATTTTATGACGTTTTTTTGCTCTTTTTGAGGAGTTTGAATTTGAGAAGGAGCCGTATGTAAGTGAGCAGCTAAGACATTCAAATGTTGTTTTCTACATAGGAAAGAAAGCATGATGCGAGTAAATAATGACTGGATTTTTCATTTAATTTTGGGTTAACTATCCCTTTATGTGCTTTCCAGCTGAGGACTCTGGCTTTCTGGTTCATGGCACTCTGGGGGTTTCCTGTTGTGCTGAAGGTCAATACACAGCTGACGCTTGAGAACGAGGGAGGGATAAATCAACGTACGGTTATGAAGGAGGTGAAGAGAGAGAGAAAAGGGTAATCAAGGAAAGGAAGCAGGAAGAGTTGCTTTACTCTGGCTGCCATGGTCAGTTTTTGACAGCTAAAGTGGCTTGAGTGGGTATCCTCATAAGAAAATGAATTACACAGGAAACACTACAGCACCTGCTATTACAGTAGTGCTTTTACACTTTGACTTTGTAACAAATCTCTCTAACAAATGCATGTGAGAAATTACAGCCTCAACCTCATGCTCAGTCCTGCAGACTCTTTTTCCCAAGGGAATTATTTTATTTACATAAAATGAAAAATAAATCCATTAGACTTCCCTCCAAAGATAGAGAAGGGGATATTCATCAGTTAAAATCATATCAAGTCCAAAATAATTCATTTAATAATCAAACACACCTTAAAAGAGGCCCATAATCCTGGAACACTTGTGGTAGTTGAAAGTATATCCGAAACAAATCACTAATGTGTAAGAAAGGAAACAGAAGAAACAATGTTTATTCAGGCCATATCTCATCTAGAGAGGTTTCAATAATAAAAGCAACCTTTTTATATATATTTTTTTACATCAGGGAAAATTTATCAAATGAAAACTTCATTAAATGACAGAATATACATGCATCCAGTCACTGTTAAATCTCACAGATGAACTCTTTCTGAAGCAGAAGGTGTTACATTGGGTTTGCCATTTTGTAAAGCCAAGTCAGATGTTACTAGCTACACCGTACTTGAGTGAAAAATAAGACAGAAAAACTGTTTTGGCTAAGAGTTTGCATTTCTATGCAACTAAATTATTCAGCCTAATACATTTTGAGTGATATTAAACCTTGCTGACATAAAAACCACATGTATATGTATGTGGGTTGAGAAAGAGCATTCTGTATTCTTCAAATTCTCTGCATAAATGTGAACGAAAAACACCACAAATAATCAAATGTCTCAGTTTTTATATAGATAACATCTCTATGTTATGAATATAGAATTCTGAATACATTTGACAAATTTTCAGTGTATATTAAGTAAAATCACTCCTACTAATTTAATGAATCATTTTTGTGTGCCATTGTTTGCTTAAGATGGCATTACAACACCAACTCACAGAAAAAATAAGAAATGGATCATATCAGACAGGGTCAATTAGCAATAAAGGAAGGTATCAGGTTCAGAGAGGGAGAAGAAAGGTTAAACAAACCTCACAAACCCAACACATTATAATACACTGCATAACGTTTCAGACACAAACCATGTGGACCTCAAAAATGATGGATCTGCCATGAAGAGAAGAATGTTCCTCAGGCTTGTGCACGCTTTTCTGTCTACTTATGTTTCTCTTGGCAAAGCTCTGCATGGCCATCTTGTTTTTCACAAGGAGCCTCTGTCCACGCATATATGGTTGAACTTTATGAGCGGAGTAGACAAAAGTGGCAGAAGCACATTTCACTGGCTGGAAGGCCCTCCATCCTCTGTCAGTTCTAGCATCAGCTCGGTGAATGAAACTAAGCATATCCACGGTCACAGAACCGGAGCCTTGAAAGACTCTGAGGCCACTTAGCTCATGACTTCTGAGTGAACTTGACGGCTGGAAATATATTCCAAGCTTTCAATCTCTCTGCTCACTTATTGTAAATAAAGGAGACGTTTGAAGTCAAGCATTTCAGTTGTTATGCACAGACAAAAAAGAAAAAAAAAAAGCAATGGTAATCTCGTCAATGGGATTATGGGGAAAAAAGTTTATTAATAAAGTGTTTTTGATTTTGTCAGTGATTAGATGAGCCTGAAAATTTACATAATGACAATATATGATATATGAACTGAATCAAAACATATTGTTGATGAAAATATGATGAAAAATTACTAGACATGAGAATATACTTATCAAAAATATGCATAACATCAAAAGGGCACAAATGCACAAGCAAACCATATATGCGCAAGTCAAAATGTTTGACAATGTCTTATTCCATAAAACACTGCAGTCATTCTGGTCCCTCAACAAAAATCCAATACGATTTTTTTCACTGGCTTTTGGATTGTTGTTTATGATTCTTAAATGCTTTGTTCACTTAATCATCACAAATAAGCAAAACTTTTATGAATTTTGAAGAATAAATACAACTGGCAGAAGTTAAAAGGCCAGGATATACATGAAGTAAATTACCTGATATTTTTAAGAGTGGAGTTGTTGAATTATAAACACAACAATGCTGTGAAAACAAAGTCACTGGACTAGTGACTGGACTTTACCGTTTTGGCGCGATGATGTTTCATGTCCCAGACAACTTCTGCAGCCTTTCTTTTAGCCACTTGTTAAAAACTGCCTTTTTCAAAAGAAGTAAAAATAAAACAAACAATCAATCACAGGCGCCTGATGTATTTCATGTCATAAATTAAAACTATGAAAAATATCAGGTTAACCACAAAATATTATTTCGGGTATTTAACCAAAAACCCATTCAAAAATCTCTGACTTGGGGACGATAGAATGGAAGTAAACTTGTATCCAGGTTCTGACCTACAAAAATGCATGACTTTTGTTAATAATTGATACAGGTTTAAATGAATATTTAAAACGTTTTAATATTTAATTGCATTTTACACTCATAAACTAAAACCTGTTATTTTCTTTTTTTATTAACACCAGTGTTTCTTGAAAATTGTATGACTGTTTTTCCTTTGGTCAAAAACTGATCCAGTACATCAGTATGACTGCTGTTCTGAAGGAAAGGGGGGGGGGGGGGGGGTTGGCTTTAATTTTGGTCTCTGGCAGGCCCATAAAAATGCAGTGTTGCTGTAAGTAAAACATCTTACGCCATGAAGCATGTACCAAGGAATCACTCCTGAGGGCAGCATTGAAAGGTTTGGAAGAGGACTAATCAGTGCCAGAGCGGGTGTTGTAGAAATGAAAAGTCTTGAAACATTCTCAGTTCAGTCCTAAAGCTCCTCCATACCATTTAAAGACAGCCAGGCAATGCTTAAATATAAAATAAGAACTTATCTAGAAAAAAAAAAGAAAAAAATATTTTTCAAGTTCCAGTGCAGAGAAAAGCAGGGTTTTTTTGGCCGTAATTTATTGTATTTCATCAAGCGTACAGAGGATCTGAGCTGTAAACTGCACTTTCCCTGCATTTATTTTCTATTTTACAGCCATTACAAACACATTTGTGTGATTTGTAATCTCTGCAGGCTGCCCTTAGGGCATTTCATCTGAACTTATGCATGATTCTCCTGGAAGACGGTTTCAGGGCAAAGGTTAAATCAACTCATCACCAAGGCACCATTCCAACTCATCTTGAGGAAAAACTGCACATCTGATTAAGCGAGTTACACCTCAGTAAAGGAAATGGTTATGAAATGAAAACTTTCAAAATAATCACGGCTAATCGAAATGATAAATGAGGTATCCAAATAATGCGAGATAAGTGTTGGAGTAATTCAAGTACAGCTCTTATTTACCTGAATGGGAAAAGAAAAACATTAGTGAAACTCATCAATGATGCATTCATATTTAAATGAGAATTCTAATCAGACAACAACATGCACATAAATTGTACTTTATTTACATCAAATTACACCAACGATATGTATTTTTCACATACATATTCAAGAGTATACAAACATGCAATGCCTCTATGAAAATTAAATCTCATAACTACAACTTGAACCTACAGGCGCTGATTGTTATGATTTCTCCCATTAACATCATAATGTCTCAACCACACTATTCATCAAAACACCTTAGAATTGTTACCGTCAGCTTCATTCCACACTGCATCATTACAAATTACCAGTAAACTGTCCAGTCCATCCATTATCATACCATGACGACGGATCCAGCACTGATGGTACTCTTTCTTGTGGTGCTGATGAAGTGCTGATATCCCCCTCTCTGTCTCGAGCCAGTTTCAGGCATAACTCAGCAACACAAATGTATCTGAAATGAGGCAGCATAAAGGGTGCAATTTGGCAATTCATTTCAGATGGCGGAGTGACCGCAATTATTTGTTTTTGGATGCTATTAAAAATGTAAGTTTTGAAAAAGGATGTGAGAGGGCAAATGTTCCGCCAGTCTATGACTGATATATGCCTTGTGGATTTCCTGTACACTCACTCAGAGCTTTTTCTCAATGGATAATGACAAGCATATGTCCGAAAGATCCCTCAAACACACACACAGGAATCAGTTTCAATTATGAATAGACCGCATGATCAAACGTACTAAAGCACCATCATAAACTAACAGCAAAAACTTCCTGTTAAGCTTCAAAAAGTACATTTGAAAGTTCATACGTTTTATTGACAATTTACTATAGGCTTCAATGCCAAATTTACCGAGGCCCTTTTCTAAATCATTTGAACATTTTATGGCCTGCAATAAGCGTTTTCATATTATTTCTGATCTGGCCAACTCTAGTCGAACAATTTTGCCAAACGCTATAAAGAAAAGAGACAACCGAGCCAATGCTTGAGGATAAAGCAGACACAATTGTACATTATACTCAATTCTTGTTTTTTACACCATACATAATGGAGCCCTGGGAGATTCCAGCAAATATTTGTTTAAAAAAATCCATCTGCATGTACTCACCCACACCCAAAATGTATGACTGTTTTTTGGGCCCTAATCTACATTAACAGGACCATACAGCCAAAAAAAAAATGAGCTCATTGGTCTCACTGCAAAAGATGATATAAGCAGCCAGTTAGCTACTGCTTACATTACAAATGACCACAAGCAGCAAAGTGGGGCGTGCAATGTTGATGGAGATGAAACGCTGTTGGAAACGGTCCATGATGGAATGAACGGCAAAGGAAAACCTCCAGTTTCCATTTAAGGTTCATTTCCATTCAGATATGTTTGAGATGTCTGTGTGTTTCTGGCTGCTACCGAGCTAAGCAGCTGTAATTTAAAAAGCATAGTCATTTTTATGTATAATCATGACTGGATATTTCAGCTAGATTTTATTATGCATCTAATTCGATTAGCATTTAAATGAAAGACAAATGCTGAAGACAGACAGTCAAGGTTGTACACTCACCGTTACTCATGTTTTCTGTGAATCACTGATACACGATGTTACGTAATGAACATATTTCAAATGTAATGTGTACTGTAATGAACATATGTCATGGACCATGCTGGTGATGTAATGGAAACATATGTGCCCTTGTGCACTCTGACATTCTGCCTTGGTCGAGCAGGAATCAGCGATGCTGCTGGGTAATCACCATTAATAAAAAATAATAGCTGCAAATTGCAAATTTCCTGTCAAGCTAGCCACCGCCTTGAGAAGTACTTGTGCCTGTAAATGTGTGATTTTTCTCTAATAAAGCTTGCCAAATCCGGCATTTTTCCTGAAATCTTACATTTCAGGACATATTTCAAAAAAATTCTCAGCCACTTAGAAATGTTTTAACCTAATACTATACCAGTGAAAACATTCATTTTAAGTGCATGTTTGATAATGAAAGTATCTGTTATTAAGTCATTAGTTATTAACTCATCATTAGTTAACTATTAATTAAAAACATTAAATACATTTCTTAAAACTTTTGTGCAGTTTTTAATAATAATAAAAAAATGATATATATGTATATATATTATAACAAGCATGAAGCTGCAAATTAGTGAAGTGGTTGCATCCTAAATGATGATCGGAGGTTTTAAAGGGATAGTTCACCCCAAAATTCTGTCATGAATTACTCACCATCATGTCATTACAAACTCATAAAAACACAAATTAAGATATTTTTGATTAAATCTGAGAGCTTTCTGACCCTGCATAGAAAGGTAGTAAGGACATTGTTAAAATAGCCGATCATGACATCAGTGGTTCAACCTTAATTTTATGAAGCTATGAGAATACTTTTTGTTTGCACAAAAAAAAAAAAAAATGTATTCAACATTTTCTTCTCTCCCCCGTCAGTCTTCGACATGTATTCACAACAGATTACCTTGTTTGCAAGCAGAGGACTACATATTTTGCATTTTGGTACTCTCATGAATGTGCGGTGGGTAAATAACGACAGAAGTTTCATTTTTGGGCGAACTATCCCTTTAAGATTTTGTTGTGGTGTGGCACCTGGAGAAGATATATGAAGTGTTCTAACAATGAAGAGTGAACAAAGAGGAGAATGCTTTGAATTTAAAAGAGTCACTAAATTAGCAGTGAGCCATTGTTAGCAGGGCCACAGGTTAGTCCCAGGGCTCCAGTTAGAAGGGGTGGAGGTGGATTTTACAAGCCCACGCTGAAGAGCCGCAGTGGGATTGCCCACACCAGCTGCCTGCTTTACAAGCCAATCTTCAAAGATAAGGCCTTGACTTACCCCCTCCAGTACTTGCCACACCACCATCTACACTCCTTCTTAGGGTTACAAAGTGTGAGTAAAGCAACATGTCTCACGGTTCACTTGTAATGACTTATTCTGAGTGACACACTCCATTATGTGAGAAAATGCCTGTTGACTAATGGGGTTTTAGGGAAACCTGTCACACAAGATGTTGGCAGGGCTCCACAGACCACTAAATATGATGACCCCCTTCCTAACATATACTGTAAAAGCAGCCATATATTTTCGTACATGAAGACTAATTTATACTATGTGAGATAAAAAACTGAAAACATGAAGACATGCTGTCTGCCAAATCAAATAACCGGCTTTTATATTATTTCTGTATTAGTCAAAGTAACAAATTAAAATATTATCAGGAAAATACTGATTTTGTAATAACTATTTTTTGTACTCTCCAATATTACAGTAATTCAACTACATTTCTATAGAGCTTTTCGCAATAGCTATCGTTCCAAAGCAGTAGTAATGTTAACTTTGACGATTGTGTTAACTTGTTCACTTTACAATTAGTTTCCTCTCAAATTGTAAAACTATATTATAAAATTATAATATTATACAATTATTATATAATATAATATTATATTATCAATGTTTGGTGAGGATTCTGTAAGGTAGAGCTGTCAGAAAAGCTCTGAAGGGCACAGAATTCCAGAAGTTTCTAAACGGTTCACTTTTTCCATCTCAAAACCCCACTGACCTGCTTTGCCGTCTGAATTCTTTGGCTTCCGAGGAACGGGACGATTACGGCATGGAATTTCAGTGAAGACTGACTTCATTTCTGCTCCTGAAATAGAGGGGTTGGAAGTCAGAGGCAAGGCCGCAGAAAGGCAATTACCAGTCAGCAGTGGAGAGATGAGATAGATGCCAGATTATTTCTCCTAGTTCGACTGAGGGGTTGAGCTTACGTGACCTACTCTAAACAGCATTGCCCTATTTTACAGAAACAGCCCCAGTCTATAGATTTGACTGATGAGGTCACAATTCATTACTAATTAGAACTCTTGCGTGACACGTAAAGTGATATGCCCGTTAAAATGAGACAGCTGATAGGGTCTCTCTGTCCCTCTCTCTCTCCCTCCACCCTAAATCCATCTCCTCTTACACTAAATGAGCCAGCTGCGGAGGCCCTGTCCTGTCAGGCGTGGCTGCTGGCCTGTCCCCAACTATGGCTAGACAGCGGAGTCCCAGGATAGTAGACTGGACGTACGTCCGGCAGACATCCATAACAACCGTCTGCAGTCCTGAGCAAAGGATTAGTGATGGATTTTGACAGTTTCCTGACCAATGCCAGAAGAGTTCAACTACATAGGGCACAAGGAGAAGGGCACTTAATGCTGGGATGAGGTTGTACCACAGATGTTCCAGAGAAAGGAATTATAATCAGATGTAGAGAAGAACGAACTACCGATCTGCTCTGATTTATAGACATTAAGTTTCAGAATACACAGCATTACTTATGCAAGTTTGCTCATACTGTTGACACAAGTCTTTGTTATTATTTCTTCATCTAAGTAAGTAGTTCTGGTTATGTATATGGGCCATTCTACAGAATGGGTGCAAACTTCTGTCCCACAATCATAAAAAAAACATTTAAGAAGCATTAAAGTATTCAAATCTTAGATGTTTACAAAGATGCTTTTATTATCTATTGAAACCCACAATAATATTTAAAATATTAGTAAGATTAATATATATAAAACAATTATTTATTGGGTACTTCCAGTTGGGAGGTGGCTGTCCTGAACCCTGACCCCTAAATTTCAATTTACTAAAATTATATTAAAATGATTTTTGTATCTTCTTCCATTGTTGTTTTTAATAGTATCTTTTAGATTAATAAAAGTTTATATATATATATATATATATATATATATATTCTTTGTAAATTATGACACTTCTAAAAAGTGTCCCATTTTTCTCTTGTCACTAATAAAAAGTGTATGTTTTAGTCCATTGGCTGAGACTGATTTTAACTACAGCCCTAAATTTATGATCAGGAAATATTCCTGTGTGAGTAGATAGGTCCCTTCTCTTCGAAGTAAATGTGTCTGAAAAATCTTTTTGTAACTAAGTAAACTCACTACCTTTTTTTTCTGTATTCCAGAACATTTTTTTTTTATAAGTTTTTATATTTACAGAACTGAGCTAGCTAAATCATGTGCTGATTAGTATTTTTGAGCTAGGTTGAAAAGTATCTAAAATTGTCTCTATCTAAACAGTCACAACCAAAACATGTCATTTTGTTTAAGCAGTGACAAAAGGCAACACCCCTTATGAAACAAAAATATATTGCAGTATATTGGAAAATATCATGTAATATATTAGGCATATATTCTTATATACATTTATTTTTTCCAATATATTGCAATATATAGAAAACGGCAATCATTTGTATATTTTGCAATATATTATATGTATCATCAATATTATTAATTGTATTCAAAAATATTAAATATTAGAAAATAAAAAGGGAAAATAATATATTACAAAATATTTTAAGAAAAATATTGGTAAATATATTTTCCTTTCATAAGGGACATAATCCTCATATTTGGGGAATATATATAAATAAAGTATACTGAATTATCAACTAAGGTGTTATGGTAGTTTTTGGTTCAAACTAATGAATCCTTAACTTTGAAATCAGTATTATAACCTTTTTGCCTTTTACAAAGGAAAACTGGATTCGAAATACAAATCTCATAAATTACACTTGAAATATTGTTAAATATTTAATTATTATTTATGTACAGTACCTCTAAAAAAATGTTTTAAAGAAAAAATCTATAATGTAGATGTAAGCAAAATTTTAATAGGTCAATATTACCCTTCTAATTAAATTATTATTACTGTGTTTTGGTAGTAACAAATTTGGGGAGAGGATAAGTATTCCAAAACTTTGAATTGACCAGGTTGCCATTTCTCCATGTTTCTAAGTTTAAGTGTGCCCATAACTGTGATACAGATTTTCAAACTGCCAATCCACCTATCACCTCCACTCAACCATTATAAGCATCATTATGAGCTTACAGTGCAAACCCTCCCCAGCCCAGGGCACTTCCTGTTTAATCAGCACTAGAGCTGCTAGTGAACAATCCCCATACACAAGAATAATATTATGAATTATGACGAATTTATATTATGAACGTTGCATAATATCCTGTGATATTAACCCTCAGCAACTATGCAATCATTTGTCAGGCCTCCTGTGACCGTGGTGCCAAAGGCAAAATGATCTGGGCTAACGTCCACAGACTAAATGCTGTATTTAGGTTCGGATTGGATTGATTCATGAGCATCTGGCTCTGACAATTCACGTTTGTAAGGGGGTGGGGGGGGGTGGAAATGTAATATATTGAATTGAAATTTCAGTGTGAAAGGAATAAAAAAAGTAATGCACTGAAAGAAATGAAGCAATCTATCATACAGATTAATCTTCAGTGGAAGCATTTCAGGGTCAAGTTTTTAAAAATACTAATGTGGAGTGAAAGAGACAGAAGGAGAGAGAGAGAGGAGTCTCCGTATTCTCTCATTCCTCCCACTTGCTCACTGGATTTCACATTTATGGTGGTTAAAGTGAGAGCGGACCCCAGCCACACCCCCTGACTATAAATCCAAGGCATAAGGAAACACTCAGCTGAAATCACACGTGGAACTGAAGGATCTGGAGCACACAAACTCATTCACACACACACACAAACACACGTATGGGAGACGACTTGGCATGCTGTGAGCCCAAATAACCGATGACAGTGGAGAAAAGAGCATTTCTTATGAATGAGTGTGTCAGAAGTGACTCGGTCAAGCATCGCTGGATTGGTTGGATCCCTAAAGCAGGACTGGTTACAGAAGCTAGTCACTTCGCATGTAGACCATAGTGTAGACTGGGGTGTATGATTAGAAACTGGGATCGAGTTCACTCCTGTGTTTGTGCAAAGTAGAACGAATTGCTACGCGAGGGGCAAAGAGCAAAGTCCAGGGGTCCTGTAAGGTGCTGAGTATGTCTTTTGCAGTGGTGCGACCAACCCCAAGTCATTTCCTGTGCTCTGAGATCAGCATGCACTCCGAGGACGATGACAACGGCAGTGAGGGTTCTGGATCTGATGACAAGTCCTTCCGAATGGCTGGCCACGGCTATGGCGCATTTAAGTTGGGTGCTCGAAAAAAGAGATACAGCTGCCGACCTGTAGCAGCTCCCAGCGAGCTCCGTTCTCAGATCGTGGAGATACACCAGAGGAACGCGGCGAACGCCCGAGAGCGGGACCGCACGAACAGTGTGAACACAGCGTTCACTGCTCTGAGGACACTCATACCTACCGAACCAGCTGACAGGAAGCTGTCTAAGATTGAGACGCTGAGGTTGGCCTCCAGCTACATCTCGCACCTGGGGAACGTGCTGCTGGTTGGAGAGGAGTGTGGAGACAGCCAACCTTGCCTTAGGAGCTCGGGAGCCGTGTATCATCACCTCCACAATCTTCCAAAGAGCTCGACACCCAGCCCAGACTCAGAAAACTCACAGCCCAAACAGATCTGCACATTCTGCCTTAGTAACCAGAGACGACTGGTGAGTAGCTTGATGAAATGTTGCTGTCAAAATGTATGACAGGTTAGATAGAGATCAAATCTGACTGACATTTATAGAACAGTCAAAACTTGTAAAATTAGGTGTTTAGTTAGAAGTTTTTTTGTGTGTGTGTGACAGGTCAGAGGTCAGTGCATTGTTACTGATTCATGAACTTTACCAAAAAACAAACTCTCTCCATCATTTCATTCTAAATCTATATCTCATTCTAATTCTTTCATCTCTGAAACAGATAATTTAAATAACATTTCATATATTTTTGTCCAAACGATAAAAATCAGTGGGGACTTTTATTGTATGTACAAAAACGGTTTTTTTAATTTTTTTTTTATATCATCGTTTGCATTCTATAAAAGAAAAGAAAGCCACACAGGTTTGGAACGACACGAGGGTGACAAAATGATGACAGAATGTTCATTGTTGGGTGCGCTCTCTCTTTAAATGCCATTTATCATTCTATTCTAGTGATTGATACAATGAACTGTTCTGAGAGTGCAATTGACAGATAAGCAGATATTTATATAGCTGTTTGAGCTCACATTAGCATAATTTCTTGATTTCTTGATGTCGTCAGATCACAAATACAGATCACTTTGGCACTGAAACTTGGCAAAACCCTTAATATGCTTGGTCTGACTTCAACCACATTAATTAACATCCACCGCATTCTTAACAAAAGTGTTTATATGAGCCTCGTTGATGAAAACAAGCGATTCATTTGGCTCTAGACAAAATTTTCATAGAGGGGTAAACAAAATGACACGAACACTCTCTGCACAGGCTGCTATGTGTCTGCTGTGTTTGTGCAGCGCACTAGAAACATCTGGTCTATTCCCCTGACAAGCTCAATGTCTTCCTGCGCAGTTCACAAATGTCCTGAGTTCCACCAAAGCCTTCAACACCCTCATCATCATTATGACGGCTAATCCTGAACAGACCCTTTAAACACCACAGTTTAATGAAAACACTCCAGATTCATCCTTTCATCTAGCATTTCATATGCTATTACTGGAATAATACAGCCGTATTCGATGGGCCACAGAGGATTATTTATTTATTAATCAAAATTTCATCGGCTTCGGCCAATTAATGAGAGCTGATGAACTCAAATTTGTCAGTGTTCAACTGCAAACATTTAAAAGACGTTGTTTTTTCAGCTGAAATCACTTATTTTTCTGTTATGAGTTCAATTTAAATGTAAGATTTTTCTCTCTTAGTCCATTGTTATAGATCAGTCTTTCTTAAAAGTCCAACAATACCCCTTCATAAATGCCAAACCAGAAAAAACACATTAGGTTTCATAAAAATAAAAAATTAGCATCAGCATTATTAAAATGATTTAAATAAATTAATGTATTAAAATTAATGTAAAATTAATTACCCAAAAATCATGTGATTGATTTCATTTTTTTAATTTATTTTTTTATTATATATTCTGATGGCCCTAATTATTTTGAAATGCATGATTTATGTGTTTTTAATTGTAAAAATACATTTTAAATTTGGATATAAATTTTTATTGACAGAGAGCTATCATAATCCCTAAAAGTTTTCATTTCTACACAGATCTGATGTATTATGGAATGAACAGATTTTATGCTACTTATTCAGACAAAGAGAATAAGCACAAAAACTTGCCAAACTACGCCAAAGTAATGGCAAAACACACAGCCAGAAGTGGCAATTGATTAATATGTACCAGGTGGATATGTGACCAAAGATGACGTTATGGTAAGACCCCTAACACTCCAAAGCGATCAGATTCCCTAAATGAGATCTATCTTTGAGCTGGTCCTGATTACGGTTCAGACGTCTGAATAAATCTGACCTATTGGTAATCACGGTCGGAGTTCAACTGCTCATCAGTGTCCTAATGTGTTTAAACATCTAATGAGATAATTTTTTTTATGTGTCTGTAAAATGAATGGATGTACAAGATGTATAAAGACCCTTTAACCTACAAGCTACTCATTCTCTGATCACTTTGTTTTCTTTTCTTTCAGAACAAAGACAGAGAAAGAAAAACTGCATTAAGAAGTTAATGAGGAGGAGAAGAGAGAGTAAAAGAGCATTTCCATCACATCTGCCTGAAGGAGCGCGCCGGAGCGTATTAAACATTTAGTGTAAATTTGCTGTAAATAAGCTGTTTAATTGAAAGCAACACTTCTTAACCAAGTAACAACTTTCTGGTGGATGGCGTCATAATGGACAACTACACTGCATTCCAGACTTACATATTTAGAAGCCAAAAACTATGTGAATTTCATCATAACCTCTTTTTTGTTTTATATAGAGGTGATATACTTTTATACATACGTGATAAGAATGAAGAGGATGATTTGTAATTTAAAAACAGCAAATGAAAGAAAAAAAATGAAAGAAAAAAGGGACTTGCTTGCTCACCAGCAAAGAATCTGTTTGTGTTTGTTTGAGTTTGTCTATGATGCATATGTTTTGTATGCGCTACACTGAACTTTATTTACAAATGTCAAAACTTTTTTCCCAATCAGAACACATTCCTACAGTTTGATCAAACATTAATTTGAAGGAGTTGTTTGTTATTATGTAACAATTATTGTTATTTTTATTTATTTATGCCAATTAAAATTTCAAAACATTGTTTAAACCAAATTATGTATATGTCAGGGTTGAAAAATCTTGAGTTCGAGTGCTTAAAATGAATTCAGACAGACTGTGAGAGGTCTGCAAGAGTAATTGAGAAAGAGATTGAAAGATGAACGGGAAGGGAGTCAGTCGTAAGTTGGATTCTGTAAATTCAGTCTTGATGAGATCTGCAGGTAGATTGCTTTTGGGAGACAGTGTCCTCTACTTTACCTCTGCCCACAAGCTCTTACTCACATTCAAACATACACACACACACACACACACACACACACACACACAAGCACACTAACCCCCTTCCAAATGTCTAATGTAAATGCCTGTCCATGGTCATCAGCTATGATTAACAATTATGATATGATTTACGATTAACTGGTAGAGATGTTCAACTATCGTCTCTATCGCTGTTACACGTGATGTTGCTCTGTGGTCACAAAAAAATCTTTGGTTGGAGGTTTTTTTATACATTGCTGTTTAAAAACAAGTGATTTTAAGGCGTTGAAATGCAATCAGCAGCAAAAGAGAACTCATTTCTCTATATGCGAACGCCATGAGAGACTGTTTCATAAAGCATGGAAGTAATGAACAGAGTTATTTTTGCCACTTTATAGGCCTTGAACAGTCAAAATGCCCGTCTTTGCAAGTGACTTTGATTCCTATTTAAATATTCTACAGTAGATTTAGTTTTTTTTTTTCACATGTAATTAGTTTCTTATTCTTATTTAAGCGCTGACTGTTTACTTGTCTCCAGTGAGCTTACGTTTTTTTTTTACTAATATTAGTTTTTTGTTGATATTGACTCTGCTTACAAGAACTATGTAGTTTTAATGGTATCATAAAAACCTAATTTAAAGCAAAAACAACAATATTGTGATATATATTGTTACCGTGAAATAAAATGATCGCCCACCCCTACTATAAACTGACAATTTTTCCTAGAGTACAATACATTGTTATCTAAATCCGAGTAAAACAGGTAATCAATTTTTTTTTCCAAAATGTGCTTTTCTGTAGTGCTGAATGTCACTATCCTAAAATCGTCAGCATTGTTCTCGTCTCCGTTCAGTAAACTCTTAGTAAAGTCTCCCATACTCAGTGGATCCCTCTATTCAGCTCAGCCATATTTTGCTCAATATAGAGTCTGTGAACTGTAACCAGTCTAGTGCTCTCAGATCATTTAACTCACTCCTTCCCTCTCCATCTGCTTCTCTTATCCAACATCAACAGTGCTTCATCATCCCCAGTGGCTGGAGACTGCACTGTAGAGACTAGTTGATGGCAACAGAACTGGTCCACTAATACCACGTTCCTCATGGAAACAGGTCCAATATTCATACAGTTTAACTGAGGTTAAGAGATCAAGCCATGAATGGCACAAAAAAATGGTGACTGTTTCTGGGACACAAGGCTTTAACATCATGTTGGAGAAAGTTAAATTAAGTTGAAAATGGTATCTAGCGCGGCGCTTTTAGCATCAAAAACAAAGGTTTGATTTCCCAGCAAATGCATGAAACCATAGAATTCAAACCTGCAATGTGAGCTGCTAAGGATAAAAGTGTCTAAATAAAAGCACTGCACACTGACCTTTACGGTGGATGTCGTTGGATATTATTGTCAAAGAAAGAGTCAAGCCTGTAATTAAAGACATCAGAAAGCTATTAGAAACTTTCCACATATGATGAACTCCACCAAAAATGTTACAAACAAGTATGACCTTGAAAATGATCTGACTGATTTCACATGAAGTACAAATCAAACCTTCTCTAAGTGGAATAATACGCGCCCTAATTATGCTAACCAGCAGCACCTGCATGCTGAAGAGGAAAAGGGTATGAATATCCTCAGGTCATTCCTTTGGTAATGGGCTTGGATTCGGAATGTTTTATATGGTCCAAAAATGAAAAGCCAGGATCCTGTGACAATTCTCAATAATAATATGTGTCGATCAAAATACTTTGTCTTTTTGGTAGGCTATTTGAGTTATTGGATTTCAAACAGATTTGTAGTGCATAAAGATGTTCTTTACTTCCCCTTTGCTTTTTTTGTAGTAGATCCATTTTGTTTTCTGTGGGAGTGTGAATGTATCAGTCCATATCTCAGGCTTCTGGTAAAGCTTTCACAGATCCAGCAGGGAGCCTTGTGAATACCACAGGACGGGAAGCAGTAAAGCAACGATGGAATGACAGGTGTCCAAAGAGCCTGACTGGCCCGTTCCAGCTCTGTCTAAGTCTAATCCCTGCAACACACACACTTACACACTCACACACCTGTGGGAGAGAGAAAACTCCTTTTCTGTGACTTGAGTTTTTTAGCCAGCTCCCTCTGTGTCAACATTTCTTCAGTCAGAAAACACGATCCTGTCCACTTATACCTGCTTTTAGCTAATTGTTTCCTGCTGGAGAGGCTAATATTGAGCTGCTATTGTTGAAATAGACCTGCTAATTTGCCCTCTCCTAATGCTGGGTTTCACAGAAAACAGTAGAGCATGACTAATGTGGCAAGATTTCGCCAGGCTTTCTTTTGTTAAAGAGCGCTCAAGTAAGAGAAATATTTTTAAGTTTCCATGTTTGAGAAATATATGCAAATAAACAAAATATATACACTGGTGCCAAAGTCGAACAATTATGACGTTGAACAAATCTAAAGCAACACAAAAAAATCGGAACGTTACTTGCTTTAGATATTTTTAGATATTTAGAAAAGCAAAATAAGAACACATTTTATTTCTGTATTTATTTTAGATTAAATGAGAAAGTTTTATCCATTGCATCAAGTATCCAAGAACTGACCTCTAATCTTGGAATCAAATGACTTTCCCTCAGGTTTTAGTGTGCACCAGTCTTGACATCTGACTCCTGATATCACAGTGAAGAAGAGAATGAGGACAGTGATGTCAAAGGTCAGTGAGGACAGAGGGAGTTGGACTTTGCAGCTGCTTCTATCTCCTCATTTGACAGGCCTTAGGAGAATAGGTTCTTCTTGGTTTTACAGCACTCCTAATCCATACACACACTTTTATGCCCAAACATGTGTTCTCAAGACCCTGGCTTTGATGCATCCTCTCTTCTTCTATACCTCCCTCCCTATGAATCCCTCTTTCTCTCTCCGTCCCATCCAATTCCTCAAGTTTTGATTGTAAAGGAAGCCTTGAGATCTTAAGGGCCTCTGTCAGCCCCCTGTGGCTCACCACAGAGCCATTGGCTTCATAGCAGACACGAAATAAAGCAAAGGGAGAGAGTAAGAGAGCGAACGGCAGAGGAACAGAAAGAGAAAGGTGGTATAACCCAGTCCCAGTAGCTCAAAATCAAGACTTGGTGTACTTTGTCCCATCCAATTGGGCCTAGAGTTTAATACTGGAAAAATCTTCCTTTGCTGTCAATCAAACGCTTTAATAAAAACAAAGTATAACATTGCGGTCTTGCTCACTCTCTCTCTGCCCCTGGGAGAGTGGAAATGCGAGGGGTGCCTGCGGAACTGTGAAAATCCCTCCTTTTATTGCCATCAGCCTGCAATGGAAAATTGGGTTTGCGGAGGGGCCCATCTGTTGGACATTAAGCAGCCACCTGGAGCTTTAGCCAATCATGAAATTAAACATGAGTATTAAAGAAAAATGAAAAATCTCCACTCCCAGACATGTGGGTCGCCCTGTCTTTGCCGCATTTAATCAAATTTCCGACAAGAAGCAAAGGCTTAGTTGTCACCCACCACTCCACCAGTAAAACCACTCCTGTTTTTCCAGGGTTTAAATGAATAAATAAAAGCTGGTATATATGAATATTAGCCTAAACTTTGTTTGAAACAAATTTTCTTATTGAGTGATTTTGTTCCAATAGGATTACCTTAAAATTCTAAACAAGAACATTTTTTTTTTGTTATCCAACTTCTCTTAAATTCCCTCTGGATTAAATTGTATTTTTTCTGAGGAGTCAGTATTTTATGTAATTTAGGTTCTCAGAGGAAAATTATTTTTTACATTGAACTGTTTGAGTTCATTGTAAATGCAGAATCAGCACAGAGGCTGTTTTTATGGGCTGATTTCAAAGACATACATTTAGTCCTTGGCTAAGGTGCAATCTCAGAGCAGAAACACCATTAATAACATTTAAGTACGCAACTAAGTGTAAACTTTCCAAAAACCAGACAACGTTTTCTCTAAACGTATATCAAACTGATGCACTAAATAAGCAAAGAAGCAAAGCTATTAACCTGATTCTTGACTGTCTTCTTTTTACATGATTAAATTTAGTATATTGTGTTAAATAACAGCAACTTTGACTTCTGAGTGTTGGAACTTTGTACAGAAAAAATTAATTGGGTGTTTCTTCTACTTTTGGCCATGTGAACCTGTCTAGAAAAATTATTTTATGCTCACACAAGATTATTTAAATGTTCTACCAACATTGTGCATACAATATCTTTATGGTTTATAATTACACCATTTGTAAAAAAAAATTATGATGTTTTTTCATGTTTTAAGATTTAAAGTCATCATCAAAATACATCTATACATGCAAAGACAATTTACACAATAGCAAAAATATAAATATACTGTATATAAAGGTATTGAAAAACATTTCAATGACAATTATAATATAATATTCACTTAAGAAAGAGGCCTAAATAAAAAGTTTGTTGTTAGTTGTAATTAAAATTAACCCCTGGAACATTAGTGTCTATAGTTGAAAAAAACAACGCTATCTCATGACCAATTCATAAGTATTTTACGAAGTGGCATATTTGTACGAATTTGTATGACCTCACTCGTACGATTTGTCTAAACTCCAGTGACGGTTAGTTTTAGGGGCGGGGTTAGTTTTAGGTCATTCGTACAAATTCATACGAATTGTGCAACTCGTAAAATACGTACGATTCGGCAAACATCGTATGAATTTGTACGAGTGTGGTCTTACGAATTCGTATGAATAAGCCACCTCATGAAAAATTTACGAATTGCCGTGAGATCGGGTTGGAAAAAACACCCAATTCCAATAAAGCACAAAGGAACTTAACTCAACAGTAGAGAAAAAAGTCAGCAAATATTCCTGAAGGTCGGAGCCCAGATGTTGGGTTTGAAAATGAACCAGACATAAAGATACTGATCAGATCCTTCAATGAGTTAAAGTTAAAGTTTTTAATAAGGATTCTGGGAGTTATTTCTTGACATTCCCCCTACCCACAAGACCCCCTATACCCCCTTCACACACACTCATTTCATCCATCATTTAATATCTGGAAATTGCTGATTTTTCTCAGACAGGCTCTGAATAACATGCTTTCGTGTTAAGGCTCTCTGTAAGGTGCTGGAATTAGACAAAATTAGTTTCTCTCCTCTTCCTTCTCCTCTTTCTCCCTCTGCATCTTCTTCCCATTCCTTGTTCCGCCTGGAAAAGCCATTGCAGAATAAAACCCCACTTCCTCCCGCAGAGGCTGCAGCCAGACATGGAGCGGTCACATATGTTCCCCCTCACTCCGCATAGACGGAAACAGCTCTCCATGGTGAACATACACACATATCTGCTCACACGCCTGATCTGGTGTGTGGTTCTGCATTGGGTCTGAGGACAAATTGCACTGGGGGCCGCAGGGGGTTTCTGGACCCATAGCCGGAAGATTTCAGGGGTCTGAAAAGAACCAGACTCATTGGCAGATGGTCAACTATCCAGCAGTCATCATGGGACAGCAACTCAAATGAGGCTTCAGTCATTATTACAAACTCATGATTTGGTTTTGTCTGTAACAAAGCAAAGATGTAATCGAGACTCTATTGAATGACCAATAAACCCATCAGCTTTGTCAGCATTTAGATCTTGCTCATAGCATTTCATGTTTCAGCAGAGTCTCATTATTTTTGTTGGTCTTTTTAAAATCCGGGCAGAGAAAATGTATTTTTGATGTAGTATCTGTAGTATATTTATCCGTCCAAAGTGGTCACTTCATGGTCTCGTAAACAGCGCCAACTGGCTGATCTCTAGATATGTATAAATTTGGAACATGAAACATTCGACATGCAGTTACCAGTTTTCCAGTGAATCGCTGAATCAGACAGACTCCTGGGTGGTAATATGAACCTGAGGGAATGTACACGCATTCTGTATTTATGAAATATAACTTAATGCAAAATAAACACGGACACTTGGAAATATCAGTGTAGCACAATTGAAAAAAAAAAAGAAAAGAAATACTGAGTAGAGTAGCCTACTTACCGTACATTTTGGACACAACATTCCCAAAGACACTTTGTCTATTTTTAAAGGGGGGGTGAAATGCTATTTCATGCATACTGAGTTTTTTACACTGTTAAAGAGTTGGATTCCCATGCTAAACATGGACAAAGTATCAAAAATTAAGTTGAACGTTTGAAGGAGTATTTTTGTTCCAAAAAAACCTCTTCCGGTTTGTCACAAGTTTCGGAAAGTTTTTTTCGAATATGGCTCTGTGTGACGTTAGATGGAGCGGAATTTCCTTATATGGGTCCTAGGTAGGGCTGAAGATCTTTGCCCGAACCCACCGGGACCCGTCGGGATCGGGCTTAATTTCTATCATTTTACGCGGGCTCGGGCCGGGCTCGGGCTTGTGCTCCGGTTTGCGAGGTAAATGTGCGGTCATGTGCGAAAATGAATGCTGAGCAGGTTTAACGGAGGCTTGCCTCTGGTGATTAGGCTACGTTTTGGTTGCACCAGTAACTAAAGCAAACTCTGAGGTGTGGAAAAGTTTTGACCATGCTTATAATGAGAATAACGAGTGAATAATGACGCACCATCAGTGAGCGCAGGAACGCGCAGAAGACGTCTACAGTGGATTCAGTCATTTTCCTCCACAAAAACATGTAGACCTAGCCTAATCTCTGTGAGTAATGTTTTTTCAAATGATAAATATTCATTGAGTCTTAAATGCATAATGTTGACAGAGTATTTACGCTAATGTTGGCATTATTCTTTAATTAAATATCATCTGCTAGTGCGAAGCAAATCCGGCGGAGCCTTTATCTTAATTTCGCCAAATACCCATCTTAATTTAAAATTTATCTTAATTAAAATTTGTTTAAATGACTCGTTTTTATTGGTGCGTTGGTCTATGTATAGGTTAAATGAGCCTATGTCTAGAATGCTGAGATGTTACGATGTCACAAAGGACTTATTTTATTTCTTTATTCCAACTTTCTAAGTGGTCTATTCTATGTTATTTATGAGTAAATTATGTTAAAATATTAATAAATGACTCATTGTTGACAAAAGGCAAAAGAGCTGTGTGCATGCGCACATTTGAATAATGTCGGGCTGTAAACGGGTTCGGGCTTTTAAAAAGCTGTCAATCAAAATGTACTTGTCGGGCTCGGGCCGAAACCTGTCAGGCTCGGGTCCTGTCGGGCCTAACTTTTAAGGCCCGATTACAGCTCTAGTCCTAAGGCACTTCTGCCGGAAGAGCGCGCTCCCGTATAGCAGAGCACTGAGAGGCTGAGCACAGCCTGATCAGAGCGAGAGCGTCGCGAAAAGTCACAAAAGAAGTGTGTTTTTGGTTGCCAGGGCAAGACAACCCTGCACAGATTACCAAAAGAAACAGCATTAAGGATCCAGTGGATGGAGTTTATTTTTACAGAGCATCAACGGAGTTGTGCAAGTGTTTTTGTTTGTTCCCTGCATTTCGGATTGCACATCGTTTATTTCTTAAGGATAATGCAGTCCCAATGAAAAAGGGTCACGATCGTGTGTTGGAACCACATGCGGTGAGTAAAACTGCTTCAAATATCTCTGTGTTGTGAACTTAGCTATCGGAGCGTGAGCACATCAAGTAAACAACATGAGATGTTGTCATCAAACTGCACTTTCCACATGTACAGCTTAGAAAAAAAAAAAAAAAAAAAAAAAGACGACATAAAGTGGAACTTAGTCATTTTCCAAAACCGCTAAGCAAATATATACAGTTTCAGTACCACATAGCATACCGCCTTTGCTGATGCTGCTCTTGTTAAATTTCAGCCTCTGGATCTGTGTCACAGCTTCCACATGCTCTCAACTCGAAATCCTACTGGCACTCGTGATTCTTTAGCTCCGCCCACACGTCACGCCTCTAGACGCTCGTGTTTTTCCGGGAAAAATCGGTACAGACTATCTTTCTCTTATAAATATAATAAAAATAAAGACTTTTTGGAGTTATGAAGGATGCAGTACTACTCTATAGGTACTAAAGATTAACAGGATATTGAGTGAAAACGAGCATTTCACCCCCCCCCTTTAATGACAATATGAAGATATACAAATCTGGAACCACATCAGAATCACCCGTCGCCTTTCGTCACACAACATATGTTTGTGGCATTTCTGAATGAATCAGTGTTTGAAGGAAATAATTTAACTTGCTCATATTACACGAAAAGTCACTTATAGCCACTTACTAATGTAGGGATGTATAAAGACAGAACACTAGTCACTAAATAAGGTGAATGAGCAAAATGTATCGGTTTTAAATTCTTTTGGCTATTAAGGCTAATTGTGGAGGGTAAAAAGCTTTGAGTTCTGGGAATAGGTGGAATCTGCAATGAGCTACATTTAAGTAATACAATATTCTTTGTTTGTTTGTCTAACTGTCTGTTTTAAATTGAGAAGAAAACTAAAAAAGACAACCACAACGAAGAGGGAGCTTATTTAAGTGATTTTGGTTAAATGGAAAAACAGTGAGTTGTGTCTCACGGGGATTTAAATAGGTTCCAACAATTTTCCAGTTTTGTGTATCAAGCTGAAATATGACACACAAACTAATATTGACTCATTTTCTATGTGGCTTAAATATATTCAACATCAAACCACACAGACAGCATTCAGGTCATGGCCCGAGACCAGCTGGATGTGCTGATGGTGCTCAGTGAACCACTTGGTTTTACAGGGCTCAAGTCCCAGGACAGAACCCCCATAAATTAGGAATCTGAAGAATGTGGAGCACCGTGGTTGGTGTTCTTGGACAGTGTTGACAACTTTGACCCATAAAAAAAACCCCATGTCTTTTTTAAAGGCTATTTTTGCTCTATAAAGATTGATTACTTGTGAATTGGCTGCTGTCCTGGGTGTACTGTATATCTTTACATATAAAATATATATACACAAGACACTGGAGCTGCACTGTACTGTCCCGACGGCTTCATCCAAGTGATAGATCTTTCTGGAGATGTTAAATGTCTCCAGATTTAATGCACACAAGATGCGTAACGGGTCAACATCTTTTTCATGAGAAGTATCATAGTATTGGAAGGTAGAACCTGAGACTGTGAACGTTGAAATGATTATCTTAATGTCAAAAAGTGACAGATTTACATCACTGTACAATCTGCTGATGTCCATTGTTTGTGTTACGTTGACAGGCTTTGATGTGTCAGATCAGTTGCCCCTTGTCACCTTCCACACGTGGGAACTATTGCTGTAAAGCCGAACGAGATGACAACATACAGTATGACTCCTACAACTGGGTGACTGCCATTGAGTACTAGATCTGTTCAACGTTGTTACAATGTCTGTAATAATTTTAAAAGATGCTTTAAAGGGTTCAGTATGAGTTAAACTCAGCTGACAGCATTTGTGGCATAATCTTTCTCATTAAAAGAGAAGAAGAAACCAAATCAAGGTTGCAATGAGGTACCTGCGATGAAAGTGAAAAGGACCAATTTCGGTAGCACTTTATTTTACAGTCCTGTTCCTCATGTACATACTATGTACTTAGTAATTACAATAACTATGTAATAATTAGGTACTAACCCTGAACCTACCCCTAAACCTAACCCTACCCCATGTAGTTACCTTGTATTACCAGAACTTTTTTTGTATAAATACACTGAAAGTACACTATAAGTACATGTTAGTACACGTACACGTGTAAAATAAAGCACAACCCCAATTTCTGTAAGATTTAAAGGTATAGTTCACCCAAAAATCAAAATGATGTCATTAATGATTCACCCTCATGTGGTTCCAAACCCGTGAGACCTCCGTTCATCTTCGGAAAACAGTTCTTTTAGATTTAGTCGGAGAGCTCTCAGTCCCTCCACTGAAAGTGTGTGTATGGTATACTGTCCATGTCCAGAAAGGTAAGAAAAACATCGTCCATGTGACATAAGAGGGTCAGTTAGAATTTGTTGAAGCATCGAAAATACATTTTGGTCCAAAAATAACAAAAACTACGACTTTATTCAGCACTGTCTTCTCTTCCAGGTCCGTTGTGAACGCGTTCAAGTGTAGTGATATCTGGTTCGCGAATGAATCATTCGATTTAACCGGTTCTTCTTGAACTGAACTGAATCGCTTTAAACGGTCCGCGTCTTCAATAAGCATTAATCCATGAATGACTTAAGCTGTTAACTTTTTTAATGTGGCTGACACTCCCTCGGAGTTCAAACAAACCAATATCCCGGAGTAATACATTTACTCAAACAGTACACTGACTGAACTGCTGTGAAGATGAACACCGAGCCGAGCCAGATAACGAACAAAACATTGACTCATTCTCGAGTCAAGAACCGTTTCTGTTGAATGCGTCGAGTGCAAACGAACCAGTGAACCGTTTTCTTCAACCGATTTATTGAATCGAACTGTCTGAAAGAACCAGTTTGCGGTAAAGAGTCGAACTTCCCATCAATACTGGTGATCCGAAAACAGATGCAACTGGTTCTTGACACGAGAACGAGTCAATCTTTCGTTCATCATCTAGCTCGGCTTTCCATTCCACAAAAGGCTCTTTAAATCTTAAAATATTCTTCACAAAAAGATTTTTTAAAAAAAGAATAAAAAAAGAATAAAGGTTATTTTAAGAACTGTTCAATAATTGTTCTTCCCTTTTGGAACCTTTAGTTTTTAAAAGCCTAATATGAACCTTGAAAAACATACTATAAATTTTTATTAGTTTAAAATTATAATTAAAAAACAATTATTAAATAATATTAACTACATTTTTCTGTTAAACCTAAAATTGTATTATTTGATCTGTAAATCTGTTCTTGTCATTGTGTGGTCATTTTAGATTTTTATACACAGAAAAAAATAGTTCAGTCAGTTCAGTAAATTTTACACAATTACAATTGTAAATGGATTTTACACAAAAAATGTACTGAAATGAGTATGAATGAATATTTTTAAAGTTAGATTGGCCCCTTTCGCTTATAGTTGCCTCACTTGTAACCCTGAATGTGGTTTCCCCACTGAATCAGCATTGTACCACATAGTACAGTCGAATGAGCTTCGCCAGATTTTATTTTAATCCCAAATAAAAGTTGAATCAACACAAAGTGCAATGGATTAACCTTAACTTGATTTAGACCACTTTAATGGTTTTCATAACGGCCTGGTAAGAAGTTTTGTTTCATATGATCTATGTCTCTCATTCAACAGGATTAGTTGTAATTTGATGGTCTTTTTGGAGATGAATGTTTCTTCAATAACCTGCTATATTACAGCGTGGAGATCGATAGGCCTGCTGGACCAGCCACGCAGCTGTGAGTGGAGTTGTTTTTTCACAATTGCTTCGAGTGAGAATCTCTTGTAAATCTCCTTAGACATGCTGACATCTCTGTCATGATTACGAGTAAGAAAAAGGCTCTCCGAGGTCTGGTAGAGTTGATGAAGCCTGCCATAGTCGAGAGACTGTGTGATTTATGACCCCGACAGGACGCCATCGAGCCAACGGTACCTGCAGCCCCTTTCATACAGTCAGTTGGACACTGATTGTGAAAACCCACCAAAATCAACACCGTAGGACAAATAAGCACCCACGGGAATGAGATCTATATGATAAATAGAGAAGAGAGTGCGATCTGTCTGATAAACTGATAGGAAAGGTGGATCTGGCCGACGTATTAGACACACTCATCACCATCGCGTCTATAGAGCTGCGAGCTGTCTTGTCATAGCTGATAAATATCCTCTATTTGTCTGTCTAAAGCTACATGCTGAGAGATTTAATCATTTAGCTGTGTTAAATCAATGATAGACTCGCAGCAAGCCGTTCTGTGCGAGCTGGGACTAAATTTAGCAAAAAAAGCACAGTTGCTAACCTCTGACCTGAAAAAAGCCATTTAAATCTTTTAAAATACTGTCAGTGGGACACAAATCAGTTTCAGTGGAATGAATGGAACATTAGTACCATTAACTGCAAATGGAGAATGTTTAAGGGCATTTAAACAAGGTGTAGTATGTAGTAAATATTGGTACTTAGGGAGAACAATGGTAAAGTCGGACAATTTTGAAGCTTTTCCTTGCACTTTCTAAATGCCATATTATCTGACATCACACTTTAATGGAAATTTACAGATGTATACAAATGATCCAAAATACTAAATATAAGGGACAGATATGACTAATTATTATTATTATAATCATACAAATATTATAAAACATTATTTAAAAGATTATTAAAATGATGAATACCATTAATGATATTATTATTAATATTATAATTAACATTTTCTTTTTAAAACTCCCATTAACATTCTGTCTATGCTAATAATAATAATTAGCAGTAGTAGTAGTATTGTTGGTCTGATACAATTTATTATCTTTTTTTTTTTTTTTTTTTTTTTTTTAATGTGTACTAAGTTAAGGAGAGGCTGTTTCAAAGTAATTTATTTGTTTGATAAAATGTATTTATTTATTGTTAAAATTACTGTTCATATATATATATATATATATATATATATATATATATATATATAATTATTAAGTCAAGGAGGCTTTCATAATAATTTATATATATTTTCAATAATATTCACATCTTACAGACTTAAAACTGATTAATAATGATTTATTTATGCAAGTTCAACAAACAAACCAAGAACAAATGTATTAGTTCAAATTTACATTAAAATCACACTGTCAAAAAACAACAACAAAAAGGTAGATATTGGGCAAAAAAAGTAAGTCTCTACAAAGGAACCACCATATATTCCAGCATCTCTCTGCTGATGTCTCTGTCCAAAAGTTCACTGTTGACTCTTTCTGGACTATCTAAATCCAGCTGTGCTCTTGGGTTGTTGGATGCTCGTATTCTCTTAGTGGGACATATTTTCCTCAGCTGGTTCTGATAGCTCATCGAGACCTTCTGAATCTTCTGGTCCACATTAGGGGCATCCAGACCGTTGTTCTCTTCCATGGGATGTTCAACAGATGTTTCAGTGCATCCTGGGATCAGATCGACCAATTCCCTGCTGTCGTCCAGTGTGTCCTGGTCAGCGGCATAGTTCAGTTTCGCTTTGATTCCTGCATAATATTTAATCAGTCTCATTAGCAGTTTTTGCCCAATTATTTTAAATGAAATGATTTTTTTAGTGAACTAACCTGAGATGTGTGTCTGATACGTTCCTCGACCATCATCACCACGTTCTTCACTGTCTGGTCTATCTGGGGTGTCCACAGACTCTGGGCTGTCTAAAACCATTGCCCTTCTGTGGCTCTCCTGCTGAGGTTTATCAGTATCATGTGGTTTACCAGACTGGCCTTTGAGGTTCATTCTACCGGCAGAAATCTGAATTATGGGATCCATCTCTTTCATAAAGTCCAGATTGTGTCTGCTTGTGTCAGAGTTGTGTTTTTCTAACATCTTCCGGGTTCTTGGAGGTTGGTATCTCCCGTTCTCTTCAGATCTGTCCATTTCCTGACTACTAATGTCCTCCATCACTGCACAGAATTATAAGATGATATTTTGCATGATAATTCCAAAAAAAGATATCCGATTTATTTAGTAAGCAAAAACATGAATTTACAGACCTTGTCAAATTACAGTTTGAGTTTTATAGCTATAAATACTCCTAAAAGTTGACAAATTGAAAATATTCACTACCTTTTTTATTTGAATATATGTTTAAATGTTTATTATTCTTGTGATGGCGATGCCGAATTTTCAATAAATATTTCTCATTATTATCTTTGATGAATAGAAAGTTAAAAGGAACAGCATTTATTTACCATTGCAATCTTTTGTAACATTCTAAATGTATTTATTGTTATTTTGGGTCAATTCCATGCATCCTTGCTGAATAAAAGTATTAATTCCTTTAAAGTAAATAAAATAAAATACAAATCTTACTGACCCCAAACTAGGTGTATGCATTTAAATATTTAAACATTTGTTCGAAACATTTCCATAACGTCTAGCAGATCTGATCACATATACAGTATAAAACGACATACCTGTTGCTTCATTAATATGTTTGTTTGAGTCCTCAGTCATGTCTATGTCCATGACAGTCCTGTCCATACTCATACTCTCTATATTAACACACAATATCACATCAGCAGATATGTTCATAAACAGTAGCAGGGTTAGACCAGATGGAACTATTGCTTACCTGCTGAGTTCCCATAATGCTCCTGTAATGCCTTGTGTGTGTCTGTTGTCCAGAGTATGTCAGTGAGTTTCTTTGTTTTTGTTTTTTAATGCAAACAAAGTTTATTTCAACAATCACATTAAATCCAGCAGCATACCTCTGAGTGTTGTTCTCAGCTTTAACCTCTTGTCGCTATCACCATCTGAAGCAAACCGTATACTGAATTAGTTACATGCCTGCAGATTATGATTATATTTTACAGGCTGGAGTGTTTTTGTCAAATAACATTTAAAAGCTTGCATGCAGAAGTAAATACAATACAGGTCTCTACCTCTGCTGTCTTCGATTGATGTTCTTTCTGCTAATCTGCTGTCTGTTTAAAATGGAAATGAAGAAATAATAAATATCTAAACAATATATGCTAAAGGTTTTAGTCTATGTTTCATGTGTTTTACTTGACTGATCACCTGAGTTGCTACTCTCAAAAGATCTCTCTTCAGCAACATCTTAGGAAACATAAGTTGGACAGACCAAAATCAGTAGACAAACTAATATTCAAACATAAGTCTTTTTATTGAATTGGATAGAACAAATTGTTAATTTACCTGCAAGATCTGCCAGATTTGGTTTGGGTGTTGTATTGGAAAAGTCTTGATCAATTAAAACACCTTTTTAGGCGCATTAATTTTTAAAGCGATATATCCAAATATGTTTTGATAAAAATAAAAAAAAGCAATAAAATAAGAAATAATTAAACATACCAGCAGAGTTGACAATTTCTGGGTCTTTACATTCTGTACACAGAGAGAGAAAATCATGTTCAATAAATGTCATGTATAGGACTGTACAGAATTTCTTAAATCATCAGTCATACAGGTCTGAATATTACATCAGATTTTCCAGCACTGTCTAATTACTGACCTGCAGTCGGATCCATTGGATGTAAAACATCCAGAATTTTCTCTGTTGCTAGATCCATTTCTAAGGAAAAAGGGGGGGTCAGAGGTCAATATCCAACAACCAGTAGCACAGCAGACTTTTTCTGATAGAGTATTAACCGCTATCCGACTCAAGAAAGATCATACTGAAGAAAGAATTGACAGACCTGAGAGCTGTGTTGGATCAGTGTGGTCAAGATGCAGATTCATTTCAAATGCATCTGAGGAAAGAATGTACAAAAGCACGGTAAATAATAAATGTAACATGAATATAAATTATCCCTTCAGCAGAAAAAAAAAACATGCCCAACCTTCCAAAAACATTACAAATCTTTACTTCTTTAAACTAAAATGAGTTTACCTCTCATAGCTGCTGAATGTACTGCGTTTATAAAGACTAGAAGAGTCAGGCAGATGTTGGTCCTGAGCCAGGAGGGAGAACGAAAGGGAAAATTACAACTTTTTCTAAATGTCGATGTAAATGAAACATAAACACACATTTAATATTGTCGAGCTGTCTCTCCATGCGCAATATCATTAATTTTTACACCGGCACTCATAAAACAGTCCTACATATTTGAAAACTAGTAACACGGATCTTGTACTTTATTGTGGAAAATCCTGACTAAACATATCGCAACAAAATTAATCCAAATAAAAGGAAAAGGGAGAAGCTTGGCAACTTACAGCTTCATGGTGAGTGCTGATGTCCTTCTGAAGGGCTCATGTGCCATGTGTGGCTTTATACGAGTGCAGGTCTCTGATTTGGACAATAGGGTCATAGATGACCAGTTACAGGGACACTGGAGATGAGGCCTGAGAAGCCAGCAAAGACCTGTTTTACTCTGAATGGCAGGTGTGTTGTATAGTAATAGGAGGATGCATGGCTGAGTTCACCCCATGGCATTTCCTTCCCTTCACAGAGATCCACTGAAAGAAATTGTTTGTGCCATTGTGAAGAAATAGGAACCCATTATACTAAAGACTTCCATCAGTAGATTCATTTATCTTATATACTTCTCAAAAAAGGTTTCAAGTAACAACTGAGGAAAATGTATTTATAAATAAAAACAGCATATCATCAGAATAGATCTCTAGACTGAGGATAATAAAGTTTGGGATGAATATAGGTCAAGTGAGACACTTTCTGATCATTTTTCATTGGGGTTAAAATGGTATTACATTTGTTTTAAATGACACCCACCACACAATATGATTTAATACAACACAATTAGATAAATAAAATAAAAATTAAAATTAAAAAATTCACAATTTTCTTAGAAAAATTTTACCAGCTAAACGGGACACCTTCAGTGTAGAGACACTTAGATTTAAACAGAACAAAATTAAATTAGAAATGTAATAATTAAAACATAACAGATGGTTTGAGCTTCTAGGCGTAGTTAAGGTTTGGAATTATAGGAAAAGATTTTAGAACTGAATAATGGTTCTTGGGTGTTACTTTTAGTAAGAATAATGATTAAACTTCAGTGCCCAACTTTAGCTCGAATTAGTAACGCTTTCAAACAAAACTACTATGTAACAATCCCCGTTTGTTAATATGACATTAAAAATGGCTTTAAAACAAAATAATAAAAACAATTCTCTTATGTCCACTAGATGGCAGAAAAAGCTCAAGAAAGAATGTGTAACGCATTGGACTACGCCACAAACGTGCAGAACCCTTTGCTCCAAATGTCAACGGCCAGGAAAAACAAGACATGAAAGACTGAACAACTTTCTGACGCTATTACACAATCTGTTACACATACTGGCTTTTAATGCATGTGTTTAATTGTTTTTTTTATTTCGTTTTATTCATGGTCCATTTACCTTAGCTTTAGAAACGCGCAAAATATAGTTTTAAACTATTTACACTCGCAATTTGCAAACATTTGTAAATCAGGAAATGAACAGTAAGCATAAAATAATTAGTTTGACAATTTGGTGAAGTACTACAACAATTTTTAAGAATATTTGTCTTTATGTGCAACTTTTTTTTCTTCACAAAATTGGTTTGAATCAGCATAAATTCGAGAACTGCGAAACTTTAAACGAACGATTAAACCTAGTTTTCAACGAGAGCCAACAATTGGTTTCCTTTTTTTATTATAATTATTAAAATCCATATAAATGTGAGTGAGGTAACCTGTTTTTCCCACCTGACTTCAAACATACCTTTTATGTTCGCACCACTGTATTAGCCGCGCTGCATTAATATAAACGTACAGCTAAATAAAGCAAGTGACATGGTCTTTTTACTTAAACGATATATTTTCTCTTTTAAATGATTTATAAAACAAACAAAAAGAAATCTCTGCAAAAGTTTCTATTGCAAACTTTAAATTAATGAATTTACAATACAGTAAAGAGATTTAGATTTGACCTCGTCACACTGAACACAGGCAGAGGACAAACAGGAGTTCAGAGCTAGTCTTCAACATCTGGTTATTTCACTACTAGACAAGAGCAAAAGCAAGAACAATTTAAGAAACACTTAAACAATTAAGGTATTAAAGATTCAGTTTGTCTAGACAAAAAGCTTTGGGAGTGACACAAACCGTCCACATAATATTCTTGTTTGCTCTTCAATCAGCCCAACTAAAGGCAAACAACAGGAAAACACAAAATTGAGGGCTAAATTGACATTTCACCCGTTTAATAGATTAAATCGTGGGGTAGAAAGAAATGTGTGTATTTCACTGAACAGTCGCCTCTCAAAAGAAAATTACAAAATTCTTCATAGTATCAAACAAATGTCTGAAACTAAAAAAAAAAAAAATAATAATTCCACTCATGCGTTCACACACACACACACACACACACACACACACACACACACACACACAGAGAGAGAAAACTGAAGGTAACACAAAAATTGGCAATTATTGATTGTGTTACTCAGTAATTGGTATAAGTCCTTGAACAGCAACTAGTGAGTTAAACAAGATCTGGGACCAAATCCAATCAACCTGCAATATACACAGAACCAGCACAGCTGAAACAAAAGAGCATCCATTATTGGTAAAAGACTGCTTTGTTACACAATGATCCAACACAAATCAGAACTGTTACAGTAGTTTTGATTGGATCTGGCCTTCAGTCTAAATGCAGAGCTGAATCATGACTCTAACTTCAAATCTGCATTGTCTTGTCCCCATAATATTCTTCAAAACCAAGGATCAAATCACTCCTTGTCTGCGTTCATACTCAGAGGTTCAATTTATGACACAAGGTTTTGTGAACTTTGTGATCAAGACTCGTTCTAAAAACAGGGACTAAAATCCCAGGTACAACAAAACAAAAAACAATTTAAAATAAGTCAGTGAAGTGAAATGGTTTGATCACGAGAACGCTAGAGGGACATATAAAATTAATTTTATTATCCTTCTTCAGGTGGACATTTAAGTGTTTCTAAACAGTCACGGCGAGTGAAAGTTCACACCCGTTTGCTTTTCTAACTCACACAGACAGGTGCAAATACATCATGGGTTTCTTTGAGTTCACAAACCCCTAAACAACACCTCAGGAGAAAAACAATAAAATGGTAACTTAACATTAGTTCGGTGTTATTTGCAACATCATAAAAATAACCACAAATGAAATCAATGCCCCCCACCCCCTCACCACTGATTCACAATTCCAAGCAGGCCCAAAGAGGAGAGAGACGGATAGAGGGATGTGAGAAAGAGGGGGGATGTTGGGGCGGGTGGTGTTCAGGGCTGGGCTCCAGCGGCAGTGGGCACTTGTGTGGCCATTGTGTTTGGGGCAGGGATGACGGGCGAGCCGGCGCTGATGTTGGCGATGTTGGGCTGTGTGCTCGGAGTCATAGAGGTGATGCCTGCAGTGTGAAAGCCACCAACATGTTTAACCTAGTACATGTTGAAACTTATATATTTCTCTTAAGAACATTCTTGGCAAATGCTTTTTTACCATAGGTTCAAGTCTAACCCAATGAACATTGTCATTTTCTCACCCTCATATAATTTCAAAATGTTAACACTTTCTTCTGTGGAACGTAAAATATAATAATTTGAAAAAAATGCTTTTGTCCATATAATGAAAGCCAGAGGGGTCCAATATTGTCCTGGACTCCACTGACCTGCACTGTATGGAGTGGGGAAAGTTAAAACATTCTTCAAAATATCTTTTGTATTCTGCAGAATAAATCACTCAGGTTTGCAGTGACACGAGGGTGAGCGCATGACAAAATGCTCATGTTATGCAAAATATGCCAAACAGAGGTGAAGTGCTGAGGAGAAAGGTAAACGGTTTACCTGCCATCAAGCTAGAAGAGCTGACAGGTGTGGAACTAGCAGCCATTCCTGCAGCTGGCGCTCCTCTGCCTTGGTCTTTAACTATAGGATCTATATAAAAAAACATGAAATACATCATCTCAAATATGACAAATTATGACATGAAGTGTCCATCAACGGGTACATTTCCATCTGAAGCCAGTTATACAGTTACATTGAAATGTACTAATCCAGGGCTCAACAATAAACAGAGCCTTGTCCTAGTGTGATCAATTCTAGTGTTTTTGCCCATAGCATTGTATAGCCATTAAATCTTGATCATTTACTTGTGAAAGTTCCATTGAAATTGTATTAAATTAAAATTAACATTACCTAGCTGGTTGACGGGTAAAGTTGTTAAACTTATGACATCATAAACATATAGAGACAAACAAACAAACCAGTAATCTTAACAACAATACGTCAATGTGAACATAGATGAGGTTTTGAATTTAGAATTGTGAGAGTTCAATTATAGCTTTATCAAATTGGGCTAGGGTTACAATTTATTCTGGATTAAAAAAAGAAAAGAAAGAAATTGAGGTTTATAAATCATCTGAAAGACGAATAAATAAGTTTTCGAATGATATGTGGTTTGTTAGGATAGGACAACATTTGGCTGAGATACAACTATTTGAGAAACTGGAATCTGAAAGTGCAAAAAAACCTAAATACTGAGAAAATTGCCTTTTAAGCTGTCCAAATTAAGTTCTTAGAAATGCATGTCACTAATCAAAAATTAAGTTTTGATATATTTACAGTAGGAAATTTACAAAATATATTCATGGAACATGATCTTTACTTAATATTCTAATGATTATTGGCATGAACTAAAAATCGATAATTGTGACCCATACAATGTATTTTTGGCTATTGCTACAAATTTATCCGTGCTACTTATGATTGGTTTTGTGGTCCAGGGTAGGGCTGTGCGATTAATCAAAATAGAATTGAAATCGCGATTTGAGATGCTGCGATTTGTTAAATCGTAAAAGAGCATAAGCATGACTGTCAACCTTAGGTGACAGCCTTACTAACCAATAGAGTGAGTGCACCTCCAATCTCCCCAATCAGCACTGCTCTCGCCAACTGCTAAACGCTCACCATTATTAAAAAACAAAAACACAAAATGGAAAGCAGGAGAGAGACAGTGTGGGATTATGGCGTCTACCGGGTCAGGTCAATAGTTAGGCAAATTAAAACTAACGAAAAAAGTTATGTAACTTTAGCTTTGAAAAGACAATGAAAAAAAAATTAAACTTACAAGAGCTGCGTCACAATGCATCAAGAGCATCTCTTACTGCATGTTCGCTATTCACAGCCTGTGTCTCTGAATACTTCTCATACTCGCTCCTGTGGGACATTCTAAAACGCTTAACGTGAAAAACGCTTAAACGTCGTTTTCTCCATTCCAAAGCGCTTGTGCAGTTGCGATCCTGAGGCGTCTGTTATTGCGAAGCATCCATCAGCTGCGATATCCTTTACAACAAGGAAATTTCAGTAATGGATTTCCACCAACCGAAAAACCCTTGCTGTAACTCTGCTACAAGATTTATTTATGAAGTAAAATAAAACTCTGCAGTGTTTTGGTGCACCCCGTTTTTCCAAAAACAGCTGGTATTTTCACCCTGAAGGAAGCTGATTGAGTCGGTTCTTTTCACATGACCTGGTGTGCTTGCATCATTCCGAAAAGATGAGACGCCCCTTCATCGGTCAAAATGTTTATTTTCGGTTCAAGGTCAAACGGTCAATATGAGCATCCCTTACCGGCATATACAGATAATATAACATACAAAATTCATTTTAAGCCACACAAAGTCAACATGTTGGTATTTCTAAACTGCCATAAAATAAAATAAGTTTATTGATCTTTGAAAAGGTGTACCTGCGTTATTACATTATCATTATATTAGTTGAAACTGGTCTTAGAACGACGCTATTATCCTTTATCGCAATAATTTCTTGGACAATTTAACATTCAACCAAGTTTGTTATCATGACAGGCCTAGTCACAAAAAGCTTTAAAAAAATGCTAATGTCATCAAGTGATTGGAGGCCTTGCAGGGTCCATTATTCACTAAATGCTCAATGTGTATAATAAATTAAGTCATCAATTTATTCAGCTGTGTATAAAAGCACACGCATGCAAGAATGTACATTGCATTAGAGACTGGAGAAGCATTCACAGGTTTTCTTGAACTCACAGAAGTAAGGGTGGTCCATGGCCTCACGGGCCGTCAGTCGGGCCTGGTGGTCATAACGTAGCAGCTTGTCCAGAAAATCCAGAGCCTCGGTACTGACCAGGTGCTGATTCTCACTGTGCACAAACCGTTCCCATCTCTTCCGGGAGTGTCTGGGTAAACAAGTGAAAGATGGTACAAACATGATTACACACACACACACACACATACATACAGAACTATGGAGATCATTTAAAACAGAATACTACTTTTAATCAACTTGATCAGCATCTGACTATGCTGATCAACACTGTATTAAAGTCATACCTGCCCAAAATGTCATTAAAGCGTGGGTCCAGCTCAATGTTATATTTGTCAATGTAATCATACAGGTCCTCAGTACCCAGAACCTTTGCAATCCGAACCAACTAGAAAGAAAAATAACATCAAAAACTAAATTCAAGAGACAAATAATAAAAGCACCCAGCTATTTTTTTTCTACACCGCAAATTTATGAATTCATCGATTGAATGACTGAACATCCCTGCTATAGGTTTATAATAAATAAGGCTGTTTGTGCTATATCAAAAATAAATGTTTGACCTGGTCATAGTTGTCATGTCCATGGAAAAATGGTTCCTTCCTGAAGATCATACTGGCCAGCATGCATCCAAGACTCCACATGTCCAGACTGTAGTCATACATCTAGATACAGACCAAAAGATTTTTTACAACTAAGAATAATATGATGAAAATCATTAAATGTGAAATTTTAACATGGGATGATAGAAAATTAATGTTCATGAAATTTTAAATCCTGAATTTTAGGACACTAACCTGATAGTCCACAAGTAGTTCAGGACCTTTAAAATATCGGGAAGCCACACGTACATTGTACTCCTGGTTGGGGTGGTAAAACTCAGCCAAGCCCCAATCAATCAAACGAAGCTTTAGAATTCAACAAATCAAAATTAAAAAGGTCAATGAGGTAATTTTATTCAGCAAGGATTTACCTTTTGATAAGAAAACAATTACTTGAGCATCAAATACACATACTAGATTGATTTCTGAAGGATCATGTGACACTAAAGACTGGAGTAATGGCTACAGAACATTCAGCTTTACCATCAGAGAAAAGACCAGAACGCTCAATGTTGAGTAAACTCTTAACTTGGCCAATACCTTTCTGTGCTCATGGTCAATCATGACATTGTGTGGCTTTACGTCTCTGTGCATTATTCCCATACTGTGGCAGTAGTCGAGAGCCTGGGGATAGAAAAACGGAGAGAATTAGATCCTTTATAAATTTGAGCAGAGCACTGAAACTGTTCCAACTTTCAAACCTAAACTATGGGCAAAACTTAAACCATGACAGACTGTTACTGGATGGTTTTTGTTCCATGATATCACTTTATAAATTACCCACTTTTAATTATTTTTAGTGATCATCTTACCTTAAGAATTTCATACATGTAGAAGCGGATGTCAAAGTCTGATAAAGTTTGATACAGTTGCTGTGAAGAGAAAATGTATTTACTACAACATCAAATTAAACAAATTGTCTATGGAGGGGTGTCAAAAAAAATAAAATAAACATATCTAACCTTGAAGTCTGTGTTGTTAACATGCTCAAAAACCAGTGCTGGTGTTCGGGACTGTACATTGAAAATAAAGCAGAATGGGTTTTAAACCTGATGGCACACAAACAAACTGGCAGATATATATACTTTGCTAATGCATCACGGTTCCAAGAAAATAAACTAAACTGCAAGTCATTAATAAATAGAAGGGGAAAAAACAAAAACTTTGTCTTGAAGATAGGAAACCAATTGAAAGTAAACTCCCCAATATTATATCATGAACATACCACAGGATCCTTTATGATGTCTAAAAGCGTTATTATGTTGGGGCCTCCTCTCAAGTTCTCCAGAATTTTTATTTCTCGTTTAATTTTCTTCTTTTTCACTGGCTAAAAATAGAAAGAAAAAAATCAAACAAACTGAGATATCTCCGATCAAATCATCTATACAAGTGTGAATGAAAACATCCAAATATACCTTGAGTATTTTGACGACTACTTTCTCATTGTTAGTGATGTTTATGGCTTCAAACACTTCACTGTATTTTCCCCGACCAAGCTTTCGCACTAATTGATAGTCATCTTGATTTCTGCAGAATAAAAACAGAGTACAAACAATGTGAGTTTAACACAATGAACGTGTCAAATATAGCATTAAGTAGCACAAGAAAACAACAAAAAAACTATCCACAGGGATAATGCTGCATAATTATAGGTCCAATTGGCTATTTATAGTGCATGTCATTTAAAGGTGCTAAAAATTCAAGAGTACACACCCCCAGTCCACCACATGGGATTCATAGTCCCAGTACTCTCTGGGTCGCTGTGTGTTTACATCAGGGTAAACTCGAGAGCGACTTGGGACAGGGCCAGACATATTCTACACAAGGTATTCCCTGAAACACCTGGAAAGACAAAATATAACACTGAAAGATTGCAGGATGACCAAAAAGATGTTTTACAAATTTAACAGTGTCGAATAGAAAAGTAAATAAAAATTATGAATTTTATAATCTAGAATGGGGTTTTAAAAATTGGATAAAAAAAAAATAATTGTAAAAAATGAAGTTTTATGGGATCCCTAGAAATGTTTAGGGGGACAAAAGGCGAAATAATATTTTAAATGTAAAATACATTAAGTTAAATAATGAAAGAACGAATAAGCAAATAAATTAAATAAAAATATCTAAAAGTACAGTCCTATAATGAATTAAGAAACATTTACCTGATAGAGCCCACTTTTTTTTCAATCAATACTGACATTACTTTTAACAGAATAAATTATTATCATTATTATTTTTCTTATTAAATAAACCATATTAATGTCTTTGAAATTTTAGGATGGGGCCCCTTTCATGAGGACCCCAGGTCTAAATTAATTTCATAAAGACTCAATAAATAAATATACTTGTACAGGTTATTACCTTGGAGGGTTCCTCCAAGCAGCAGATGAAAGGTGGAGCTGATGAAGGCAGATGTGATGACTTTATGGTGGAGCATAGGCTACAATATAAATAAATAAGCATGTTAAGACATCTGATAAATCAAGCAAACTCAGTGTAAACCTCTTTAATTTGCAATGTTATACATTTCCAGAAGCGCCACACGAACACCACACCTGATTGTAATATGAATGAAAGAGGACATCCAGGAGCTTATTCAGGAGACACAGCAATCCTAGAAGTCATTCCTCATGGCCCTCCAGATGCTGGAAAACACAAAGATGTTGTAAACTTTAGACACAGCTGTGCAACATCAGCCTGGGTATCAAAGTACAGATTCAAGGACCAACGTCCATTAATAAGCAACCAGGTCACTGTACTGCCATATAGTCATTAGACTAACAAATTACAGTTCGTGACAAGCCTTGTGATCTTACTGAACTAATTCCTAATTATTAGAGTTAAATTCAAGCGGGGTGGGAGAAAAACACACCACAAACACATAAAAGCCTAACTAGGGATGATTTAAGTACCGCCAAGATAACGAGGAACACAAAAACATTTTCCCTTAAATCAATATCTTGTTTTGAGGCACAGGCCTTATGCTACAGCCAAAAAGAAACCGGTCAAGCTCAGTGGATTGTTTATCTGCATTCCCAACTTTATCTACATATAATCCACATTATAAATTAATTGCAAACGAGTCATATAAGCAATATAATAACAGGATTTCTCAAAATCTTATTATTAGCTTCCAAAACAGCTGTTAGCCAGCTAAATTAACCGCTAAATAGTATAGCGTTTGCCACGCCTAAGTCATTTCTTAAACATTTTCGGACGCATTTAGCTAATTTACCCTCTAAGTTGTTTATTACATTGTTAAGCATATTATATAAGCATAATTTATTAACTATATGAACACAGGGCTAAATATCTTAATGTTTTATCGCAGAAACGTTGCTAGCCGAACGTGGCGCGACACGCAACAACAAAGCTAACGTCGCTAGCTACATTCGCACAAAAGATTAAACACATTTATACAAGAAAAAAAATAAACAACTCATATTCATGAAAATGATTAAACATACACGAAGTTAATATTTGTGTTTAGCCGGACATGGAATCAAATAGTCAATTTATGTCTGTTTTTATAAAGAATACTCGACGGGTTTAGTGGTTAGCAAATAGCACTGGCACGCTCTAACTGTGTCGCCAGCAAATAACACGATATGTATTCACATAAGCATGTATTAGTAGCGTAGTGCTTTACGTGTGTGTCCTTATCTGAAGGAAATATTAAAAAGTCTAGGAATACAAGTATCAGTAGGTCGTAAATGCACACTGCATTACCTTTCGGCGTCTCCTGGTAGACAATATGGCGGATGCTGCATCGGAGAAAGGCTGCGTATCAATACCTAAAACGAGCTGCTCGAAAGAAAAAAAAAAACGCTCGGAACGCGCATGTGATGTCTAACGATGCTTTCTACGTAGGGAGCTCACTAGGTTTTTAGACACGGCCAGAAAGATAGAACGCGCAGGACACACAGACAGACCGGTTTCTATAATATGTTGCATCGTGTACATTCTGAGAAAACCTGTTGCCATTACCAAACAGATGGAGCTAAATAGTAAATCTAAACTGATGCAAGGGTTAGAATATACACACATTATTTCTTTAAATAATAGAGATTTTGTGATAACTTGTTACCATAAAAACTGTAACAATTCTATTTTATAAAATACATACATTACTACATCAATAACAAATCAACGACTGGTACACACTCGTGAGAAACACCAGGTCTTTATTAATTTTAAGTATTCCAGATTTCAGATTTAACATCCGTTCCAATTTCATAAAAGAGCAATATGTACATCAATTAACTTTTGTTTGTTTGGCATTAAAAAAAGATGAATAATGCAATAATGCCAATCACTTTAGATATAAATAGGGAACAATAGATCATTATGTAATCACGGTTTAATAAAACGTGTAATACAATAATATGTTAATGTCAAAAATAGGCCACGTTAGATATGATTTGGAAACCAGTGGATCAGTGAACCTTACTATGGAGTAATAGTGTATAGTTAAAGATACCACCCATGCTTTTTATATACTGACACTATATCATCCAGTGTCAAGGGTAATGACTTCAGCTCTGTTGGTCAATTCAAAAATCAGAAACTCAACACAAAAATAAAGAACATTCTTGTGGACGAAGTCTTGTTCTTCAGGACCAAAAATGAATGAGGTCAGGATAAACTTGAGGAGTGGTGTGTACTCTTGCACCATCCTTCATCACAAAAGCAGGGCTAGTGATGATACCTAAATATATTCCTGAAAATGTTACCTTTGATTATTTTATTTTTTGCTGATCACATCGGTTACTAGAGAGATTCCATGATGAACTATTACATTTATTGAGGCCACAACTCATCAAAACATTCCAGATTTGTAAATGCAGACACTCAACAGTAATAAAAGTGACTAAACAGCACGTGAGAGAGAAGACCTTTTATATGTGAGCAACATTGAGCTGCTTAATTAACACCCTTTTATTCACTGTAAGTGTCAAAACCTGAAATGCGAACTTGATACAGTTGATCTCCTATCTTAAAGTTCAGCTCTAAATTGGAGTGAGCTTAGCTTTAAAATATGTCCAGCCATTGTTTGTGTAGATAAACAGGAGAGGCCAAGTGAATAGAATAATTGACTCTTGTAAGCAAATGTAACCTTATTCCATGAAACGTGGAACAATTATTTTCTTAATCTCCTCAATTGCAATTATGCAAAGATACTCTTTTATTAGATATTTCCTTCCCTAGCTTTTGCTCTTGATTTCAAAGGCAGATAAATATGTCAGTATCCCAGATCTAAGGTCGTTTGCATTTCATATTTGCAGATTATTGATGCATGATGCATGTGAGATCACTTCAGTACCTGACACAGATTCATTACCTTTTTTTTTTCTTCCTTCATTGGTGTCTATATGACCACTAGTTAGGCAGAGATCATGTGATTCCATTTCATTTCCTACTATATGGACAAGACTCAATATTTCAAGCCTCTTTTTGAAAAGTTCCTTCTGAAATTCCACAGTTAATAAGTGTCCAGAGTACAACAATGTCCATGAGAAAAAGCCACGCTTGAGCACGGAGTGCAAACAGCAAAAAAATAAATAAAATAAAACTCCGGCAAGTCCAAAAAGATTTTTGGTGTGAAATGTATAGTGTGATGACTCCCTCTTGTGGCTGCTGTGTTAAATTAGAACAGAATTAATGATCTGCAATTGTGCTCACTCATGGATTTCTCTCGGTTCACTATTGCAATTCTGTGGTACAGAAGTGTATCAGATTAGCTGGATTTCTTTTTTATGAGTTTCAACAAGATTTCGAAGCAGCTAAAACATACAAAAACCTGGAAGTCAGGTGAAAGTGTGCCATGTTATCCATCCAGATGCCCACAGTTCTAATAAGCAGCCAGTGGTGCAAAAAAACTTGAATCCCAGAGTAGATTCATGATACCATGTAGAAAAAAAGAGAGCGCTAGGTTAGACCACTCACATGCATCTTCAGAAAAGTACAGCGACATGCATTCTGAAACTTCAAAATTACAAAAGAGAAAGAACAGGGTAGTCAAGCAGTTTCATACGAAAGCGTGAGGGAAACAACAGTGATTGAGTTCTATGAGCAGGTGGCTGGTGGCCATGATCATCTTTGGACTGTGTGCTGCTGGTAAAGTGTGCATGAGTGTGTGCGTAGGGCGTATGTTTGTGTTCATTTGTAAACACTGTGAGGATGGGGGTTTGTGTGTAAAGACAAAATTCAAGAGGCTTGTCTTTCACAGCCCTGAGCTGGTGAAGACCCTGTGTGTAGGGGTCTGACATATACACCAAAAGGGGGTAGAATTCCCCTCCTGAATTGTAGCAAGAGTTCAAATGCACTAGATTGGTAATTTAAATCCGGTTTAGTCCATGAGTGATTGGTTCCTTCAGTGGCAGGCTGGTAAGACCAGATCACATGAGGCAGCACTTGCTTTTGTGGTTGTGTGGGTCTTTGAAACGCAGTCTCTGTTTGGGGCGGTACTTCTCCAGGTATGTCAGCTGCTTGCTGTTGATGGCGCCCCGGCGTTTCCTGTGAGAAAAAAAAAAAACAATTTATTTTTTTTAGAAATATGCACACAAATTATTTTTATTTCAATTAATGTTTTAAATAAAACTTTTGTTGAATACAAAAGCACTATGAGAGATACATAAAATTATTAATATACATTTTAAACAAAAAACTGTATATATAATATATAAATGTTTTGTTTTAATGGCTTAAATTAAAATATAAGTTTGTTTTTACATACGTTAATTGTTAATTTAAGCAGTATTACAATTATTAATGTAAGCATTTTATTTTTTGCCAAATTGTTTTCTGTAATTAGCGCTATTGTGTGCTATTGTTATATTTCATAGTGGTATCAGTGCAAATACATCAGTGTTCATCATTTATTGACTGCATAATTTGCTCTAATTTGTTTTTGCTGTATAATTAGCTGTAATGCATAAATGCTGCACAATCTGTCATGTATCAGTGCTGCATCATTTACTGTGCTTGTACTGAATCACTCACTGTATTGACTGGGTGTTGTATCGCTCTGCTGCAAGGTGTTGGTAATGTATTGTTAGATTTTATGTATACTTACTGTCTGATCAACTGAATGGCATCCTCATATTTCATTCCGCTCTCTATAAGTGCCAGAGCCACCAGTACTGGAGCCCTGCAGCACACACACACACACACACACACACACACAAAGGGTTTAATACCAGGAAACATCACCTCTAACAGCTTTTGTGTGAGCACAGCCCACAGAAACAATAGGCTTTCCTGCAATAGTGAACCATTCAGGCCTTCTCAGCAAGGTTACCACCTAACGCATGTGAGAACAGGTCTGCAGTTACAGTGTGTATATATATGTATGTATGCATGTATGTATGTATATATATAGTAGATATTTTTTGTTCGGTTTTTCCTCGCTACAGCTTACCACAAAAAGCTACTATACGGCTTCAAGACAATATAGACCCTGACAGCCCAAATACCAATTCATATTCAAACACGATACTCTTTTTTTTTTTTTTTTTTTTTTGTGAGGTTTGTCCACCCTAAAAATAAGCTATTTTATTCACTTGTACACCAATGAAGTGATTAATTTCTCTTTAATACAGATGATGCCAATGTATTTTTCAATGAGTCCGCTATGTTAGCAATAAAAATGTTAGCTGCTTGACATATAGTAATGTCTACAACGCATTCGATCACAACTGCTTTAAGTTGTCTAATTTGACAATGTCTTCTCTTTCTTCTTCCTTTTTCCTGGCATTCTCCTGTGTTCACACAGGGTCCGTAGCTCAGCTCTGTCTGCTCCATTTGGCTCAGTATGTGAAGTCCTCCAGGGCTAGGTCCACCGCTCTCAAATCCTTCGTGCGGAGTCCATCCACCTCTCCTTGGGTCTTCCTCGCAGTCGGCGGCCACCAGGGTCAAAACGGAGCACTGTTCTTGCCACGGAGTCCTTGTCACTGTGCATGGACCGGCCGTACCATCTCAGGCAGGCTTACCTCATCTTCTCAGTTATTGCAGAGACACATTGGGAGACACTGTCTCCCTTCTACACTAATAGTATGCACAATGCTTTCACCTGTGCATACATATCCTTACAAGTACAATTTTAAAGACCCTAAATGTCACTACGTGCTAATCCCAGATTTACTCAAATACAATAAATTTAGATTTTTAGAGTGTGTCAGCCCCTGTCAGAGACCTTTTCTATTTTTACGGTTCGCGCTCAGGGTCCTGACAGCTTTGAAGTCTCCTGAGTGTGCCCCTTTCTAATGCGTAACAACACAAACTTATCCTACTAAAGCAAACATTGGCTCCCGGTCAAAAACTGCTGAGGGCTCCCACAGGAGCTGCAACCTACGTCAGAGAGGCTTGGTGCTTAACTAGTCGGCAGAAGCGGTCAGGGGTCAAAGTGGGAGGAGGGCAGGCAGGGTAGACCGGACTGTCATTAGCCTACCGTTCCCGCAGAACCGCCACATTTGACCGTCTGGCTCAACAATTCTAGCGCCACAGCTTAATTAAAGTCTGTGTGTTTTGACAGCTGGCCAGATAAGAGGGCAACACCGGGACTACACTAGGATCCCTCACTGAAAAGAGATATGAAGGAGCAATTAAGAGAGCTGCTTATCATTCGCTTCCTGTTTCGTCTTCGGACGTCAACCTTTTGTGCTTCGAATAATAAACTGGGATTAATATTGTGTGTCCGTTTGGACGGTTGGTTTTGGCACACAGCGGTCAGGCAGAATGGGTTTGACCTGCAGAGAACCGGGGCCAAGACTGAGAGGCCTGTCGCTGAGGGGTATTTGGGGTAAAGCAAAAAAAAATAAAAATTCTGATGAGAAACCAAATGTAAACAGCAGGACTCAAACACTACACTAACACGAGCCAGCTTAAAGCTCTGCCAGAGATATTACACACACAGTCCTTGATTGCATTCTGAGGGAAAAAGAGCAACAGATCCTGGGAAAGGCTGTTGATATGTTTGAGAATTCTTGTAAGAGAGAAGGGAGCCACATAAAGCCTGACCCAATTCAGATGAGCATTTGCACGTCTACAATTTCTGAAGAGCCACATCAGCAAGCTGGGAAATGACAAGACTACATGGAATCTGCGCCTGCAGAATACTGTAAAAAGCTCAGCAGATTTTTATTTGGACCAATTCTATTTCACTATTATTTCTGCACTATTCATATTAAGAACTAGGTATTTTTTTATTTATCTTCTGTTTACATTTTAATTTAAGATTTTGTACATTTGTCCTATTTAGTTTCTGTTCATTTTCATTTTATCTACAGTAATTCTAACTTAACTTGAACTTCAGTTGACATTTTTCAAGTTTGTTTTTTTCATGTAAACATTTATACTTTTTTCAAAGTAATTTAAATTATGAAAACAATTAAATAGTTTAGTTAACAATAACAACACTGATTTGAATGGCCACTGTTAAAAAGTCTATATATATCTCAATCGTTGTAATTATTTAATAATTTTACTAATATAATTGTACTTACTAGGCAGATTTTTCCCTAATTTCCAATCAGAATTATAACTTACATTACAGTGTAATTGACAAAACAGTGACATTTTTTGCAAAAATAGTCAATAGATGTCACATCTTCAACGAAAATAGACTTGAGTGGCCATATAATTCAACTGTGGAATATTAGTGAAAAAAAATTATATTCAGTTTAATAAAGTGGTGTTCAATTCTTAACATAGCATACAGTTGGCTTTAGTTTTGGCGTTAGCAGCACATCTGGAACATCAGGATGACTTGACACTCACCGGCCCAGTCCGGCCACACAATGCACAGCCACACAGCAGCCTGGATCCTCACAGAACTTATTCTTCAGCAGACTAAGCCAGTCATCCACAATCTTGGTAGGAGGAGGTGCGCCGTCATCGAAAGGCCAATCCTGAAGGAGAGAAACAGGAGGATGAGTTCACATCTATTGTCGCTACATATTTCAATGTGTCTGTACGTTACTATATAAACACTCATACAAAATACTAGCAGATGAGATAAAAGTTAACAAATTAAAGGGAAGTAAATGACTCCAGTCACCACCAGCAGATGGTGCTCTGTAAAGATTCAGCGTTATTCATCATCTCAGATTCACAGCAGCCTGCGAATCCCCTCTGATGATTCCTGTGTGATTTTCACAAGTTCTGCAACAGCAAACATGGCACTCGTCCTGTCAACTCTACCGGTTCAATCAGATCTGTCAAGAACAACTCGATTTAACACCATGTGCAAAAGCTGAATCATCTGAAATGTTGAATTATGTAAGATGCAAACGGCCAGTGATCACATCTTATTCAATAAGCTGTCTCTAAGTCTTTAAGAACTTAAAAGGGATGGTTCACACTAAAATGTTCATGTTCTACTGTGTGACTTTCTTCTGTGGTTCACAAAGGGTGATATTCTGAAGAATGTTTCTACTGTTTTTGACCTCACAATTAAATCAGTGTGTTTAAAACAACACTGGTACTGACGGAAAACACACACACAAGATGATCTTCAAAACACATCTTTGTGCTCCATAAAAAAAAAATTAATAGAGGTCTGAAAGAACATGAGGTAGGGTCAACATTTTTAATGAGAAGACCTGCCCAACTCAATCCGAGCAGCTGAGACCTTAGCCATCTTCAAGAATCGGCTTAAAACACATCTCTTCCAGATTTATTTGACCCTCAAAACTTTACCACTCACTATTCTATCAAAAAAAAATAAATTAAAAAAAATTAAGCTTTCTCATCTTTTTGTATTCTATCGGTTTTCTTTTTATTATATTATTTAAAAGCCCTTGCTACGCGTACGGTGTTAAGCTAACTGAGACTCGTTATAGCACTTGTATATCATTCCATTGTCCTCATCTGTAAGTCGCTTTTGATAAAAGCTTCTGCTAAATGACTAAATGTAAGACTTTTTTTCTTTACACAGAGCTTTTAATGGAAGACTGAAACTGAAAGATGTATTAAAAATAAAAATGTACTCGGTCAAAATACACTGACAAACAGAGCATGGTGTTTTGCATCGCTGCTTTCTCAGAAAAGGGGACATTTATAGGGAGCGAGTTAAGGAGACCATTTTCTATGAGGACTGTCTATGAGATTCTCCCAGTTTAAAAATAACATTTTAATCCACTAAGAGGTTAATAGGCCCCTCCTTGTCTGGTATGTCAACAGTAGGCTATTAATTCCAAGAGTCCATTCCAAGATGGAAGTGCTCTGTACTCTTGCCAGGGCACACCAACTCCAGAACCAGCAGCGTAGGGCCTAATTGTGGAAAATGCCCTGGCATTTTCCTCGAATCGCATACCTGCTATTTCTCCAGCAACTCGAGCTTCTGCTTACAAAAGAGCATGAGAAGTTTGAGGCACCTGTTTGCTGTCAACCAACACTTCGGTTTCATTACTTCCTTTAAAGGGATTCTTGTTTTTGAAACTTGAACTTTGGAGAATGAAATACTGATATAAGGCACCCAAAATGTCAACAAATCCGCTCACAGATATGTTTTCTCATCAAAAAGAAACATTGTTTCATGAACTATATAAGAATTTAAGTTCTTAATTTCAATGTGATTTATACTTTTCGGATTTGTTTTAAACATTGTATCTAGAATTTTTACCATCTTATGCTTGTTCTATGAGACAACTGGGATCTGAAATCCACAGGTTAATCATAAACTGAAATAACACCAAGTAACGTATTGAGTTCACTGAACTTTTCTGATCCAACAGTGTAAAAATGGGAAGGATGACCATTTGAATCCATCTGGAGTTGAGTGTAATACAGAGGAAATCCCATTTAATGTTCTGGCCCCCTGCAAAGCTTTTGCCTCATCTCCGCTTATGAAGAGCAGAATTGATCAATTTAATAACCAAAAAAAAAAAAAAAAAAACACACACACAGTCCGTAAACAGAAAGAGAGAGAGCATACAGAAAGAAAGTCAACATGCAGAGAAAACATGTGACATATCAGCTTCTGTATCATTGGTGAGAGAGTGGGGCACAACATTAGTCTGAACAACAAAAGAAAATTTGCTATTTTGTTTTGTACCACTGCTAGCAATTGGTTGATGAAACATTTATTAAAATTAAGATAAAATTTGTACAAAACGAAATTCGTTTTTAAGAACGGTTTTCTACAAAGCAAAATTTAATGAAGTGGTAAATATAATGTCTGACGATTTACAAAACTTCATTAAGTGGTAAAAACTATGTCTCCCGATATATTGCGCATCTTATGATCCTATCTAAAAAATGAAAATAATTTTTGATAAAAAAATGTTTGTAAAAAATATTTTAATGACACGGTTTTGGCGGTTATAGAGTTCTAATGGCGGTGTTCAACTATAACCACCGGTCTCACGGTTATATACTAACCGTCACACCCCTACAAGTAAAACATTAAATAAATATTGTATGATTATTCCTTAAAAATAAGGTTTTAATAATTTTAGTAGTAGTAGCAGCAGCCTATTATGTACATTCTACTTAACAATAGTAACATTTCTGCAGCAATGCCTTCAAGGTCAAAACAAACTTTTATTTTGACAGGTTGCCGTGAAAACGTTCACATTTCTTTGAGTATATGATATGAGGATAGTTTTACTGAAATTAAATGGTCAAATGCTCATGAAGTGACTCTCAGAGCAGTTCTGGAGATGTTCATGTATTTTAGTGAGCAGCAGACTCTAAAATCACTGCAAGTGTCACGCGCGCTTCAGTACAAGTGGTAAGCAAAACGCACATCAGTGCCATTCATTAACACAGAGACACCCAGAATTCAAATTTAAATAGTCGGTTTGCAGCTTAATATTGAAAAATACTCTTAAGTGCTCACGTGTGTGTTAGTTTTTTTATTAAGTTAATTTAGAAAAACTTTGTGCTATTATTTTACACCGGACTGCCTAACAATTCGAAGATCAGTTCATCACTGGTGTTGTGCAAAGATTGCTTCTGAAAGAGGGATTGATACCAACGCTTCGTGCAAAAACGTCCAGACTCCAGACAAATTAAGCATCACGTGTCATATTTTGTTTTCCAAAAGAGCTTCTTGGCTCTCTGTAAGGCTTATGTTGCTAAAGCTACCATTGTCTCTGCCTGTTTTCACTAATGCTGCCTTCATGTGCTACCAGAATGATGGTAAATAGTAATGTGTTAAAAATTGCATTTGGAAGCAATGTGAAGTCAGTAACACGGTCACCACCAGTTAAACTGTAACACTGGTATGCCCGCAAGCATGAGCTCTTGAAGCTCCACACTCTTCTGGTGGGAGCACCAGCTCATTTTCATTTAAAGGGGACAAACACAAAAAACAGGGCGTTTTGGCTCATACCCTAAAAGTGGCAAATTCAACAAGCTATGAAAAATTGGGGTATTTTGAGATATACACTTCACATACACACTCCAACATCAGAGAACAATTTAAAATATTGTATTAATGTAAACAAGCATGCATGACTACCTGAATGAAAGCACATTCACTCTCTGACAGCAGATGGCGCTAAACTGCAGAAAATCCAGCCTGTACCCTGGAAACCTCATAAATAAAGCAGCTGCACTGTATTCAAATAGATTTAAATAGCCATTCAGATTTGTGGATTTGATATGATGTTCATCACAGTGACAAATACTTAAATATTTAGACTTAATAGGGTATTCATTTTCAAACCTTTTTCAGTTTAATCTGGACTACAACATGATCTAGATAGTGTTTGAAAGTGTTTTAATACTTTATTGTTCATTCACATTCATTTACATTAGGGCTTCATTAATTAATTCAATAGTTAAACTGCCAATGAAAAATTCTTCTGAACATTCATAAATCTTAGGTATTCCAATATTTAATAACACATTGTTAAAACCTAAAGTTGCAGCTGTGTTATTTAATGAGCTAACATTAACTAAGACTTGTATTTATTTTATTTATTTTTGACAAAGATTAATAACTTCACAAATGATACCGGCATATCCCTAGCCCACAAATATTATTTTTTAATAAAACAAAAAAAGGAATAAAACAATATTAAGTACGTTTTTATTTTAATATGTTAAAATGTATTTCTGTGATAGCAAAGCTGAATTTGCAGCAGCCATTACGCCAATCTACTCCTATCACTTGATCCATCAGAAATCCTTAACATCGCTTCTGATGTGGCACTCAAGAAACATTTCTTCTTATTACAAATGTTGAAAACATTTGTGTTGCTTAATATTTTTGTGGAAACTGTGATAAATCTTTTCAGGATTCTTTGAAGAATAGAAAGTTAAAAAGAATAGCATTTGTTAGGAATGGAAATATTTTGTAACATTATAAATATATTTACTGTCACTATTTATTTTATGTATCCATCCTAAATAAAAGCATTAACAAAAATCTTCTGACCTCAAACCTTTGAATGGTAGTGCAAATATTTTCTTAGAAGCTGAAAAAGCTGAGGCAAACTGCAACAGTACAGACCTCACTTGATTTAAACCTTACCTTTTTTCCAAAATGTTTAATTCGTTTTTTTGTGTTTTTTTCCCACCTGGCAGCATTAGCAAGCCATTTGTTACTTTATTTCTTAGAAAAGTATAAACACTGTGGCTCTATAGAACAATTAAAACATTGCTCTATTTGTTTAAGTATCCTGACTAGCCTGACTACAGCAACACTGCCTCAACCAATGCTGTGAGTTTAGGGTGAGATCTGTTTTGTTCCAACCAACAGCAGACGGGGAGCATTTTGCAAAACCTGTTTGAAAACAATCATAATTTTAGAAATTATTTTTTTATGACTCTACTGATACAGAAAATACACACTGTAGTTTTAAGTATGTACACTATTCAAATTGATCCTGTATCCTGTCTAGATGAATGCAGTCATGTTTTTAACAAGCTCCATGCTCTTTTGATGGAGAGCCATGGACTGAAGCATTACATCTTGTCCAGCTGAGCATAAACACAGCAGTGATCTTTCAAACAGGCTCTGTAGTCAATAGTGTTTCTCTCTTGCGGAAACAAGTTCTCTTGATGGCACAGAGGAGGAAATTGATTTACATAACTTCTCATGCATTTCACAGAATTTTTTTAAGTAAAGCCTGGGATGCACCAGCATTCTGGATAAATTCACAAAGACCTCGGGGTCAATCTAGTAGGCTTAGAAAGCTATTCTCCTTGATATCAAAGTTAAATATGTAGTGTCATGGATATGTCTTATTTAATGAGAAATCAGGCAGAGTGAAAGGACACAAGAGTGTATAAGACTTAATAAAAAGCACAGAGGGAGAGAGATCAAGCTCCCCCATGGTTGTCATAGTAACAGGGAAATGTTGACGAGCAAAATTGAAAACACATGTGCATGATGGATTCAAGCGGTTAAAAAAAGGTGAACGCAGAAAAAGATCTGATGTTTGGCAAAGCGTTATTGGATTGAATCCTCAAACGCAGAGCTCCCTTCGGAGGACAGAAAGCAACCTCATTTCACTTCATGTGACATCATATCACATGACTGGGCGGCCAATTCATACAGCATGTGTGTTCCAGGACTAGATGTGCACCGAAGGGATGTGTAGATATGGTTTATGCTAACCAGAATGAATTTCATCCTACATATGAATCCAGACAGAGGGAGCCAATCACCTTCATAACACTAATGTTGTACCATAAGTACCACTATTAACAGCAGCATCACTGCAGTATAGCAAGAGTGTTAAAGGGTGGCAAGGAGTGGGTAAAAATACAGATCTCTCAATATTAATCGATTCTCATTTTTATGAAACAATATCAATTCTTAAATCCCAAGAATCGATTAGTGTAGCCTGTTTTCAGTTAATGGACAGAGCATTGAAGGGCACCTCCCATCCAATAAATTGCAATAAGCATTGTGCTTTTAATATGGTTAATACGGTTAATCAGGTTTCAATTTATGTCCGTTGTATTGCAGTATTCAAACAATAAATGCTGTTTTGGTGCTGTTTAATGTGATGAGATCACTGTAGCGTCTCGGGGCGCACATGACTGATCATCTCTTCCACATTAATACCAGCTTCAACACAAAATAATCACGACTAAATTGCTGAAGTTATGTTAAAAGAGTACTTTACAATCTGTATCTTGTCTCATGTAATCGCTCATTTAGTGCTTCAGCCCCGCAAAGACGTCAATAGAAAGTCTTGTAAACAATGTCACGTAACGTCACATTTACCTCAGAAAATTCGGTGACTATAAACTCATTAGTGAGATAGAAAAATAAACTGTAGAGGGGTATTTTGCTAGATATATCCACCACATAAAATATTCATTATCATTTTTGCTGTTCTAATGTTTATGTTTGAATAAATACATTTTTTATGACAGCCACCATTTAAATTTTATAATTTTTCTATTTAAAAGTAGAAATATTATGTAATTGTAAATTTATTATTTTAATTGCACGTAATTGCATAATTTTAACAGTTGTATGCTATAGTTACAAATATAATTTTAAGATAGTTAATTTTAACCTTCAATAGTATAGTAATGTTATACCAACTGACTCTCATGTATATTTTACAGAATTAGTTGAGAGATTTTTTTCCTTGAGAAAATTTGGCAAGTACTGTTCCTGATATATATCCAAAATTATCAATATCGATTCGGTAATTGAAATGAATCGAAAGCTTGTGAATGAGAATCATGAAATTTGTGTCAAAACCCAGCCCTAATACTGTATTTACAGTACAGAAGGTCAAATGCACCTGAAGACAAAAAATATACATAATGTCACTGTATTAGTTATTATTTAGATTTTTTTTTTATGTCCCAATTAACACAATACATTAGAGATCAAGTGATACAGATGTTTTTTTATCCATATGGATATTATTTTAATGTAAGTGTGTGTTAACTGATGTTGACCTGATAATTGTTTTTAATGTTTTTTTTTCTTTGCTTTGACAAAATGCAAAGTAAATAAGACTACAAATAATAACGTCCTAAAGTGAATATTGCTCTTTATATTTAATTATTTTTAAGTATAATAATAATACATTTTATAAGCATTAATATTAATAAAAATATATATCACCATAACAGTGATTCCGTCCTTTTCCAGCGGTGTCTTATCGTAGGTGATTTCACACACACGCACCACTGTTGTTGCCCCATACTTCTTCAGATCCTGAGGGAACAAGATTGCACAGGTTTTGAGAACATTTAGGTTTTGAACAAGCCTTTTGAATTTGTTCTTGGCTGTGGTCCATTTATGTGTGCCATTATGTGTCACAAAAGAGTAGTTACCGACACTTCAGAGCAGTATGTCATCTTTCATCTCTCACCTCAATGAAGCTGCTCAGTGATGCATTGGTTGGGTTGTGCGTGATAAGGAAGCGCATGTTTTTGTAGCAGACCTCGACAGGAGCAGGACGGTTCATCCTGACCATGCTGGTGTCCCTCCACTCTACAGAAGAAAAGAACACCCAATCCGGGCCACACAGCTCCACTCACAGTATGGCACTACTCTGACCTAGAGCAGTTCTACAGCAGATGCACAATCACAGTGAAGGTGTCAGGGATTTGCAGGATCCTCTGTGATAAATCACTACTAAACAGCACAAAAAATTGAAAGCTGCCTTTCTTGGTAAATAGAGGCCACAAGTCTTCCTCTTCCAACAAATCTGCCTCTTCCTCTGGATAGGGATACTCCGGGCAGCTAGACGGGTGGAACAGTGTCCGGTAGCTAAATGCCAGGTGCCACGATGCCAATTAACCCATTTGGCGCACAGCAAAGCGGTCAGTCAGAAAGACCAGCAAGAGAAAAACAGAGAAGGCGTTTCTCCGAACATTCAGTGGCAGATTTCGGGCATATCCACCCGTGATCAAGCGGTGCGATGTTGGGCGTGGCAGTAATCACCGCTGCCCTGCCGGAACTCCATTAACGAACAAGAAGCTGGAGAAGGAAGCTGTTAAGAGAACAAGACAAAAAAAATAAAAATTACAGTTTTAGACAATCACATCCCAATCTATAAATATTCAATTATTGTTCAATGAAGTATAATACAATATATTATTCCTCTTAAAGTTCTTCAGAACCTTCTAAGACAAGTTTAAAAGAAAATGCAAAAAAACAATGTCTATAGACAAAGGATTTTGGATTTAAATGGACAAACAGTTATGCAAAAATATGCTACTTAATCACAAATGATGACATTCAAGACATCAGATAAAGCCATACAAGCAGAAGTCGCTGATTGTGATCTTTTAAGAAAAGTTTAAGAACATGTAGAAACATTACATCCATTAAGAAAAAGGCGAATAATACAAAAGAGAAACTTGAATTTAGAGAAAGTATAAATTTAGTATTAAAATGGACAAATTGGTTAAAACAACAAATATATGTTCTTCAATCTCTAATTATGATGATACTCGATACATCAGAGATAACACAACAAAAGCAGAATATGAAACAAACTCAATGGTGTTCCAATTAAAGACATAGCCTAGTTCACCCAAAATAAAATTATTAATTATGACCATTAAAGATAATAGCTAGTCTCAGTCACCATTCACTTCAATAAATATTAAAAATGATGTCTGTCTAACATCATCTTCAGTGTTTCTCAAAAGAAATAAACTCACACATGTTTGGAACTACATAAGGTTGAGTAGCCTAAATGATCATTTTCATTTTTGGGTGAAATTGCTCTTTAAAAAAAACGACACACAGAATACAAAATCAGAATTGCAGACTATTAACAGCAGATAGTTTGACAGCAAAGAAAGTAGAGTTCACCTGTGCCAACGTCTCATACAGTCGGACACTTAATCAGAACATTTAACAAAACTAAAGTTCATGTTGTAGACAAATCAAAAACAAAGTATCACACCACTTAGTTCAAGAAAAAAGGAGAGAAAGAAGCTAAATGCAAAGAAACCTCAGTTACACACCGTTTTTCCAATAATACGCATGAGAAAATCATGCAGAATGGCTGTGTCGGATCTCCCCCAGGACTCGTGAGAGTTGTCCCCCCTTTACCTCTGTGACAGGCTGCGTTCCGCTCAGGATTAAGCCCAGGGCTCTGCTGGGTACAGTGGAGGGTGAACAGTTGTGATCCAGAATAACTGTCTCTGCTCTAAACCAGTCAAGGCTGCCTTGGCTTGCCATATGACAGTGACAGCACACTCTGCTAATGTCACAAACAAATGCACTCGTAATGCTCTTAGGACGAGTGAAGACCAATCCAACCCCACCTCTCTCTCTCTCTCTCTCTCTCTCTCTCTCTCTTCATCCAAATATAAAAATAGCATGGCCAGTGAACCTAATAGGTATCAACACATACACTCATGTGTAATGTTTAAGGATGAGATACAACACACTTCATTCCCACAAAAAAAAAAAGAGAAGAAGAGTAATCCCATTAAAAGTTTACTAGACTGTAAGTGGTTTAAAGCTCACATACATCCATATTCTGGCCTGTCATTTGAATATTTTCACATGACTGAAACAAGAATGAATATATAAATTGACCTTCAAGGCCCATTCACACACACAAAAAAATTATTATTATTATTATCATTGTTTTCTCACTCCCACGCTGGTCTAAACCTGTATGACTTGCTTTCTAACATTCGTCGTATCCATTTCTCTTTTATTTTTCATTCTTAATAGTCAATAGGTTTCAAGTCAATAGGGTAAAATGTTGTTTGGATCCTAACATTCTCCAAAATATCTACTTTTGTGTCCAGCAGAAGAAAGTCATGATATGAGGCTGAATAAACGGTGAATGTTCATGTATGGGTGAACTGTTCCTTTAAACAATCTCTAGAGATTTTATTTCTATACAAAAACATTAGAATTCATAAAGTTGAAAGAAACAGGTCCCTTAGAAATGTGAAACAGATCAGCAACAGAACATTTTCTCAACAGTGAAGAGGAAACCTAAACTTTGACAGCAACTTTTTTTCTTCATGAAGTTATCATTCTGATATCTAAACCATGTAAATCATGTTACTTAGGATTTAACACAGATAAGAAAACAGACTCACCACATACTTACACCCCTTAGTTACAAGCCATGCTTGTTGAGGGCTTACCACATCTTGAGCCAAATCCTTTTACATAAAGCTTGGACAGGCCTCTCTGCCCACTAGTGCAGTGTGTTTCCAGGTGCTCGGTTGTAAATATATGTATATTTAACTTGAACTGCTGTCTTGTCTGTTTTTTATTTTGCTCTGTAATTTTTGTTCCTTAAGAGAAATTTAAGACCGCAAACATGGAGTGAAGAAAGAGAAAAATGAATGAAACAACCTTACTGTGCTAGTATTAACCAACAATTCCTGAAATGAACAAGATTCTGTGATCAACAAGGCTTGTATGTTTTTTTCCCCCAGAAATCCTGGCTTGACTTCAAAAAGACCAATTAATTGAAGGATTAAATGCAAATGACATCATCCAGGGCAAGTGTTCCAAGTGATCAAACAAACACAACACATGACTCATCTGGCCAGAACTCTCATCATGACAGCAATTACAAATTACAATCAGAGAGAAAAATCATACAGAATTTATTTTTAAGCAGTACGGAAACACTATATTGGAAACATTGTCAGCATATTATACATTCTAGAATGATGAAATTGGAATTAAACAAATTAATTAATTAATTCTGGTACTAGGTCAACATTTTTGGAAACATTTTGGACAAAATGTATAATTCTTATTAAAAATTCAGCTTAAAATAAAACAAATTTTATGTTTACGATCCGTTCAAAATTCACAGGTCCTGGGACATTTTGTTTATGGATGTGCACCCTTTCCACTATGCCTAATAAGCAGACTCTACCTCTTGACAGAATATACATTTTTTTTTAATGAACAAAAAAGGAGTGATGGAAAGTGGCTGTGTCCTAGTCTGTTTTCCATGCTGGTAAGGAGCTCAGTTGCCAGAGTGAACAATCTGGAACCCTTGGGCTCTAGAATTCTCCAACGATTGTTTTCCCAGCAGACTGTTCTTAACCTGAACCAAACTGGTATTTTCAAAAGCCTAAGCTTTTCAGCACTCTAAGCCAATTATTGTATACAAACAACCCTCAATCACGAGGAACAACAAGAGTCATGCTGAGGCAGTTGTGGCCTAATGGATAGAGTCAGACTTGTAACTTAAAGGTCATGGTTTCGAGTCTCAGGTCCAGCAGTGATTGTAGGTGGGGGGAGTGAATATACAACACTCTCTCCATCTTCAATACCATGACTGAGGTGAAACCCTATAGCAAGGTGTGTCTGTGTGCACATGTGTTCCTGTGTCTCAGTGGTAGAGCACTGCGTTAGCAGTGCAAAAGGTTGTGGGTTCAATTCCCAGGGAACAGGTGCACTGTAAGTCACTTTGCATAGAAGAGTCTTATAAATGCAAAAATTTAAAACTGTAAAAATACTCACTGCTGTGTGTGTGCACTTGGATGGGTTAAATGCAGAGCACAAATTCCAAGTATGGGACACCACACATGACATTCTTTCCTTACTAGAACTCTCCAGATTCTAATTAACTCTAAAGTTTTCAGGGAGCTATGATCAGAACTTTAGCTGCTTAATGAAGGCAATGTTTATTGAAGGTAAGAAGTGATATGGAACATTTCCCCTCTGCCTCACTCAGCTGTGCTCAAGTAACCTCTGCACAAGGGCTACCATGGCACGCTCCGCTAATACCAATGGGCAGCAAGATCATGCCTTGGCAGCACAGCTGGGGTCATTAGTTTTGCCTTGTGAACATTTAAATATGATCCTTTTTTAAACTATGTTTACGATCCAAAATTACCAGACACATTAACACTCACACTCATATATTTTAGGATTTCATTTGGACAGAAAAGAAATACATTTTGAATGACAAGGCCACTACTCAAAGAGTGCAGGAGGTGTAAGTTCATTGAACAGGTTTGCAGGTGTCTTCCTGTCGGTGGGGCTGAACCTGTATTTGACGGGTGAGAGTGTTTTGAGGACTGGACTGGCTTTGTTCTGCCTCGGTTCTGCACTTGACTGGAGAGGAACTGCAGGGCAGGAAGGCTCTCATGACCACCTGTGTTCTAAATATACCTCTGCCAGCTGTCACCTAATAAATTTAGCCGGATCCAAAATGAAAAGGGTAAGGAGTTAAAGATAACTGGGGACTTGTTTTGAAACATGAGCATCCTTTAATAAAAAAGCAGCCACTGAGAAAGGTCTCGCCTTTTACAACTGGATTAAATAATTAGCTAGAAGAATAGGTAACACTTTTGAATAATAAAACTATAACACTTATTCAGTATTAACTATGACTATTCCCTCAATAAATTCCTAATTTGCTGCTTATTAATAGTTAATAAGGTAGTTATTATGTTTACGTATTGGGTAGGATTAACGATGTAGAATAAGGCATTAATATGTGCTTAATTGCTTCTAATAAATGGCTAATATTCTAGTTATATGCATTCTAATAAGAAACTAAAATAAAGTGTTACCGAAGAAAATAATTAATCACACATACATTTCTTTGCCATGTAACTTTATAAGGTTGGACATCTGAGTAAAGATTCCTGGGAGCTGAGATAACAGATGCCATACCCAGAATTTAAATGTCTGCTCAACACAACATTTTGAAGAGGATCACAACAACAAGTAACAACAGTAAGTGACAACAGTAACTTTTCAGCCACATATTGAAGGTTTTTCATAAAAGTAAACATCTGGTGTAAATCTGACATTCAAAAACTAAATAATTACAAAATGACAAAATCTGACATTTGCAATGAGATGACAAACCCTTTTTCAAACTGATAACCAAGATATGAAAAGTCAGCCAATGGCATGCAAGTGGTTGCTTCAAAGATATACCTAGGACAGAGGTGATTTATAAAATAAGATAAGCAATTAAAGCTAGAAAGTTCATGCAACATAGTGACTCAACCCAAATAGGAAAGAATAACCAGAATTTACTAACAAATTTAATATCAACATTTGTCCAGCCAACTGCCCTCAATAACTAACAAGAAACTTCACTTGAACATAACATTTAGGCAACATTTGCATAATCAATTTGCATATTTTCTATACACTTTTATTCAAAGCAGTGCATTCGAGATACACAGTCAATGTCCTCTCTCATTCAAACTCTTACAGCCTTGGCCAGCATCCTGCTCTGCCAAATGAGATACAAGAACACCTAGTGCAAACCTTAGTGTGCTTATTTTAAAAACTGCAGGTTGTAAAATTGAGTGACACTTATTACCTTTAACAGCATGCAAAGATCACGCTGTACCAGGATAAGGTCACCATGACCAAAACAAACATGCGTAGTAGTTAGAGCAGCGCAGTGGTTCTCAACCTTTTTTTTTTTCACTGGGCCGCACTATGTCTAAGTGCAAGTCTCACGGGCACATGCCATTTACACATTATGTCACCAACACAAACCCACCAGATACAGCTTTAATATTATATCTAAATTATTACATTTATTGAAATAAATAAATAATTCTACTCACGATTAATAAAACACCTGATGCTGTCGGGAGCAGACCAATTTTGTAAAATTCGGCTTGAAAGGAGTAACAGCGCGATGAAGTTGCGATTTCTAAGTTGCAGTCTGTAAGATGTGCATGGAAGCGTGACTTGATGCGCAACATTGCAGAAAGTGTGCGTTCAAAATGTGATTTGTCTTCAAGTGAGTGGCGGGGGCAAACCGAAAGTTGATACCAAAAGTCCAGCACTCTCCTTCACCGCTGATGCTGCAACTGTTCTTGTTTGTATGCGTTACATCGCTGGCATTTTCAACTTTTCTTTTTCTCCCTTAAAAACTAATTTGTCCATTCTGGTACTTAATTTTACCGAACTAATGGCTGTTGATGACTATATGAATTTAATTCATACACAGAGTACATTTGGTCTGCTCTGAAAATAATATATAAAAAAACAATTTACATAAAAACATTATAGCTTACATTTGTTTAGTACATTTTTTAATTAATGTAAAACTGGAAGTAATTTTTTAATTGTGTTCTGCATGGTGGGCGGCATCTGGACTTGCAACGGGCCACAAGTTGAGAACCACTAGGTAAAACAAGACACTAAACTGGCAAGTTTCTTATACTTAAGTGCATTCATTATAGGCATTGAACATGCAATATTACTTTGGAATATGGACAACAGGACATGATGTCACACCCAGAGACATTACACTTTACCTTCCCACAACACCCAAAACCATGCAGATTCAAAATCTGGATTCTCTGTCTTGAGCCAAGAGGTCAATCTAAGATTTAATATCCTGTAATATTTAATATCTGTCCTATATTTTTTAACTATACGAATTTGCAGTTCAGAATTCAACAACATTGGTATGCAGACACTCCTTCATAAGGCGCTCCTAAAATCAGATCAACATATTATGTGGCAAATTTTTTCTCCATTAGACCTTAATATGTGTTAAACACGAGCACACACGCACATGTTGCACTGCATGTAAGTTTGGTGTGCAATTTGTTACCAGGCATAAGATACACATAAGGAAGTACTTAAAGTACAACACCATACCACATGAAGACGACTCAATCCTTTGATTTTCAACAGACATAATATGCAAGCATATGCTATTAGAAAAACCACATGGAAAGCTGGATGTACAACTAAATTACAGCATTTCCAAATAAAGGCAAACATAGATTAGCAAAAGCATTATTCATATCTCCACAAAATCAGAAATCACATTCTAAAACAGAGAATACCAACATACATTCTGACTAAGATCAGATAAAACTCAACTTCACAAGGCTGAATTAGTGCTTATGTCCAGATGAACATCAATAGTATCTTCTAGACTTGAGAGGGACATTTCACTCTCAGTCTGGAGTCTCTTAACCTCTAAACTTCATTACAGTGTTTGCAGAAACTAAAACAAGATGATTTTTAGGAAGAAGAAACTTGGTTTCGCAGATTTGCGTGTATACATTGATGTTTGTTCTCTATAGGAACATCCCTGTGATGTCACAAGAGATCTGGGGTTTTATCCTTATCCCTTCTGACCTGCAGGACCCAGTGTCCCTGATAACAGAAGAGAGATAGGAGCAGTGCTGTAATCCCTGTAAGAACACTCAGATCAGCATCATCTCTTTTCCAGTCACATGACCCATTCATACACATATCAACTCATTCCAAGCAAGTTCTGGAACAGGTCATTTCTTCAGAGAGAAAAGGCTTGATACATATTCAACAATCTAGCAAATACATTACTTTCACAAAGCTTTATAAGGGTCAGGAGTAAGTAATTACTTCATATTGGATTTCAAAACATCTCTTCTGCATTGAATGAGTAGAACCAGGCAAACTAGACAACCACTATACAACTCGCTTCTCAAATCATTTTAAAATGGGTTCCTTTCAGAATATAAGAAACAGATTTCTTTTTTCCTTTGGACTTTTTCACATGTTAGTTTGGTACCCAAATTAACATCATATTCACGTTTTCTACATAAGAGGCAAGTTCAGTGGGCATAAAAAGCTGTTTCTGTTCAGTAAATCTGACTGAATCCTGATGATTAGTTAATATACTGGGATTAACGCTCAATGTATATTTAATGCAAGTTCATTTTAGATTCCAAACCAATTAGGTTGTATTTATTAATAGCCCAAACATATCAAAGTAAATACAACTGAACACACAAAGTGTTTTACCAAAGAGTGATGGTTAACTTTTTCCAAAATGTTAGAACTCTCAAGCTCCATGAACTATGCCTTGTAAAGCAGCATCAAAAAGACTGACAGGCAGAAAGACTAATTTGAGGAGGTCTAGTGAATTCAGAAACATCTGAGAGGTGTTTCCAAATGTGCTGCTCAAGCACACAGCCATAAGAATTGGTGGGTCAAAGTGTTGCAATGCATTTCACCTTCCCTTAAGCTTTCCTTTCACTTCTTGGGTGTGGGGTTCATGGGATTTTGGGGAGGAAAAACAGAGACAGAAGACATGTTGTACGTGCATGCTGGGGAGGCTCCCTAGTCACCACCTATCGAAACTCGACTCTCTTTTCCAGCTGGCAGACCAGATTTAAGAAAAAGATTCCTCCACGCCTGGTGTTCACCCCTGCAGCTGACACATGAAATATCTATATAAGAGAACAAATGCTGTAAACACTTTTGCACAGTCATTTGATTTACATAGTGTGACTTTCAGAAAACAACCTGTCATGAATCAAAACAAAATAAAGAACCTTTGAGTGACTCCTCATTATTCTGAATTGATTTTATACAGAATACATTTTTTCGTGTGGGATGGCATATGGGTTATTTTGCTATAGAAATGATCGACTGTGTCACAGGTGTTGAAATAGATGTTGCGCCATGTTCACACATACTCCGCCTGCAGTGCATTTGCTGTATGAGTATGCAGTGCTGAAGCAGCATGGACTCATTTTGCTTTCACACAGGATGCGTTTGCAGTCTGCTCTTGATCTGCAGCTGTTTACCACAAACACAACAGTTGTCCATTATTTTGATTTTAAATCCAAATGTTGTCTCTGAAAATGCTTTTTCAGGATTGTGATTCTATTTTATCACAGTACGCTCACGATGTTGGCCCAACACTGAGATGTGGCATCGGCTATCGTTCCAACCCTAAAATAAATAACTTTTGTTAGGTACGCAGGTTTAGCTCCTGCGTACCTAACTAGCCTCATACCACGTTACAATCCATCACGCTCCCTAAGGTCACAAAACGCTGGACTTTTTGTAGTTCCTAGGACAGCAAAGTCCACTAAAGGAGGTAGAGCTTTCTCACATTTGGCTCCCAAACTCTGGAATAGCCTTCCTGATAATGTTCGGGGTTCAGACTCTCTCGAATAATGTATCTCTTAAATTGTGAGTGTAGTTGCATCTGATCAAATGTGCATTCTTATTCATTAGCTTGGGTTAAACTAATTAATTTTACTTTGTTGGATCAGCAGCTATGCTAATGATGTCTCTATTTTGTTTCTATGTTTTGCCATAACTAGGATTTAGGCATTTTAAGCTCCAGTCTGGATCCAGAACACCTGAGCAGAGATGATACTGACCCTCAGAGATGATGCTAACCCTGAATCAACAACAGAACTAACAAATATTGTTACAAGTGTGACTGCATCATATAATAATTATTAATAATATCAATAATGTTCATCGTCTGTCTGACTACGTCTTGTATTCATTTTTCTAAAAATCCTGTCATGCACAAACTGACAGTCACCACTTATAAGCTACTACTAAACATTGTAGAAACATAATTTTCTGTAAAGTTGCTTTGTAACGATTTGTATTGTAAAAAGCGCTATACAAATAAACTTGAATTGAATTGAACTTTTATTAGGGGTGTGACGGTTAGTATATAACCGTGAGACCGGCGGTTATAGTTGAACACCGTCATTAGAACTCTATAACCGGCAAAACCGTGTCATTAAAATATTTTTTACAAACATTTTTTATCAAAAATTATTTTCATTTTTTAGATAGGATCATAAGATCCGCAATATATCGGGAAACATGGTTTTTACCACTTAATGAAGTTTTGTAAATCGTCAGACATATTTACCACTTCATTAAATTTTGCTTTGTAGAAAACCTTTCTTAAAAACGAATTTCGTTTTGTACAAATTTTATCTTAATTTTAATAAATGTTTCATCAACCAATTGCATGTATTTTAATAAATAAAAAGCAAATATAGCAGACAATGATAACCGTGACATGGAAGCACCAGCGCGCCGCGTTCACTTGCACTGCAGTGTGAACTAGAGCGCATCTCATCGTAAATGAAACACAGCGTAGGCCTATGCCTCATACATTAGCATTAAATATCTTTGCTGCATCCTTTCTAGAACAGATGGGTGCGGCTTTGAAATTTGCTCAAAAAACTGTGGCGCGGATGATGAGTTTTGTGACACATCTCCTTAATAAACGGAGGTCTGAAATCTCTGCCCCTTTACCGATCAGAGCGCGCGCTGACACGGAGTTAACCCGCTATCTCCAAGAACAACCAACTGACTCTACGACAGATCCACTAGCATAACCCCTCCCCCCCCGACGGTTATGTTATGAACCGTCACATTTGACTCACGTCATAACCGTCATCACCAATTCTGAAACCGGCACACCCCTAACTTTTATCTTCCAGATGGGTCTTAACAGACCCTTTGGGTGTGCCTTTAAGAATACGTCCTACTTCTTCAGGCCCATCTCCAGTGACAGCCCCATCTGTCTACTGCCACTCAGTCTGTACTGAAACATTTCACACCATCACTCATAGGGCTGGGTATCGATTCAGATGTCCCAATTTGACTCAATTTCGATTCGCAAGTTCTCGATTCGATTCGCGATTTTTTTTTATTGCAACCAGTGAATATAATTTTAATACAAATGATGTTGATTTTTTTATACTTTAATGGAATTTCATTAACAGATTTCATAGGGTCCTATTAGAGTGTGGTCATTTCAACATATACCATTACTACTATTATTATTACTACTACTACTAGTTTGTTTCAGTAAGTTTTTTTTTTTTTTTTTTTTGTAAATAAAGCACTATATTAGTTTTTGTTCAGTATCCATTTTAAAAACTATTGGTTAATTAATCGTTATCGGCCAGTGTGGTCCAACCTAACTATCGGTATCGGCAAAATCCACAATCGGTCGACCTCTACTCATTAACAGTCTCTCCGTCATGATAAGTCCTGAACGAACAACAGTTCCATTGTAACACCGCGCAAGGTAACTAAGAGGGTGACATCCAGTAGAGAAGAGTGATGATAAGATACACATTAATCAGATTTTGTTTTAAATGTGTGCTGAAATAAATATGGGAAAAGATCGAGTCACAGCTTTTGAGAATCAAATCGACATCATACATTTTTTTTTTTTAAATATATATATTTATCGAAAAATTCATTATTTTTGCTCAGCCCTAATCACTCATTACTCTAGACCAGGGCTATTTAAATCTTGCCCTAGAGGGCCAGTGCACTGCAGAGTTTAGCTCCAACCCTGACCCTGGCAGAGATGAGGACTGTTTGAAACTCTTTCTTTCCACAAAAAAAAAATGATGCGCATCGTCTCAGTTTTTAACGTGAAAATAGCAAATGATGCGATCGCAAAACAATCAAGAAAAAGGCACTACATGCAAATTTTTAAGTTATAACATGTAAATACATAGGCTTTGTCGCCAGTAGGGCTGCACGTTTTCAAGTTTTTCATTAACCGTTAACCGAGGCCCTTAGCGGTTAATACTCGGTTAACCATAGTGTGCGCCAGGGTTTCCGTTGTCCGGTAATTTCCGGACATTGGCCGAAAAAAAGAAATGTCCGACAAAATTTAATCTCTCTGGTCAAATTGTCCTATTAAAACTGCCTAATAATCTCGCCCACTAACACAATCTGAATTTGAGAATAAGCCTAAAATGTATAAAGCAAATATACAACGACCTTTGGCTATCTTATAAAGGAACAGGCTCTAGTAATAGTTATGTAACTTTCCGTGTTTAGGCGATGGTAACAAGCAGGCTCCGCGGCCGCCTCACTAAGGCTATAGCACTATTCGGACGGGACTAGTTTTCTAAACTACGTTTGAGTTTCGATTCTTACCACCTGACGTCTGTGATTTTCATGTACCAATTCGGACGGGACTAGTATCTCCGTGTTTATTACAGAGGTGGGAGGGTCTGATTTGTGCATCTGGGCGTCACAGAGATCACGCGCTGTGTATGCGTGCATTGCATTCATTAAAAATGATTGCCATTAGTATTATTACACAATAAATACTAAATGGCTAGTATAGCAAACCTTGTTAATGTGTGGTTCTTTTTAGTTTAACTTGTTTTCCTTTTTTTTTTTTTTTTTTTTTTTTTTTATGTAACTGAGTACTTAATGAACGTGAGTAATCTTACCTGATGTTGATATTACAATAGCCGGTATTAACGGTTTACGCGATCTTGCTTTTGATTTTATTATTTGTATTTTTTATTATTATTATTTATTTGCCGCTAAGCAAATCTATCAAACATCCGCGCGGTAAGAGCATCTACGGTTATTCACGTTGGCCAAAACACACAAGGAACCGCGTTGTGAAATAAAATATCACCGGCAATCACAGACATTCGCATTCAGACGGGATTAGCTTTCTCAGAGGATCACTGAGTTTGCTGAAAAACGGTAGGTAATTTGCTCTGGAATTATCACAGAGGTTGTGTGAGAAAAACACAGACGTGGCAGATTCGGACGGGATTAAAATCACTAAGTACGTCTGTGAAACGCAGATTTCTCTAACGACCCCCTGTAAAACTAGTCCCGTCCGAATAGGGCTTATGACTATGTTTGACAGGTACAATATTTGAAAATCGATAAAAAAAAAATTTTTAATTACATTTATATCTGAATTTATGTCAACCTATAGACTTTCAAATATTTAAAATGTCATGAATTAATATGTATTTCTGTACAAAATGACAAACATATTTTCCTATTATATTTTGCCTGGAAACGCTTCCAACAAGGCGTCGGTTCTATTTCTAGCATGCACGCGTCGAGCCGCGCGTCTCACGCAGGCAGTCGGCAAGCTCTAACCTGTTAACATGGGAGCCGAATTAAAAACAGACACGCCACGCAGCTGAGATGCTTTCGCCCATCGCCACGCATCCAGTGTGTCCTGACCGGCCTAATGATGCCCGGGTGTTGGCTGTTGAGATTACAACAACGAGGTTGTACTTGAAGTATATCTAAGCACTGTATTGCGATACTTGCATTTTGCCCCGTCACTGTCAATTTTAAAGTGCTCCAACGCTGTACTTTTTTTTGCCCGCTTCATATTAGAAAAATGACTTCTTCTTGTGGACATTACAAATGTCTGGGAGCGCTCTGGCGGTCTCTGGTGGTGCAAAAATGTTTTACAACTAAATTCAATGCACGCCATTGACGTCACTTAACCGAGCAAAATGTTTCACTCGGTTACGCAATTTTTAACGGTTAATCGGTTAACCGGTTAACCATGGACACCCCTAGTCGCCAGTGTACTTTTTATTTAAAAAAATGCAGTCTTGATGAGCATGAGTCTTAAAGGTACCATCTGTAATGTTTGGCAAAAAAAAATCAAGTCATACTCCACATTCCATACCAGATGGGGGCAGTATGCCTCAATGAAGTGAATTGGTCTACTCTAGAGTAACAAACGAGAAACGGCATAGTCTCTATGCTCCGCCCATACTTTCACAACAACACTACAGCCATAGCCGAAGCCTAACTGTACGTTCACACCGCCGGCGTCTAGAGCGTCAAAAATCGCTCTTGCCGCTCTGCTCACGACGCTGCAGAAAGATTTGTGAGCGCTCAGATGCTCTAACGTAGATCGAATGCTTATTTTGTATTTAAAGCGGCCGCAAAGCAAACAAGCTTGTTGATCTCGTGCAGACTAACCACAAGGAGTTATAACCTCATTAAATATTGTTGTGGACGAAATATTAGGATCCTTTACTTAAAATGAACAATCTCAGACACCTTGGTCCATGTATCACTTTTAATTTATTTTTTTATGTCCTTGTACGCAAACAGGGACACATCATAGTTTAATACAAACGCTAAACAGCAATAATCAACCTGTCCTTTATTCTGCTTGGGAAATAATGTGCCAACTCTCAAGCATTCAGCGTGAGACGCACGCAATTGACTCTTTTCACACGCTTTCACGCCACACATCAATTTTTTCACGCACAGAAAAACCACAAAGCAAACAGGACAAGGAGACCAACAGACTAGACGGAGCAGGTTAGTTATGAATTAAAACAACGGGTAAGTTACAGCTAGCTAATTATCAAACGCAGCTACGGTTAGCCATCACTAACATTAGCACGTTTATCGAACAGCCTTCGATACATTTCTATGCTATAACTTCCCGAAAACAAATACACAAACATATAAAACAAACTTTTAGCGAAATACTAACAGCATCTAACTTACCAATCGAAAAGAAATGTTGCAAGTTCAGAGTCGAACCTCATTTCTTTCATGTCCATCAGTTGTCTCCAGCGATTAAAAGCAGTGCCGATGTTTACTCTGATATTCTTATCGGATTTGATTTGTGATTCCGAGCGCGGTTGTTTCCTTGTAGCGGGTGTTGGTCGCTTGCCAAGGGCTTCAGCTATCCTTCCGCTCTCTTCCCTGAACAGAAAGTAGTGGGCTGTACTTTCCACACGATTGACATCAGGTTCAAGCACGCCCACAAGACGAGCGAGTTATTCGTGTATTGCAGGTTGGCTGGTGGTTATGTTACCCGCATACCGCCTCCCATGGCCGAAACTGGTATTACGACACCTGTCGGGCCGGGGCTAGTAATGCTAATGCTAATTAAGGTTGATATCTCTGCAGCACTATAACTTGACATTTTTTTAATGACATCATCTCCCTTATTTCTTCTTATTCTTTTGATGCGTGTAGGTCAAGTTATGGATATTTTTACCTCAATTTTTGCATATGGCACCTTTAAAATAACATTTGAAAATCATGCAAAACTTTTGAACAGTAATTTTTAAGTGCTAAAAACTTAACTCGCAATTTAACTTTTGTGGTCACATTTGGGACTGTTTCAGTCACAGTTTGGAGCCCTGCATAAGAGTCATTCATCTAGGGATTGGACTACACTAGCCATACTGTCACAAAAAATTAATTGGACTACATTTGTGGTGCTGTATGTTCTGGATTAACTAAAAAGAAGTCATTTTGGGGGGGAGATTGTATGGCACATTATACATACTACATTTATTAAAACTACATTCATTTAGGGATTGTACTAGACATGCTGAGCTGTTTATTTTTAATTCATTAAAAAGAACTGGTTCATAAGTCATTTGTTTAGGGATCATAATACAAGTTGCACTGTATGTTTTTGATTCACTTAAAAGAACTAGTTAATACGACTTAAATTAAAACAAAATTTTGTATATTTACCTGTCCATGTCAAAAAAAGTCACAGCATCTCACACTCTAAAAGAACCACACTAATTCACATGACAGGTCTACGTGCATCCATTCACTCTGGACAGACCAGTATAAACACTGGCTCTCTCAGGGGTCACCATGGTTCCAGGTCAGCCGTTTTTGGCCACAGCTGCTGGTGCATAATCAGATACTTGTTTGGATTTCAGATTGATTCATATATAAACATTTAAAATATGAGCACAATATGACGTAAAAGTACTTTATGTTTACTGCAATCAACTGTCCAACATGCATGACATGCATGTGTCTGTGTAAACTGCATGAGAAATAAAACTGAAGAGAGAATTCTCAGTCCGCTGGGATATCTATCATGATATTGCATCACCTCAAAATCCCCAAACGCATGATAACTATAGTTTATACTGGAGCTCAGGGGCTTCCCAATTGCCCTGTGGACCACTGTTTGTTTGTTTGTTGAGACAGGGTTGCAAGCCGTGCACTAGATGAATGCAAATGATGCTTGCAGAGATCTATTCCCACAAAAGAAAGATACAGTTGTGCAAAATTCTATGGGATCCCCACAGGAAGCATTTCCCTTCATTGTGTCTCTGTACACTGGACACGAGGAATCCCCTGGGAGTGTTCGGACAGCAGCTTGTGCTCGCTCTCTCTCTATCAGGTTAATCTGCCTCTTATTTTTGACTTCACCACCATGACTCTTTATCTCCCTGTGAGACGCTCACCACCCTTTTTCCCTCAACTACCCCAAGCACATGCAGCCACACACAGTGTCCAGACCTCCAGCATATCACCTAAGGGACAGCGGAAGAATTATGGAGAAATTTAATTAAGAAAGCATTCCTTTCTGAAATTAACCTTTCTGTATGTGTGATATAGACAGATAGAAAGAGTGAAAAGCATATGCTGGGGATGACTAGGGTCAACTATGACTAACTTCGACCACACATCTTAAACACGAAACAGCATTGTTTTAGAGCAAGTTGATCAGAGGAAGATAATCTTATCAATCTGATATTAAATAAACACACCTGCAGTATATGCTGCTAAAATCCACAAGATACGAGGGCCTAAATCCTAGAGCTGCCTAATTAATTGAATTTCTAATTGCGATTACAATTATGGATGCCACAATTATGCAATCATTCAAAGTGGCAATTAATCGTTCAGTCCACTTAATGTTATTTGGGGTGCTTAAGATGCTTTTTTTCTACATTATCTTATCTAATTTTATTTTTAGTAAAACATTATAATACCATTCAGATTTTTTTTTAATTTTTTTTTTAATATAATTTAAAGAAACCAAGCCCATGTATTGTTGACATTTGAGGCTTATTACTATAGAAAAGCCCAAAGTTTTTCAATTAGTGTTTTCATCGTGTTTATTTTCATATAAAAATTTGGTAAGCAGTTGCATCAAACAATGGTATAAACATAATTCAATGTAAATTGTGATAATCATAATTAATAATAGCAATTACAAGTTCAAGGGAATAATCAACAATGATGATGTGTAATGATTTGTGTAATCGTGCAGCCCTACTAAATCCCAAACTATATAAATTTTTTAGGCATAAACTAAGTTATGCATACAATGTGCACAATGCAGATTTCATCATCTGCATACTGTTCTCGTACAGTTGAAAAAGAAACCAATATGACAGTTCAACAACAACTACAAACTACTTGAGACGTAGGGCTGACAATAATTCAATATAAATGTATTGCTCCATCTGAACCAGTGTTACCAAGTCTTGTTTTTCATGCCGGCGGGCTGAAGCAATCCTAATCCAAATAATGTGATACTTAGCCCCTAAAATGCTAATTTTACCAAGGGCACACCACTAAAAAGAATGTGTATTTTATCCCCCAAAGTTTTTTTTTTTTTTTTAATCAGGGAACCACCTCACAATTTGATTGGGCTAGTTTTGATTGGCAGGTTTTGTTGTGAAAACCTTGCAACCATAATCTGAACGCATGTGCTGGAGATGTACTACTAATCACAGGAGCACCTTTACTGACGATGCGCACAAATATCACATTCAATTTTTTTGCACAGACCTAAATTCAGTGTATCGTAAATGGGGGAAAAAAAAGAATTAAATTCTTTAAAACAAACAAAAAAAAATGTACACTTGTAAAGATCTTCTTTCTGAAATAATCTTTTTCCACATCAAAAGTCTGTGACATCTGAACTAATGAGATCAAATGGACCTGCCCCTTTACACCTGATGTAAACATATATTAGTACCAGCATATCGTTTAGCTAGATGACTTTTACACAACATCAGATCTAAAAGACTAAAAAGTGGTTTCAGTGATCTGAATGATTATGATACATGTGATCAATCTATTACACCAGCATGTATGTGGTCAAGTGCGATCTGATTGTGAAGCGAGTCCTAAAAATGTCTTATTCACTCTAAAATAAATGGTTCATATTACAATAATGCACTCAAAGCTTGCGTATACATGTATACACCACCAAACATGACTTTATTGTGCTTTCCGAACCCAAAAGTGACCTTAAATGCCAGTTTAAGAGAACGGGGACAACTGCTCCTCTGGGAATCGCAGCATAACCCTTTATTTGGCAACAGTGTACTTCTGAAACCTCCACTACTTTCTTCCCTTTTTCGCCTCTTTGTGTGGCTGTCAGGCAGCCAGAAACTGCCAGGCACCGGTAGAGTCAGATGAAACCATTTGGATTGACAGGCAGAATTGCAGTGGGAGAGTCCTGCGGCTTATTTCTTCTATGAAACTACTACAATTATGTAGCAGTGAGTAACAGGTTTCTAAGACTCCGGCCCCGCGTGACTTTGTTCTCAGGGAGGAATTCCCAGCAGCAGGCTTCAGTAAATGCATGCCGGGTAAATGTCACATACCCTTGGAGGCCGACTTTCCTCGAATGAAGGAGCTTGCTTTGATTAGACCCACTGCGTTACGGGCTGAATAACATAAGTAACCCTCTAATAAAAAAAAACACAAACTATTGCATCTGTGTTGAAATTGAAAACAGGCAGGGAGGCTGAGGTGGTGCTAAATTAATGGGAAACATAAACAGAAAAAAAGCTAAATCAAAGAAAACATTAACACCCCCACCCCTTTATAATCTCTCCCTTTCTTACAAAGCTTCCAGCTTCGCTCACTTTTTCCTAATAAAAGGGGAGTTACTCACTTGTCGTGGAGGAAGCCACCCTTTGCCCCATGGTGGCAGTTTACGTCATCGGTTAAACTTCAGAATACAGAGCCAAGAGAAACTCTTCCAACATTCCATTACTAACAGCAGGGCGGGTTGGTGACCTGCAGCGTGAAGTGCACCGCAGGTAGGAGGAAACCCATCCCAGCCTAAACTCTTCCTGCCTGACTGATTAGAGGTGGGCTTACTCTCCTGGCCTGCACCTACTGGACATTTCCACTGCAACGGAGTCTGTGGTTGCAAAGATGACGCAATGTATGTTTGCATAGATGAACAGTTAGAGGAAATGGCAGCAAATCAAATGAACTATGCAGGAATGGTAGGCGCACTTACAAGTTCAAAGAAATATGCCATAAGGTTGTTTGACAGTAAAACTACTAGACTCGAAACTGCATTTGTCACACCTGAGTTGACCTTTTCTGAGAATTTCTCACTTCACTAGAAGTGACAGGAACGTCTTTATCTATATCTTTCCAGCACAAGTCTAGAGATTGTGTTTGCAAGCCAATATTAATGTTTAGAGTGTAATTGTACACTGCACAAAAAAAACAAAAATCTTACCTAGGAAGAAAAATGACTTGAAAGTTATAGGTCTAAATCTTGTTTTCTGATTGAATTAAGTTTCTTTTTCTTACTTCGAGCATAAATTGACTCAATTTTGAGACATTTCTCATAAAACAAAACTTAAAGTCATTTTGATTCTCAAGTAAATGTTTCTTGATTTAAGAATGTTTTTGTATTTGTACAGGAAAACAAAATGAAAATACTCATTCAGAAAATGACATTATTATACTTCCTATTTGTCAGTTTCTTGTTTGTTTGTTTTTTTTTATCTGTGGAATATTAAAGAAGATCTTAAAGAAGTGTTTTTGTATATACAGTGGAAGTCAATGGTCACCAAAACTGTTATTCAAAATATACATTTTTATGTTTTGCAGAAGAAAGTCAGTCATGGCAGCTCAAAATGACATGAAGTTTGGGGGTGAACATCCCTTTAAATAGTCCAGTGATACGATAGATAGAATTGCAATGTAAAAAAAAAAAAAAAAAAAAAAAGTAGACCAATACATAGCAATATAGCATGCATAACCGCAAAAACAACAAATGTTATTAAAAATGTTTTAGATGGAGCTTGGCATGTCACAACACAGGACTATTTCATGTCTCAACTACAAAAATCAAACATTTTAAACCCTAAAAGCATGTCAACTGATGCACTCAAATGTATTGTATAAATATCTGCATCTTGTAAATGTTTGTTCAGGGTTTTACAGCACCTTATATTAAACTCATAAACAAACCAAAACACAAAGGCAGCAGAAATGCTCCTTCTGAGCTAAATCCAACAAAACAACAAGAAAGCTGGAACACTTGATCAAATACTCCACACAGATCACATCTCCGCAACGACAGCTTTGTGTTCACTTCTAGCAGAATATACCTGAAACACAGTCACCTACAGCTGTGAAGAAAAACGGAAACATGTGAACTCGGGATTGATAACCTGGCACACGAGAGCTCTTTAATCTGGGAACATCTCTTCCTGAGAAGGCAAATCGCAATTTAAGCAGAACTGAATCATCAGGTCTTTCGAGGGACAGGAACATAACCGCGTTTGTTCAAATAATAGGTGCATCATCAGTAAAGGTTTTTGAGACGGACACGATACCAGACAAAGAGACCACACACAAGCACAAACCGAGCCTGATCACAACTTGTTGCTTTTATTGTGCACAACTTAACTATAAATCAAAATCAACATGGCCACTTTATGATCAAGTAATTGTAAAGCACATCCAAAGTTATGGAGGTTTTATTTTACTTTCTCCATCGTTATGTGATAAAGATGTTTGCTGATATGCGTACAGATGTGCCCAATTCACACAGCGAGTTGAGTTTCAAGCGCGGAACAATAGAGATACAATTATTATCTAGATTCTGTTTAATTATCAAACTAAATATGAACAGAAATGCTTAATATAATCTGTGCTGTGTGAAAGAAATACCTCCACACACACACCATTAGCAGCGCGCTAACGCTAACAGTCACTCAACGCTACGCTTTTGTTCTGAAAACGCCGGTAGCAGACGACCACTTTCCTTGACAAATTAACTTTTCACACTGTATAAAATCCACAGTCACAAGATAATATGTAGGGCACTTACTTATACTGATGACGTATTAATATGTTAGAATTTATTACTATGAAAGCTCCTAACAGTTAAACTAAACAATAATTCGTTCAAGCGCGCGCTCACCGCCGTCAAAAATACAAGTCGCGCGGACACCCAAAGCACACACGTTTTCACAAAGCTGTTAAACATGAGGTTTTATATTAGTAGACGACTTTCTGCTGATTTTGATACTGATTTTTCATACTCACAGATTTGTCAGACTCGCTCCATGTGATTCTGTGAGTGTGTGGGTGGCTGGGTGCGTGTGCGCTGCGCGAGCGAGCGCGGAGATTCCCCCTGCTGCAACCATGGAGACCTAGCGTCACCCAGAGCAACCAAGAGGGAAGGAAGATAATGCGTAAAAATGAGATTAGAATAAAGGTTTCATTTTTTATACGAATACATATTTATTGTTTTGAAATAAAAAATAAATTAGAAACAATAAAAAACGTTTATGTGAGTAAATCTGATAATATGAGAAGAGTTGAAATAAATTCATTTAATATTTGCCCGTTTTTAAAGTTCTAATATTTGAAATGTATATATTGAATTGAGCTTAAATGTAGTAATTAAGTGTAATCATATTCAGAACAGGTTTTAATCTCATGCCGAGCTAATTATTACAATAGGCTGCTAAATCATGAAATACTACTAATATTGCGCCATCTAGCGTGCGATGATGAAAATATGTCAGTGGTGCATCTGAAACTAATCTAATTCATCTATTCACGTAACATTTTGATTACTTTAACCGTGTCATCTACATATATTTTCGCATATGACATATGGAAATATAAATTACATTATTTCTTACATGCCCTAAAAGAACAGTATCCAGGTGTCCTGCAAAATGATAATGTATAATGAGATTTAACTTTTAATTAAATTTAACTTCTTTAGCATGGCATCATATTCATAATCTTTAAATATAAGTTATGAGGTCATTAAAATTATTTTACATAGTCCTTTATAGGTTAAGTACTCTGTCTGGTTCAGAATTTATGCAGGTCATTGCCAATTAAAAGATGAGGCTCACATATGTCCAGCAACAGATGGATAGTCCACGTCAGTTGTGACCTTTGGAGGAAATAGTAGGCTATTGTTTGAGTTAAATTATTAAAATAGGTTAAACAGTTTTTAAATAACCCCCAAATATCTTTTATTACTTACACTGGCTCTTCAGATTTTCCATTAAATCTCAATTAAAACAGGTTAAATAATTGAGTTGAGAGGATACTGGCAAACAATTAATGGGACATTAATAATATAAAACAAGACTGCAATTTCATATAATGTGATTGTTGAAAAAGCTTTATGCAGGCGATGCCTGACCCTTTCTGCATCATGGATATGGATAATGAATTTGTTATTTATTTTAATTTGGTCACTTTTAATATTTAGGTTGGGTATTGTATGTTTTTTTTTTCATTCTTTATTGCATGTAACTATATGGATTTTTGCAAAAATATGTAAAGTGTAATTGCATTACTGATTTTATTTTGTGAAGATTTTAATCTTTCTTTATTAGCCCAATTAAATTTTAAATCAGATGTAGCAATTACAAGTATAAGACAGACATTTGGGTTTTCCCGAGCATGTATAGCTGTCTCATGGTAGACGGCCTGACACTATGCCACTTCAGTGATAAGGATCACACACAGCTCACATAAACCCTTCAATAATAGACATGCATTGCCTGTCTCTGACAGCACTTAGATCACATCACAAAATGCACAAAAAAGTCTATCAGTTAAAATTATAAAAATGTCAACACATTGGCCAGCATTTAAAAGTTAGTGATCTAAGACCTTTTAATATCTTCTTATGTTCAACAAGGCTGCAATTATTTGATCACTGTAGAACATAATTTAAATTTAAATATGTTCTATTTTGTTATAATATTTTGTAAATATAATCTATTTTTGTGATGGCAAAAACTCAGCAGTCATTACTCGGGGCCTTATGTCACATGAACCTTCAGAATTAATTTGGTGCTTACATTTTTATTTTTATTATTATCAGTGTGGAAAAAATAGAAATGTATTTGAAATATAAAATATTTAGAACAATGATGATGTCTTTACTATCACTTTATATCAACTTTTAATACATCTTTGCGGAATAAAAGTATTAACTTCTTTAAAAAATATCCCAAACATTTATATAAATACATATCTATATAATATGCTGAATCATACAGTAGCTATCAGTTCTGAATCACAAAGAGGATTGAACAAACAGCTTGTTCATTCATGTTGATCCTCCAAGAAGATTTCAGTACTGTTTTCCAGGCCACAGCTGTGTACTCGACAGGGACACTTGTAGAGTGTCAATGACGTCTTGACCGCAGACATGCCATCTGCCCTGAACTGCCTTACGCCTGCACAAACACGTAGCAGCACATTGTCCCTGTGCTAAATGAGCTTAACGCTCTTACTCTGATGATGGACACTGTAAACAGAGTACTTCATATCAATCACTGTGAGGTCAAGGTTCTTAAATGCATGACTACACAGAGTGCTATGTGCCTGATGTTTGTTCTGATCTTTTGAGGTTTGTGCTTTTTGGAGTCATAAAACATTCACATTACATTATTGTTAAAGACTAACTCCTTTATTTTTACATTGAAAGCCATTTGACATACCAAATATCTTGTGTTCCATAAAAAAGATATAAAGTCACTATAGTGTTTATATATAGTGGCAATTGCTGTGCAACTCCCAAGATCCCATGTGTTTCATTCATAAAATGTTTACGTACTAGGGGAACACCACAGAGGTGGCTGATGCCAGTGTTCAGCTTAACTTACTGATCCAATTTGTGATCTCTCCATCCTTTAAGAATTAGGCTCCTTCTGGCCACTATGCAAGGCATGCTGGGAATAACATGTTTACGCCACTGTAAACAAGGGGATATAAAACCCAGACCTCACTGCATTCTGCACAACTTGGAGCTTGAGGCAGCAGCAAACCAGGATCTACTCTTTTCAAATACACACAATTATTTTTTACAACTGCCTATCCATCAGCCTTCAACAGCATCTGTAACCATGGTACTGGAGGACTCTGAGTGCAGCGTCTTTGAGCTTGACATCACTGTGAGTAGTGCTTCTGTGTTTTTGTCAGAAATAAGTAGGCTATTTTTAACTATAAGGTGGTGCACAACATAAACAAAAATACTTTTTGGGTGAACTGAGGGAAAAGGTACAATAAATATGTTAACCTTTAATCTGTCAAAACTATTTGGACCCATATGTTCCAATGCATTCTTTTTGCAGCCATTGAAAATAATCATCTTTAAGATGAATGAGTATGCGCAGAGGCATTGTAAAAAAGGTTTTTAATATGTTACAAAACTAACCATAACATTGCATTTGTAGGAGGAGGATGTGGAGACTGCTTTTGGTCTGGTGCACTGCACCATGATGGGTATTCCGAAAGGTAACCGGCCTACCATCCTGACCTTTCATGACATCGGATTGAACCGTAAGAACCACCTCTGTACCTTCTTATTCCCCTCTGCTGTAAGACTTTACCATAAACAGTTCAATGCCTCTGCAAATGCCAGTCCAAGTTCCAATGCTCTTAAAACAAGTCCTATATATATAACATCTCATTTGTATTCTGTCTCAACGGACTGAATCATTTGTGAATACTTATCTTAGTAGCACAGCTGTGTTCTTTGTTCTGCAGATAAGAGCTGTTTCGAGTCTCTCTTTAATCACAAAGACATGCATGAGATCATGCAACACTTTGCTGTGTGCCATGTTGATGCCCCAGGACAGCAGGAGGGTGCCAGCACACTCTCCTCTGAGTAAGTGAGGGTCATTATGCCACCAGATTACGGTTCCAGTTCTATCAAAGCATCTGAAGGCATATGATTAACTAAAATCTTAAGAGCTATGTCTTAGAATTAAAAATGAATGACTTCCGTCTCATTCTGTCGACAAAGACAAAAAAAAAAAAAAAACATTCCCCAGCCTCTAAGACAGGAAATGCGTTTAAAGTCTGCTCAATCGGAGCAGATCTGCTCTAGGAAATATAATGCAGACAGCTTTAATCAGCACCCTATGGCACCAGACTGACAGAATGTAGGTCAGCGTGTCACTTGTAGGGTTTGAAGGGTGCAGAGCATGTTTATGATCTGCCATCTGCTACATGCAACGTAACGGACATCCATTGCCCATAATCCAACTTTCCAGAGCAGCATCCAGACAGATTATGACTTCACTAATGCCTGGAAGGCCATCAGCCAAACCTAATTAACCTGTCATAGTATTTGACTTCCATATTGTTCCACAAGATTGAGGCTATTATTATTGTTAATATTGTAGGTATACCTATCCTTCTATGGACCAGCTCTCAGAAACCCTCCCTATGGTCCTACAGCATTTTGGGTAAGTCTTAAAACTAGTATTAAACCAGTTAAGATGTTTAACTCATATTTTTGAAGGTTGTATTATTATCTTACCAGTGGTCTTGATTCAAACCTACCTGAAAGCTTGCTCTTTTTTCCTCATAGTCTGAAGAGTGTGATTGGAATGGCGGTTGGAGCCGGAGCCAACATCCTAACACGCTTTGCAGTGCGTTTTATACACTTTTCCTCTCAGATGCATTTTGAATAGCTTTAAATAGCTTGGATTGCAGTTTTGCAACTCTTACTACAAAGCAGTGCTATCCTGCTCATTAATATTGCAGGCTTGCTTGTTAATACACAGGGATGTTTCCTTTACACAAATCACATTCAAGTACTGCATTTTAAATAATGACATCTTTTAATCTTTTTATTATTGCATTAATATTTGTTTTCATTCTTTCTTTTTGCATGTGTGTTTTAAAGCTAAAACATCCAGACATGGTTGAAGGTCTTGTTCTGATTAATTTGAATGCACATGCAGAGGGTTTCCTGGAGAGGGCAGCACAAAAGGTACAAAAACTGATTTATTTATTTCTGCTAGACCTGCATTCTTATGAGAATAATTTGTAAAAAAAAAAAATTGCATTATTAAACTAATTTGAATGTGCAAAGCGATACATACCATTACACAAATCCTCACTGAAGCGTTACATTCTTGGCAGATCACAAGCTGGACTCATGCTCTCCCTGATACAGTCATTTCACACCTGTTTGGAAAGGTGAGAACTGAGGGAGTCTATGATTAGTTTGACTGATTATTAATGAAACAAAATGAATTTAGTATTAATATGTTAGGATTTGAAACTATATAATCTGCAAATTATTTCTCAATATTAATTTTGACTGTTTTGTCACTTCAGTCTTAACATTTACTAATGTTGTAGGAGGAGATACAGAACAATCATGAACTGATCTCAACCTTCCGTCATCTCATTACAAACAACATTAACCAGTCCAACCTGCAGCAGTTTGTTAAATCCTACAAAAGGTATCACTGATGTAATCTGTGTCTGTAATCGCTCAGGTCCTGAGTTTAATATTTTAAATGAACCTATAAGACCTGTATATTCTATATACTGCAATGAGTTTCTGAAAGCCTCTTTCCATCATTTCTCAGCCGAAGGAATCTGGAGATCGAGAGACCAGTACAAGGTGAAAACGTAAATGTAAGAATGCTCCAGTAAGTTCCACCTAATGATAGCACACATATGAGATTTTGACTAGTGCCTTAAAACTTAAAATTGTGCTTCAGTGACTAAATTGTTTGTCATCATGACAGGTGTCCAGCTTTGCTGATAGTGGGTGATAGCTCTCCAGCTGTGGAAGCTGTGGTGAGAATTATTATTTTGTTATTTTCTTAAATATGTTAGAGAAAGTAAATGCTACTCAACAGTGATTGGTTGCAACAATTTTCCAGTTATTGACTGTAAAGCATACAAAACATGAATATAATTATTATATAAATATTTTACCTCACAGGTTGACAGCAACTCCAGAATGAACCCAACAACAACCACATTTCTCAAGGTCAGTGACCTTACCCTCCTTTGCATTGACTCCAACACACAATTACATTTACATTTCAAATACTACTAGAAGCTAATTTTAAATCCCAACATTTAATTGTAATCTGATTTGATCTAATTTGACTATAATAATATAACTGATATCAGACAGATATTTCAGCGCATCCCAGTTTATAAATTATATTTAAACTTTTTTCTAGATGGCTGACTGTGGCGGCCTGCCTCAGGTTGATCAGGTAGATATAATTTGCATTTACAGATTCACATTCAAATGTAAATCATTTTTATTCTAGATCATATATTTGATTTTATAGCCATAATGAGTATATTTACACTACATGTTCATGTTCTCTCACAGCCTGGCAAGCTTATAGAAGCTTTCAAATATTTTATCCAGGGCATGGGCTACAGTAAGCACACATTGTTTTAACAATACTGACCTACTATCCATAAAATAACAATAAATAATAGTCATTTTACATTTTATATGAGAGAAACCCGTGGTCATTCCCTTTCTTATTACTTACTCTTTCTTCCCCACAGTGCCCTCTGCCAGTATGACCCGTCTTGCTCGGTCTCGTACGGCCAGTAACTCATCTCTGGAGCGGGAGCGAAACCGTAACCGCGGCGGTACAAACACGGATGAGCAGCGTGGACGCTCCCACACCGACGTCTCCATGGAGAGCACCCCTGGCGCGGAGCACAACTCCTCAGGCCCAACACATTCCGTCGAGCTGTCCTGCTGAGCGCCTCGTGAAAATAACACCACCGTGCGAATCAGAATGGAACTCAGCAGGCGGTTTGATATTGGACCTGAAATCACTGAATTTGAACCTGAAAGCTGATGCTCCTGTGATTAGATAATGTTTAATGTATCACTGGTATTTTTCACAAGATGGCGCTCACAGCAAACAAATGTTCCACGTACTTAATATATTGACTTAGCATTAGTTTAAAATATCTGAACCAGTGGTTTAATTTGACGTTTTATTACTTACAATGAACAATATGTGATCTTTTACAATTAAAATTGTATATAATTATGTTAAGAAGGTTCTATGATGTTTACAGCTTGGCTGTGAGAATGTATAAAATATATATAATTGTGTGTGTATCTTAAAATGCGGAGTATGTGCGTGATTTGTTTGGAGAGTTCTCTGATCGGGATGAATGTTTGGGGGATTTGTTTATACATGATTTCTGTACTTTTAATTCCTAACAGTAGTGTTAAATTTTGATCTGAGAGTATTTCTTAGTCTGACAATATAGTCTACAACTTCTGACATATCTAGTTGTTGTGGTTCTTACAGTTCCATCTTATTTTTCATTAATTAACAAGGAAGGAATGTTGGTTAAATCACTTTATATTTAACTACTGTATTCCTAAAATAAAAATAAATATATATTCAGTCAGCCTCACGGCTGTATAATGTCTAACACTGAAAAATTAAAAATACATAAAATGTAACTTTGTATTATTAATCCCATTAATGGATTCCCAACTATACCATTACAGAAATAAATACTCAACAGAGACAAATAAATACAAGCTAAGGCATAAAAATAAGCAAACGTCTTTTATTAAAAAAGATACATTTCTGCATATTTCCAGAATTAAATATGAACTGTAACAACTTGGCAAAATGAAAGCGTGAACATCAAGGAGATCACTGTCAATTCTATTATATGTTTTTTCAGAATATGTTACATAACGAAGATACAAACTCATCCTTTAACACCATTTTAACTAATATATATTTTCAAAAACTGATGATGTGCATTCCTTTAAGGAGAATTCCTTTTTTCGTTGAAAGCTGTATTTTTTTTTTTTTAAATTGCAAAATATTACAACTTTTTTTGAACTTCACAGATTTGGAACACGAAGTCAACATCTTAAATGTAACATTTTCTTAATTTCATATTCATTCATCCATCCTTATGAAAATATTAAGTCCATAAAGTCCTTCAGTTTGAACTATAATTGTACACTACACGAACCATCTCTATGAGTAGCTGTGCTGATGTTTATTCACAAATCATTCGAATTCGATCAAAATTTCTCATCAACAGTGATTTATGTGCACTCCAGCATCCCTGTTACTGTCGAGTGTAATGCACAGACTACAAATGTGAGCCTAAGGAGGATGCCATAAAAAGAGATTGTATCTGGCACTCAGTGAATGAGTTAGTTAACAATCTCATTGACCTCATAGTATTGCTCGAGATCTGCAAAGATATCGTTTGGATTCCTGCAGGAGAGGTTGCAGAAGCAGGCGTTGATCCACATGTATTTCCAATAAAAAACGGACCCATTTGGACACACAAACTCCACCTCGATGGTCTTAGACTTGTATGGGATGCAGCAGCGCTCATCGGTACAGACTCCACAGTACTTGGGCCAATACGCCCTCGTACTGACACACCCCGAGATGGTGAAGTTCTGAAACTCAGGCTCACGGTAGATGTTCAGGCATTTCTTTCCCGGCTGAGTAACAGATATGACAATCAGTGCATCCGTCCATGACAATGACATGATAATTCATCAATCCATCCATGCAAATGAAATACAAATAAACCAAGGTAGGAACGAATTCTTACTCTAAAGTGCTTGGTGATGTCCACCTCACAAGGTCGGAGGTTACACAGTCGAGACTCTTTCTCCATCATACAGCCAGCATTGTCATTAGAGATGCGCTGTGATACCCCCCGCCCACAGGTCTTTGAGCAGGGACTCCATGGGGTAGTCTGGGTAATGCAGTTTTTATGCCAAATATCATTAGAGGTGAGGGACACTGAAAAAGACATAAAGAAAGATGATTAGGAGCTTAAACAATGGAAGTTCACCAGAACATGCTATAGACCTCTGATGGACATTTATCACCACAAAAAGCAATAACAGAATACTCACCCTCCTCAGGAGCATGTCTGGGGTTGGTCTTGCGTGGTTTACGGGACTCTTCACAGATCCATGTTTCGCAACACTGGCCTGGGATCTTGACTCGCTTGGGCGACTGACACCAGACCCGGGGCGGCAGGGACTCGGTGCAGAGCGACACACATCCAATTGCCCCATTCACACACATACAACGGTACTTACAATTGGGCTGGAAGCTTTGGCCATTACGGTAAATCACACCGTTGTACTCACAGCCTGTTCCCATAACATCTGTAACAGAGAGGTCTGGATATTTGTACTTACAACTAAAAGGTTCTGTGACAGGTTTGTGTCTGAGTACCAATATATGTCCATAACAGTGCCTTATTTGTATAGTTATTGTACATATTGTAGACCTTGTATATTCTGTACTAACTGCTTATTGCACTTCTGGTTAGATGCTTACTGCATTTAATTGCCTTGTACCTTACATGTGCAATTACAATAAAGTTGAATCTAATCTAATCTAATCAATTTGACACAGAATTAAAAAAAGAAAAATATATTGCATGCCTGTTGGAACAAAACACTATTGTAGTAGTGTAAGTAGTATAGACCTATACACACAATGCATAATTGTCATTTTCTCTAGTGACTTATATGCATTAATTAATATGAATTAATATGAATACTATTCAAGTTGTATTATTGTATTATATTAGGAAAATCAACTGCAAAATAAATGTTTCTTTATACAGTATTTTAAGTATAAAGGAATACGTAAGGTCACTTACATGCACACACTCCTTTTTCGTACCTCGGCTTGTCAGCACTGTAGTCACAGTAAAGCCCTTTATGATAGTCACAGGTATCTCTTTCATTACAGGTCTCTCCCACCTGCTTGGCACAGGTCTTGCAGCAGTCACATCCATCTGTCAACAAGCTGACCCCATGTGGGCAAACAGGGGCACTCTTGGGACACTTACATGGCCATTTGCAGTACCGAGTTCTATTATAAGGGTCTAAATCTGTGGTCACAAGAGGAGAGTCTGTGGAGTTGTGGGAACTGGCCTGTGTGGGAGAAAAGAGAGGAACATGAAGAAGACATGCCAACTTCAGCCACTTTGGGGCAACAGAGAGTTTGCTTTGAAATTGCATTGAAATTGTGCCCTTCAAATAGGCTCCCAAGAACTTTGCAGAGGATGCTTCAGATTAGTTTCGAATGATCAGCACAGGATCACTTTTACACTGTGACAGAATTAGGTTACCGTTTTCCAAAACTGAAGGCTAATTTGAATAGATATACCAACAGAGTGAAATGCAACATTACTGTGACACAATATTCAGATTTTTATAAAGCTAACATTGCCTGTGGTATCGTATTGCCTACAACAGCTTGTTTTGGGCTTTAGAGTCTCATTCGATTTCTCCCGTCAGACCGGGTTTCTCTCTTCTACAGTGGATGAAACATTTATAAATAAAAAAAAAAAAAAAAAAAAAAAAAAAAAAAAACCTGGAGTGACCTACAGCGGATTGCAGAAGAGGATAAGTTGCTCTATGCAGATCCGCTCCACTCATATATGTAGTTCCAGTCCGGAGTTTCAGTCTGTTAATCGCTTCATTCTGATAAGCAACGCTTGATGCTTTATTTTCGTTGGCGGAGAATAAATTCTCAAATTTACTGATTTTTTCTATGTAAGGCGGCATATTCTATTATTAATATTAATAAATGTACACTTGATATTCTGATAATAACAGCACTTTTGCTAGTGTGATGAATGTAACCAAATGTGGTAAAATAAGATAAAACACATAATAATAAAAATATAATTCCAAACATACAATCGTGTTTTATTGGACATTTTGTATTAAAATATATACTGATCGCTTCTTAAACTTTTCCAAACTGAAAAATGGCTCCAATGTATTACTCCTGGCACATAATGCAACAAAAGACAGGTTGTTCATTTGTTTTATTGACATCATGATTCATGAACAATCAAACCGTCACTTTCAGTTTTGAAAACATTATCGAACTTCTTTTTAAGAATGTGTGGGTTGTAATGAATTTGCACCTATGGCACGCATAGGACAGCTCGCAGTTTTTGCTCTTTCCAAAAATAGCACTTTGATAAACAACGTCACCACTTCAACTGGACTGAAGGGCAGTTTACAAAAATATTCTTGTCATTCTCAACTGTGAAAAACCTGTAGTTCCGCGAATTTTTTTTTTTTTTTTTTTTTACTCAAATACTGCACTGGATCAACAATATGGTAAGACCCACCTGGTGCAAACTGGTTGTCAAAAGAATCCACGACAGGAGTCTCCACATTACTGTATTCCTGAGAGAAATGCATTGAAACAAGAAATGTTGTTTGCTACAGGTAGAATCCACAAGCGTTCCCTCGTGGCATCCACAGAGCATTCAGTGACACGCGCGGAGGCGTCGGGCAGTGTTACTGGAGTCTTGCGTTACGTCAGTCTGTCAGATTTAGAGGGAGTCTGCTGGAAGCTTTCTTTCAGTTCACTCCAGTCCAGTCTTCAGGGGCGGAGGAATTAAAATAAAGCATCTGAATTATTTAGAAAGCGAAAATGTCCAGCTGTTTGTATCATCAAATCACTAACATATACAGAGGATAAATGTTTAGATTTCTAATGTCTTAATTATGTCTTGGTAGTGGCATAATTATTGCATTTGCATGGCATTTAATCTCAGCCAGCCATTCATTCAGAAACTTCACTTACTGTTCAGAGGAAAAATGTAATTGGTGCATTTTTTATACATCTCAAAGTGTTCATTTAGACCTGACATTTAATTTTGCTTTGATTTTGGTTTAATTTAGTGGCATGAAAAAACAAAACTACACAAATGTGCAGAGCTGAAACCCAATTATGCTTTTGAGGTCCTCTTCTTCTAGTGCACACAAAATCAGTCCAGAGAAATATGTTATTTTCACAAAAACAACATAAACCAAACAATTAAAATTTAAAGAGCTCGTGGAATGAGGTTTGCAGTCAATGTAATTTGTTTTCTTTGAGTGAGGTATTCAATCTGTTTTTGACTCATTTAAGTCAAAGAATCCGATGACAGATTTTTATTAATGTCAGTGATGTATTAATGTTTTCTAACCAGAATATTGATATAAAGAGGAGAGGCAATCATTATTAAAATTTATAGTTCATGTATTACTCACATTGCTCTAACTGCTTCACATTTGGACACAAATCATTCCAGAGATCAGCAAGAATTAAAGATAAGAACAACTGGACAAGGACTTGTAGAGAAAATGAAAGTAAAGCTAAATAACATTGGTACATAATTACATTTTAGAAAAGCACACAAACAACATTTTGCAAGGTTTGTGTGATGTGTTCATAATTTGCCAAAACCTTGAAGTATGTGCTGGGTTGTTGTTGAGGTTTCTTCTGTTTACCAATTGAAGCCGACAACTGGGCAGCCTGCCACTGATGCTCTAAACAGAAGAACAGTAAATTCTAAAATAATCTCCTACACCACAGACAAAAAAAAAACCTTCATATTTCAGCCCTGAATGTGCAAATTGTTTTCATAGTTCATGTGGAAGTGATTTCAGATGGTCTCAAAATATCACATTGAGAAAATGCTCTGACCTTGACTTTGTTCATATGCATGAATGTAATCAAAAGTGTCCAGACAGCTGGGACAGTAGAGTCTAGACAAAGAGGAAAGGCTAGTTATAATCTCCAGGAATAAAGTGATAATTAGCATCTCAGAATAACCCTCAGTCAGTGGCACACAAGTCTTTTTCAGCTTCTGGAAACTTGGAGACAGGATTACTCATATGTCCTCCTGGCACTTTGGTCAGTCCCGTTCCATGTGACTGTATGATGTCTTCATTTTAATATGAAAATCACCTCAGTAATTATTAAGATATTTCAATCCTCTACTAAAGATAGTTTAAGCACTCAAAAAAATTGTTTTCAATTCAGTTTATTGCTTAAATTCTACTATGAATGTTTAGAATCATATTGATTTACATCAACATAAATAGCACAGTAATAGAGTGCTAAGATGGAACTGGTTTTAAAACAAGCAATTACAAGAAAATGGGAACATTTTGAGACTAATTGTAAGCATCTTTCTCAGATTTAGGTTTGATTGGAGTCAGAGAGAAGTTGGCGTCTGGGATGGACATTGGCTCTTGGGTTGAACTGTGAATACCTCCAGAATCTACCACTGACGTCTAAAGTCAGGTCTGCAAGTATTACCAAGTGCACAGGATTTGACTGGTGAAAACCCCTCTTTTATCTTCCAATCTCTAAAATCAACAACCAGGAGATAATGTAAGATACCGCAAGAGGCAGGATGGGGTTGCCGTAAAAAGCAGAGGAGAGATGAATAGAGCTTTGCAAAATCAATAAAGTTATTTTGAAATGAGGTTTAATTTTTTTAAAGGGATAGTTCACAAAAAAAAAAACTTCAATGAAAGTTCAAGTACCACAAAAGGATCGCATGATGCCATTTAAATTTTTCATTTCTATTTGGAGTGTTAGAAGCTCTTGATACACGAAGAAGATCTGTAAAGTTGCAAAGACTAAAGTCTCAAATCCAAAGAGATATTCTTTATCAAGTTAAGACTCCGCCCCCCTAAAACGGCTCATTCAAACACGCCCCCACTTGTCTATGTCACTATGTGGCAATATTTCCATAATGCCTCTCAAATGTTCATGCAAAGAAAGAAGGCATGGTTTCAGTAACTGCAGTTAGTGTTGAAGCAGCCATGTCAAGGAGATGCTGATTGTATCTAGCACTTTATTTGGCCTTCAAACAGCAGATGCATTTAGGAATCTTTAAGATTACTTACAACAGAACAGCATTTTATGGACAACCATTTTGTGAACCTGGGAGAGGAGGTAATTCTGACTATGCTACTGTAAGTATGTTTTGTTATTAGTTTAAGCATTTGCTATTGAATGTTCAAATGTAGAGTTGTTTTGCGCATACCGTGTGTGTGTGTGTGTGAGAGAGAGAGAGAGAGAGAGAGAGAGAGAGGATCACACAGTGAAGTCAGCTGTCTTAACCGTCCATGGCTTGTGTACTGCAACACATACGAGCTTCATCACTGTGTCTGCCATGCATCTCTGTTCCCCTTTCCAGGCTTGAACTGATGGTGATACATGTGAACAGTAGTAGAATGCCCAGAATTCAGCCATGTCCACAGCTAAACAGATGATGAAGAGGTCTCTGTAGAAGTAATTGGCCATTATTTGGATGCATGAATGGCAAGGTGCAGGTGGCTACATCTGCATTTTAATATCGACACAGAAGTTCTATCACATTATGGTTCATTTTAACATGTTTCCTTTTTGTGGATTTCTGTGGTTTCCATTTTCAGGTACAACAGGATTGCACATTCATGCATAATAACTATTATAACTTATAACCACTATTTCATTAAATTATATAATATTAACAAACCAAGCAAGTTTAACTAAAATCTACTTTTTACCCATTTTACTGATATCCACCACAACACTATAGGTGGTAAATAAAGCAACTTGATAAACCAAAGTTCAAAGCAAATAATTTGTCCATAACTTGTATATAGATGGTGCATATGGTCTTTAAAAAATGCCATCAGGTAACATACATTACACTAAAATAATGCAATAAACATTCACTAAAGGACAGAACACTATTCACTCAAGGACAATAACAACGATAATTTTCTTATAAATAAAAATCTTGTAAATAAAAATGTGTTATTTTTGACAGAGTACAGTAAATGTGCCACAGTGTTGAAAAAAGAAAATGAAATGAAGGTGAAAAGAGGATCAGGAAATTGTGCCAGACTTAAACTTGGCTGTATTAGGTTCTATATGTTCTTTGGTCTCTTCCCTGTTTGTGTTGCTGTGCAGCTGTGTGTGCCGCAGGTCACTGGGGTGTGTTGGTCAGGTTTGGTCTGTACTATATCTGACACTAGTGATTATGTGGGCAGCCAGCTTGTTCTCCTCCTGAACTGCTTTCACAGCTACAGACAATTCAGAGAAAGAAGCAGGAATTTCAGGACAGAAGTCCAAATTAAAATGTTAAATTGACTTAAAAAAAAAATAGCTAAAAGTATTGTGCACAAATTAACAAATATTACACTGAATACTACAGCCACTTGCATATTTAAAACAAGGGTCATTGTAGAAATTACTATTATTAACATTACTGTAGCAGAAATTGAATTCTTCTACTGAAGCATTTCTTTCTCCATTTAAAATATTTTGGCTATGTTTCCAAAAGTGAACAATGTAGTGTTTGAAGACACGGTCTGGTAATCACAAGCAGCAATAAATCAGAGGGAAAAGACCGAGCTTTTTGTGAAATGAACTCTTGACTCAAAAGATTGTACAATGCTAGCCTGCTGAACTCATATTTTCCAGACACACTTGAATAAAATTGAAACAGAGCTCAAGAAGGATGCATCCGCCACACATCAAGTATCAAATGACCATCATTGAAAGTGCACAGACAGTTCTAGTTTTGTACAGTTTATTTATTTATTTTGTACATATTTCCATAGTTCCAATATTACCTATCCCCATCCAGTATAAAACCTTCATTGCTAGTGTGATGAGTTGCTATCACAATATTAATGAGTGACAGTTTTTACTAGAATGGTTTTAAACTCACACTTGAGTATATTTCAGTCAGAGACCTATATAGACCATTTCCTTCCTCTTTGCCACAAACACAGCAGCCTCCACACCCTCAGTGAAGGCAAGACGAGCGCGGTGCAAGCATAGAGTCCTACCCTAAGGCTCAAAATGATTTCAGCTCTGGATTCCTCAGCATTCCAGACCACTTAACGTTTTTTCAAGGGTCTGTACAAACATAATCGTTCACTTGGGCAGCTGATCACATGGAGAGATGTAATCTATTGTTCCTTTTGGCATCCAACTAAAGAGTTGCAACTACGTTTTTCAAACAAAAGGCTGATCAGAGGCTTTTAAAATGAGGTTCTTTTTACCACTGCATTCGTTCACGTGGCATGAACGGGGAAACATTTTACTTCTCTAACAAATCATTTTGGCAACGTAGGCCAAGTTTTCATTTCTTTCTTTGCAAAAAAAAATATATATATATCTTAGCTTGGGAGGTAAATTTTATGCAACATTTTTATAATGAAAACAAAAATACACTCTACTCATGTTTTGTATGACCTTTCACCTCTTACCTTGTAGCATTTTCCAGTGCGCGAGAGAACACATTGTATCCTGAGGGAGGGAGGGAGTGCTGTAAAGAGTAGAACCAGGTCACAGCCTCCTTCAAGAAAGCATTAGCATTATCTAGCTGCTCGAAATTCATCTCGAATAAAAGAAAATCAAAAATCAATAAGAAAATGCTGAATAACGAATTACATTTTTACGTAACCACACCTGGCTTTGTTTCTCACACTCTCTTTTAGGTGCTTTCCTCCCGCTTATTTCTCAGTCTGAAATATTTGTGTCCTGACTTTAATGTTCTTGGCTCTGATGAGGCCTTCTTCAATGATGACTCCAAAAGTAGGGTTTTCCCGAACTACAGTTCCATCAACCACCGGTGACCAGACCTGCAGAGGACCAATCACTGCTAACAACTACAAAAAAAAAAAAAAAAAAAAAAACCCAGAGGATGTTAAAAGAATGTTTTGTCTATTTTCTTCACCAAAGCAACCCATTGTACCTTTGTCTGGGCAGCGTTGATGCTCTGAGCAAGGTCAGCAGCTGTGAAGTATCAGAAGTATCAGAGGCCAAGCAGCCAAGTTTCCTAGCCAGGGATGCAGTTTGCGCCTGGGTTTTAGCTGTACTCATTACAACAGCTGGCGAAAACACTGATCCACCCTATAAGCAAACAACAGCATCGTTGTGACCACTAAAAAGGTATCCGGATCTTTATTCATCAACCATGATTAACTATTTTCCTCTAGACGTCATTAATTATGTTTTTTTTTGTTTTACTTTCGAGACATTTGTTACTCAGCTTGAGCACTTTTCCAGTCAGACTCAAATGTCATTGGGACATAAACATGTTTTATATAATTCTATTAAGGTTTAGACAAAACAATTTGTCAAAACAGAAAATCGTGAAACTGTGAGTGGTTTTCTATGCATACCAATGCTATTTATACACCTGTTTACCAGAAGCGGTGCATTATTTCCATATATAGAGTGTACATGAATGAATTAGCATGCATTATAAAGCAGTTAGATTTCAACACTTCCTACTTTTGTTTATTTGTGAAGTGGAAAGTGTGGTGAGAGAGCTTCCCCGTTTACTCAGGCCATGCCCTTAAACTCTTATCAGTGGGAAGTTGCACAACAGAACAACAACAGAATCTACAAGAAGGGGAGATAGTCTCAGTTGGGACAGGCATCTGATGGCTGATTGGATGTGATACATTTGTAGGACTAGCCGTGGGAGATTGACAATGGGAGGCACTCTGGCAAGCCAAAGAACCTTGGAGGATTTCAGTCAAACACGTACTAATGAAGACCTTCCACCAAGAGGTACGAAAATGCTGAGCACTGTTTGAGTGACTGGTTTCAAGTGATGCTTCCAGTTATTGTAAGCTGATGCCTTATCGTTTCAATCATTTACAGATGTCGTGGTGTGTGAAGAGACTCAAACTGTATTAATACATAGGCATATATATATATATCAGTTCTCTTTCTAGAATGTGCAGCGTAAGCTGTGGTCTGTCCTTAAAATGAAATAATATTCAATAGCCTAAGCTGAACTCCTCTATACTGATCTAGCCTGAATGCCACTTTAAGTTGCTTTGGATAAAAGTGTCTGCTAAATGCATTAATTTAATTTAATTTAATTTAATTTAATTTAATTTAATTTAATTTAATTTAATTTAATTTAATTTAATTTTCTGTCAAAAAACAAAGTTTGTGTATGACCTAAGAAATAATAAGTCTCTAAAATTGGGCACAAGTGCGCAACAATTAGCTTTAACACACACAGGACTGAATATGAGCAGACAAGGAAGTTTGTTTTTCTGTTTAGTCATCATTTTTTGGTTAAAAACAAAAAGGCAAAAAGAGCATATTCGAAGTACTTCCTCCTGGCACTGCAAATAAATAGAAATTAATAATACTAAATGACTTCCTAACACAAATGCTCAAAAATACACCTTTGTTTAAGTTATAATTTATATATTTTTTTTTAATCAAGTAACAACCTAAACATTACGAAAATCAATGCAAATGCAAAATGTTCTGTTTTACAGTGGATGAGAATGACATGGCATTAGTGTTGGATAACTACCCTCCTCCTGATATCTGCGAGCCCATATTTCGAATGGGAGATTGGCTGAAAATAGTCTCAGAGTAAGCATTATTATCATATGCTTCTATAAGAGCTTTTGCCTGTATGCTAATAGTAAAATATGTCCCTTAACATGCTTCACAAGATTATTACGCAACATATGCTAGCAAAAACATATATAAGTTTAGCTGTGTAAACCCATAACATCTGCAAGAGTGTTTTATGCTCACAATTTACGTGATCAACAACATTTTAAGATTGTAAGAAATGAGAGAGAGAGAGAGAGAGTTTGTAAGTTTGAAGTGTTAGTAGATAGATACTGAAGTGTTAGTATGTAAGTGTGAATAGACAGATACTGAAGTGTTATAGTTTGTAGCAGGGGTGGGACGGTTCAGTGAAAAAAATCGAATCATTCGGTTCTCCACATTTGGTTCGGCAAGCGCTGGGACCGCGGTTCAGTTTACTGTAAATCTGACAAAGCATCTGTAATATGGTTTGCTATAAATAACACGTAAAACAAACATGGTTCAGTTAATATATGTTTCTGTTGATGGATGCACATTCTGGATTCCCAGACATTACAACAATAGTGATAAAAAAATTAAATAAAAACAGCTTCAGATCGCGCGGAAATATTAAACTCTCTCTGAAGTACTGTGTTTAAATGGACTCATTCACACAAAAATTATGTCAAAATCCCCATCTTAGTAAGTATCTTATAGCCAGCTGAGTGTAGGCCTACTGTATCTGTGCACTGGATCAGTGCATTCTCTTAAAGTGACAGTCTTTATATTAATCAAACAGCAACAACAAAGAAATCACTCACTGATCTTGATTGAAAAGCTTTGAGAAACATTTTTTTTTTTTTTTTTTTTCAGAAAGAATAATCTTTAATTCATACAGTTCAATATGCAATGCTGTTTTGCATGTGATTACTTTATTCAATTTCTGTAACTAAAAACTAATGCTAGACCTACCTAAAAAAACTGAAAATCAGTTTATTTTATTTGTATCTTTACTCTATTGTATGTATTTGTGCTGTTGCTTGTAGTTAGATAGAATAATCTCATTGATATGATAAAATATATATTTTTTGAAAGTATAGTTTTTCCATAAACATAGCACAAACCGTGACTCTGAAACCGTGAAACAATACGAACTGTGGAGAAAGTTGAACTGTTCCACCCCTATATATGTAGGTATGTATATATATATATATATATATATATATATATATATATATATATATATATATATATATATATATATATATATATATATATATATTGAATATGTATATATATATATATATATATATATACAGTATTGTTCAAAATAATAGCAGTACAATGTGACTAACCAGAATAATCAAGGTTTTTCGTATATTTTTTTATTGCTACGTGGCAAACAAGTTACCAGTAGGTTCAGTAGATTCTCAGAAAACAAATGAGACCCAGCATTCATGATATGCACGCTCTTAAGGCTGTGCAATTGGGCAATTAGTTGAATTAGTTGAAAGGGGTGTGTTCAAAAAAATAGCAGTGTGGCATTCAATCACTGAGGTCATCAATTTTGTGAAGAAACAGGTGTGAATCAGGTGGCCCCTATTTAAGGATGAAGCCAACACTTGTTGAACATGCATTTGAAAGCTGAGGAAAATGGGTCGTTCAAGACATTGTTCAGAAGAACAGCGTACTTTGATTAAAAAGTTGATTAGAGAGGGGAAAACCTATAAAGAGGTGCAAAAAATGATAGGCTGTTCAGCTAAAATGATCTCCAATGCCTTAAAATGGAGAGCAAAACCAGAGAGACGTGGAAGAAAACGGAAGACAACCATCAAAATGGATAGAAGAATAACCAGAATGGCAAAGGCTCAGCCAATGATCACCTCCAGGATGATCAAAGACAGTCTGGAGTTACCTGTAAATACTGTGACAGTTAGAAGACGTCTGTGTGAAGCTAATCTATTTTCAAGAATCCCCCGCAAAGTCCCTCTGTTAAAAAAAAGGCATGTGCAGAAGAGGTTACAATTTGCCAAAGAACACATCAACTGGCCTAAAGAGAAATGGAGGAACATTTTGTGGACTGATGAGAGTAAAATTGTTCTTTTTGGGTCCAAGGGCCACAGGCAGTTTGTGAGACGACCCCCAAACTCTGAATTCAAGCCACAGTACACAGTGAAGACAGTGAAGCATGGAGGTGCAAGCATCATGATATGGGCATGTTTCTCCTACTATGGTGTTGGGCCTATTTATCGCATACCAGGGATCATGGATCAGTTTGCATATGTTAAAATACTTGGAGAGGTCATGTTGCCCTATGCTGAAGAGGACATGCCCTTGAAATGGTTGTTTCAACAAGACAATGACCCAAAACACACTAGTAAACAGGGAAAAGTCTTGGTTCCAAACCAACAAAATTAATGTTATGGAGTGGCCAGCCCAATCTCCAGACCTTAATCCAATTGAGAACTTGTGGGGTGATATCAAAAATGCTGTTTCTGAAGCAAAACCAAGAAATGTGAATGAATTGTGGAATGTTGTTAAAGAATCATGGAGTGGAATAACAGCTGAGAGGTGCCACAAGTTGGTTGACTCCATGCCACACAGATGTCAAGCAGTTTTAAAAAACTGTGGTCATACAACTAAATATTAGTTTAGTGATTCACAGGATTGCTAAATCCCAGAAAAAAAAAATGTTTGTACAAAATAGTTTTGAGTTTGTACAGTCAAAGGTAGACACTGCTATTTTTTTGAACACACCCCTTTCAACTAATTGCCCAATTGCACAGCCTTAAGAGCGTGCATATCATGAATGCTGGGTCTTGTTTGTTTTCTGACAATCTACTGAACCTACTGGTAACTTGTTTGCCACGTAGCAATAAAAAATATACTAAAAACCTTGATTATTCTGTTTAGTCACATTGTACTGCTATTATTTTGAACAATACTGTATATATATATATATATATATATATATATATATATATATATATATATATATATATATAAACTTTCACATTACAAGTCTGACTTTCTTTCAGAGAAGGTTACTGGTGGAAGGTCTACTCAGTCAACACTAAGGAAGTGAACTATATACCACACTGTCATGCCACAAAAGTCTACCATGGGTAGGTACTGAATAGCCAACTATACTAGCTATACCACTAGCTGTTTAATGCTCTCTGAGTGCTAATGGAAACATTCGTGACTGTCTCAGCTGGCTGTTTGAAACCGTGACCAGACCAAAAGCTGAGGAACTCCTTCGACTCCCAGCAAACCGAGTGGGGTCGTTCTTGATCAGAGAGAGCACAAAAGGTCAGAATATATACTTAAGATGAACATTATATCCTAGTCTAGTCCCACACAGTACAAGGGGTCTGGTCCATGGACAGAGTTTTATAAAAAGACCAATCCAAAGGATCGTCCAAATAATATTTTGGATTGTTCAATAGTATGGTTGATGTTACTATCATATTGCTTGTATTTTTCTAGGTTCGTACTCCTTATCTGTGCGCCACAGAACTATTAAGCATTATCAAATAGTTAGAATGCCAAACAACTGGTATTACATCTCTCCACGTCTCACATTTCAATGTCTGGAAGATTTGGTCAACCACTACTCTGGTAAATCAAATACTACACTAAACAACAACCACTTTTAGTGTAAAAGATGGTAAATTTGTTGCAAATCAAATTCCCTGTCGCTCTGGTTTAGATATAGCAGACGGACTGTGCTGTGTTCTAACTGGCCCATGCTTGATCAGCTGTGAAACACCTCTGAGTGAGCTCACCAAAACACCAGAAGGGAGAAAATTATCTTTTGACTGGAGAGCAGTGAACAGGTAATACGATCGATAAAAACCTTAACCACTACCACTCAAAAGTTTGAGGTCAGTAATGTTTTTGAAAGAAGTCTTCTATGCTCACCAAGGCTGCATTTTTTTAAAGTAATATTGTGAAAATTATTTAAAAATGTTATATTTCTCTACATTTTAAATTAAATTATTCCTGGCAAAGTCAAATTTTTAGCATCCTTTACTCCAGTCTTCAGTGTAACATGATATTTTAGAAATATGCTGATTTGGTGCTAAAGAAATTCTTATTATTATTAAGTTGGAAAACGTTTGTGCTAATTCATATTTTTTTTATAAATAAATGTAAGTTGGTATTTATTTATTAAATGTATTTACTGTAGTTTAACGGAATAAAAGTTTTACTTTTTTCAAAAAAGTTTCACTCCAAACTTTTGAATGGTAATGCATATATTAATTTTTTTCTGATTGTTTCTCTACTAAAACTGAAATTCATTTATTTGACAAGTATTTGAACTATCATATGAACAGAGAAGCGTTTTAAATGCTGTAAATCCTCTCAAACAACATCTATAACTCGAATGCATTTTTCCCCTCACTCAGCTCGGAGCTCGTCCGCCAGAGCACAAGCCCTTCAGCGGTCAGCTATGGGGTTCAGAACAGTGTCTCTTCCTACCTGTCTTTGCTGGGACAACAAGAGAAACCAGCGAAGAAGAAGTTTAGTTTGAAGAAGAGATGGAAGTCTGTCTACATGATGCAAAACCACCAGCTTGACAGTTTGGCCACTGTGGAAGACAACTATGAGGAGGTGCCTTTATAGACCACATCGGATTCATTCCAGGAGCTCAAAAGCTGATTTAGGGGTGGGGGAGCATAAAGTATCATTATATGTGGATGATTTATTACTATACATTTCCAACCCATCTAAATCTATTCCTGCAATAATTTCCACTTTAAAGAAATTTGGACAAATTTCAGGGTATAAACTTAATATAGGGAAAAGTTAAATTAACGATTAGCTGATCAACAATCTTTTGAAACACTGCCCTTTAAAACAAAAACAAAAAAATATATTTGTAGATAATGATAATTTCTCAAAATTACTTGATCAAACAATACAGGATGTACGGAGATGGTCTCATATCTCATTAGCAGGAAAAAAATTATTTTATCAAAATAAAAAAAAAAATTCTCCAAAAATCAAGAAAAGTTTTTCCCTTAGTCTTGATTATGAAAATTATTTCAGAATTTATTTGGGATACAAAGATACCTAGAATAAGGAAGGCATTTTTACAGAGACCCAAATCAAAAGGAGGAATGGGACTTCCAAACTTTCAGATTTATCACTTGACGAGTTATATAAGATTGCATACTATAAGGTTGTATACAAATGGTTACAAAAACAACCCACATTATGAGTAAGCAAAGAAAGTGCATGCTGTTATCCTTCCTCACTTTCTGCTCTACTGTGTTCACCTTCACCCACTATATACCCTTGTGGATTAGACAATCCAGCAGTTTTATATACACTCAAGATCTGGACCCAGTTCTGAATAATTTTTGACTGGCAACCTGGTTCCCTTTAAAGCCCCATCGTAAAAAAAATAATAATAATACAACATTTGATTATTGGGTTGGAAAAGGAATTTATAGCTTTATAATTATTGATAAAGTGTTTCCATTATTTGAACTGCCACAAAAGAAATTTAGCATACCTCAAATCACTTATATATATATATATATAAAGCACTATTCCAGCACATCAACTCTAGAACCCTTTAAGTCCTCTTGGGTGGAAGTCTTGGATGTTTAAATTACAGAGGAGCAATGGGAGGCAGCCCTTAAACAGATTTGTGGCTCATCATTTTGTGCAAAACATGAAGGACTCATACAGTTTAAAGTAATGCATTGTTTACACTGGTCTAAACAAAAGCTCAGTAAGTTATTCCCAAACGTAGACCCTTCATGTGATTGTAGTGGGTGTGCACTAGCATCACTGGCCCTGTGGCCCTTCATCCTACTGGAGAAGTATTTTTGTCAAGAATATTACAAAGGCCTATTGATCTAGATCCCCTGATGGTGGTTTAAGGTATTGTTGAATCTGGGATAGCTAAAAACAGGGCTGAACAAAGTATAGTTGTATTTGTTTGTCTACTAGCACAAAGTTTAATAATGTTAAACTGGAAACGGAAAGATGTGCCCACATTTATAAATCTGATGAGGGATATAATGAAACATTTGTATCTAGAGAAAAGACATGATATGATATGACAACCTTTTTTTAAATTACTTTGGTGATATTGATTCTATAGGAATTGTTCAACTGATCAATTGAGATAAATGGTTAAATGAGCTAAGAAAATGATTGAATCCATACTTGGTGTTTATTGGACTAAACCCCCCTACTTTTGTTTTAGATAAATGGTCTACTGTTGTTTTCTCTGTGTATTTTCTTTTTGTGTGTGTTTTCTTTTCTTTTAATTTTTTTTGCTGTTCTGTAATTATATGTTGGATAGTTATATGTGAGATATTAGTTAATATGTGTTGGTGTATATGTGTTGCATGGTTCTATAAAATCTAATAAATAAAGTATTTTTTGTTTTTAAAATGCCGATAGGGGGATATCTAAAGGCATTGTTGTGTCTGGACTGGAAAGAGACAGACTTTTTGTCAGAGAAAGGTTAAAGTTCTTCAAGCACGTGTTTATTTAAATTTGTGCTTACGAAGTTTTGAGTATGAATGTTTTAGGATGGTTGTGCAACCTTGCGTCATTCTTTTTCGGACTGGAGAAGGTTGATTTTACTGTAAAAGTGACCTCAGACATTAGTCTTGTTACATAAAACAGTGATGTCATGTAACCAGCAGTTCTGTTCTTACCATTAGTAAAGCATGGCAGAAAAGTGATAAAGCTGACTGTGAAGTGAGACGAAGACTCGCAATGTCGGCTCTGTTTCTCTCTGCTCCTAATGTGACTTTAGTGGGGTCTCCAAAAAGAGCACTGTTCCTCTGAACCCAACCCAGAGCAGCTGCCTGGTCCTGCAACCCACAATTCCCCGGCAGAGCACTGGAACCTACACAGAGTCAACAGAGTTAAATTCATCAGGCACATCCAAATGTGTTTTCCACACATAGATTAAAACAATGACGCAAGAGGATTTGCAATAAATGACTGAAAAATCACCTTTTCATTATAACCATGTGAAAATTGATCCATTATACAATAGTAATAATAATAATAATCATCTTTTATATGTTTAATAAAATATTCCCAGCTCCACAGGGGTTTGGCTGGGAAATACCATTGTCACAAATAGTTCAAGAAACTTAAGGAAGCCAATCAGTCTCTGCACGGCTTTCACAGCTTGTTGTTTTTGGCTGGACAATGAAAGCTCATCCTGGCAGACCACTCAAAGGCACCAGTCAGGCCTCCTTTTCAAATGTACTCAGCCAAGGGTGGCAAAGGGGAAAAGAATCTGAATATTTTCACAACCACTGTGCGGAATGGAACTTCTCACGTGGACATTACGCAACTATATTCCATAACCATATCCACTCCATTTTTTTTTTTTTTTTTTGGAATTCCGTTCTATGGAAAAAATCATCAAAGTTTTGCAATACATCATTTCTAACCTAACAGAGCTTCCAGGACACAGTTTTATTCCAGTGTAGGATATATAATAAAACTGTCTTCATAACATTGAGATTATATATTTTTAGGCTTTATTAGGCTTTCTTTTTTTGATGCATAATATGCAAAACAAAAAAGACAAATAAAACTAAAGATGCAAGATTGTATTCAGGGCTCATAATGGAGAGGACCATGTTATGTACTAGATTCTATATTATGTTTCTCTATGCCAAGGGTTTTCAGTCTGTACAGATCTAGAACCCAGAATTGTTTTATTTATTTATTATTCAATTGATGTAAACTGAAACGTTTATTTTCTTTTAAATAAATTAATACTTTTATTCAGCAGGAGTGCATTAAATTGTTTAAATGTGAACTTTGAACTTTCTATTTCTAGAATCCAGAAAAAAAAAAGTTTCACAGTTTCGACAAAAACATTAAACAACATTAACTGTTTTGAAAACGAAAATTCCTTTGGCACCAAAACAGCATATTAGAATGATTTATGAAGGATCATGTGACACTGAAGACTTATGGCTAGAGTAAGTTTGGCTTTGCTATTACATTTAAAATATATTTAAAATAGAAAGCATTTGTGGGGCTGGCTAGAGTCTCAGAATATTATCAAGATGCGTATGTTTACACTTTTTTAATGTATATGCGTGTGTTTGTGTACCTGCACTTAGGAAACCAAAAGCAGCCACCCTGAAACTGACAGTCACTCACTATATTATCATGCTGCCAACAGCAGCGAGGTAAGAGCCATCTAAGAGAATCGATCCAGAGTTGTGGAAGAACACCAGAACCAGAGCATTCCTTCCCTGTGACAAAACAGAAAACTTATACTATGAATACCAATGAACAGCATTCACACCACAGTCAGCAGATACAGTGGTTTAACATATATAAAAGTCCAAGACATACAGTGAGTTCCAATGAGACACTAAATTAGAAAAACATTTTTTAATGAGTATATTATGTATCATTGTATTATTTTGTATGAACTTATTGGCTGCAAACCTCTGAACAGTACTCTACTTGTATACCTATATATGAATTTATTCATGTATGAGCTCACAAGTATACCATGTGATTCTTACCACACTACTAGCAACAAATTCACTGAGGTACAGACCGTCTTCGCTGGAGGAGTCAGAGGGATGGCCAGGCTGAAGACAACTGGATCTAAAACAGTTCTGATCAAGCAAATCAGATCTCAATCAAGAAAAGTGACTATGTTTAGAGTTTGAGGATAGAAGTTTGAGGATAGAAATTTGAGAAATTTTGCAGATTTGAGGGTAGAAATACATGTTCATTTCGGAGAACATACATTTATACTTTTATAATATGCAATCAAATGTGTCATTCCAGGTACCAGTCAAATCAGCTGGCTAAAAATCTGATTATTACTAATTCAATTAAAATAATTAAATTTACACACACACACACACACAATATAAATGCAGCCTTGGTGAGAATAAGAAAGAATATTTATTCAGATCAAAACTAAACTATGTTGCTACTGTACATTTGTTTAGCAATATCTGCCTCACATCAGCTTCCTGTAAAAGTTCTCAGAGAAAAAAAAAAAAAAGAAGAAGAAAAGGGTGAGAAATGTTAGCAGATAGACACCAGTCTCTGACTTGATCTAGATCCTCTGCTATATCTCTGCTCATGTGGACACTGTTAAAAGCTGAAACAGACCAATCCACCTTGACAGATCCGGCATCCAACTGTTTCCAGTTCTTTAAATCAGCTGCTTGCACATAAGCAATGAGATAAAGAATGATGCGTGGAAATTACATAAATTACTTAAATTATAAATAGATTAATAAAAATAATACAATGCTAGAAAAGAGTAAGTTATTATTCATTAAGGAGTATCTTACCATTCTTTGATGGAGAGCAGAGACTTAATAGTGGACACATTCTGGGTTTCTTTATCCATTGGTTTACTACAGACTTAGAAAGGTGATGGTAAAATCTTTTCATGAAGTCATTTACTTCAAGTCACATAATTGGAATTCTAAATTTACTGAAACACACGAGTTCGAAAAGGCACATATACCTGGCTTTTCATACCAGCCGAAGGGATAGGCTTCAGTCTGCACTTTGGATGGGGAGCAGTCCTGAATCCTCCAGTTAGTGCTGTTGTTCTCACCACATGTCTGGATACCCAGACTATTCAGAGTTAGACACAACACATCTGATCCTGTACAAAAAACAAAGTAGAGGCCAACTGTGAGTGGTTTCATTCCTCAGATTAGACACATCACATGTGTTTTGAGTGAATAAAGTGTGTGATTTCAGATTTTTCTGAAAGTGAGTGTAAAGGTTCTTTTGTACCAGGTACTCCTGAATCTTGAACATATCCTAACCCACGGCAGCATGGATCTTCATCACATCGCCTCTCACACTCAAAAAACCTGCTCAAAAAAATTAAACCAGCATGACTCATGAAGGAAACAAAGAAACACAAATCTGTTGGCTTTCCCCTCACCCTTCTGTGATAGAATTACTGGACAGACTGACTCGACTGCATACAGAGTAGGACACCATCTTCTTAAAAGGAATATGGCTGTAAAAACTCTTCACACTTCCAGACAGAGAAACTGCACAAGAAAAAGAAAATGATGTCCATATTATGCATCATTGTAAAATTGAACTTGATCAAAAGCACTTTGGTGGAATAGGTTGGTAAAAAGAGTTTTTTTTTTTTTTTTTTTACCTAATGTTCCAAACAGTGGAACATTTATACACACACAAACTTCCAAGTGGTGCTTTTGAGGCAAAAAACATTTGCTAATTATGAAAAGTTTTTAGTTTGCCTTAGTACAAGCTAAGATAAAACGCTGGGTCAAAAAGAAAAAAAAAACTGGAAACTCTCTTTTACAGCATTGTGAAAGCCCTTACGGCAGATTTCCACAAAGGTAGCATTATTTTCCACCCTTAAACATCCACAGCAGATGGACCACATGTTAAGAGTTTATGATCACACCTTTTTGTTGTGGATCATTTTATAGGCCATGAAACATTCAAGGCCCTGTGATCCCCTATTATGACTCAAAATCCCTGTATTTGTGTTCCAGGAACACACGATAGGACTATCAAATACAAATATTCCTGTTTTGCTATTTTAAATTGTTCAAAAGCATGTTCTCATAAACACCTAACTTTTTAAGGGTTCTGTAATACAACACAATGTAGTAAAAAAATAAATAATAATAATTAAATTTCAGATTTGAATTAACTTTTTTTAAAATGATAATTTCCATATAAGCATCTTTAAAAAGGCATGTACTAAAAAAAATAAAAATAAAAAAAGACAAAATCTCTTACATAAAACCTTACATAGTCCACAATGACCAGCCCTTTTAAAAGTAAAGCTAAAGTAAAGTAAAAGTGGCTAAAGAGTAGACAAAGTCTTTGCTATACAGAGGAATGAATGACTAAGGCAATCTGAGAGACACTCCGTCTCTCCGCTTCTGTTCAAATAAATCACTTGTGATGCCACATGATTTAAATCTGTTCTGCAGTTTAGACATACATCCAGAATAACCACATTATTGGGTGGTCACTCACTCACTTTACCAAATCTTACATAACACTACTTTTCCATTTCTAATTTAAAGGCTAACAATGAACATCATGCATAAACCACAATTACACAGAAGGTCTCACCCATGTGCTTTTCTTTCAGAGGAAACTAATTCCGAGACCTAGAGGAACAGTCCAAAGGGAAAACAGTGGAGAATGTTGAAATGTGACCCTGGATCACTAAACCTTGTGTCTATATTTCGAAATGGAAATTCATACATCATCTGATTGATGTATGGTTTATTAGGATCGCACAATATTTGAAAATTTGGATTCTGAGGGTGCAAAAAATCTAAATACTGAGAAAATCCCCTTTAAAGTTGTCCAAATGAATTCTTAGCAAGTCATATTACTAATCAAAAATTATGTTTTGATATATTTAAGGAAATGTACAAAATATCTTAAAGGGGGGGTGAAATGCTATTTCATGCATACTGAGTTTTTTACACTGTTAAAGAGTTGGATTCCCATGCTAAACATGGACAAAGTTTAAAAAATTAAGTTGAACGTTTGAAGGAGTATTTCTGCTCCAAAAATACTCCTTCCGGTTTGTCACAAGTTTCGGAAAGTTTTTTTCGAGTATGGCTCTGTGTGACGTTAGATGGAGCGGAATTTCCTTATATGGGTCCTAAGGCACTTCTGCCGGAAGAGCGCACGCTCCCGTATAGCACAGCACTGGGAGCACAACAGACATTCACTGATCAGAGCGAGAGCGTCGCCAAATGTCACAAAAGAATTGTGTTTTTGGTTGCCAGGGCAAGACAACACTGCACAGATTACCAAAAGAGAAACAGCATTAAGGGACCAGTGGATGGAGTTTATTTTTACAGAGCATCAACGGAGTTGTGCAAGTGTTTGTGTATGTTCCCTGCATTTCGAAGATACTTGTTTTACAAATAAGGCCCAGTCTGACGCCGGATTTGCACATCGTTTATTTCTTAAGGATAATGCAGTCCCAACGAAAAAGGGTCACGATCGTGTGTTGGAACCGCAGGCGGTGAGTAAAACTGCTTCAAATATCTCAGTGTTGTTAACATAGCTATCAGCGTGTAAGCACATCAAGTAAACAACATGCAATGTTGTCATCAAACTGCACTTTCCACATGTACAGCTTTAAAAAAAAAAAATAAAAAAAAAAAGACGACAAAGTGGAACTTAGTCATTTTCCAAAACCTCTAAGCAAATAAATACAGTTTCAGTGCATACAACATAGAGACGTTGTTGCTGATGCTGCTCTTGTTAAATTTCAGCCACTGGATCTGATTCTGGATCATATATATACGCTGAATCTGACTGTTAGCCATGGTTTGTTTTGGTTGGTTTTGTCCTCACGGTATTGTCACAGCTTCGCTCTCAACGCAAAAGCCTACTGGCGCTCGTGATTCTTTAGCTCCGCCCACACGTCACGCCTCCAGCCGGTCGTGTTTTTCCGGGAAAAATCGGTACAGACTATCTTTCTCTTATGAATATAATAAAACTAAAGACTTTTTGGAGTTATGAAGGATGCAGTACTACTCTATAGGTACTCAAGATTAACAGGATATTGAGTGAAAACGAGCATTTCACCCCCCCTTTAATGGAACATGATCTTTACTCAATATCCTAATGATTTTTGGCATAAAAGAAAAATCTATAATTTTGACCCATACAATGCTTTTTTGGCTATTGCTAAATATATACTCCAGTGACTTAAGACTGGTTTTGTGGTCCAGGGTCACAAATCAAGATGAACGGTATTGAATTTCAAAATCTAATTTAATTGTATTTTTAAAAAAATGTGTACACCATGGCCAGAGTAATGGACATTCATAGTCCCCTTGAAATCACTTGAAAATTTTAGTTTTCTAGTAAATTGTTTATTTTATTAAACCATCATTATATGGACCATGGATTATTATATCTGAAGAAAAAAAAACCTTTAAATTTAGGAGGACAGTATAGCATATGGATGGCATAAAAACTAATACAAAACTTGATACCATGATGCTTTTAAGTTAGAGTCGTCTACTTAAAAAGTAGCTGGCAGAATTTCCGTTAGATTTCACACTTTAGTGGTCATGAAACAGGCTAATGAAGCTACCACTTATAAGATATTAACAGATGACTTTGACACTTTTTTATTTTTTTTGACAGAAGCAGAAGCATTTAGCAGAAGTCAACTGTCAGAACATCACTCAACTGTACCAGCTAGACAACATGTCAAGATAGTGGATTTTTCAGGCGGTGTTGAGGAAAGTCGCTTTAGATTGTGTTGGTCTTTGCTTCCACGTACCGCAGACAGCATGAGCTCATCGCTGTCTGCACGCCACATGGATGAGGTGGAGTTTTGCCACTTCACCTCACTGAAATGTTCTCCAGTCATCCAGACAATTCCTCTCACTAGCAGCTCAAAAAATGTGTAATGAGAACTAGAGATGGTTTGATATGGCTAATGACCAGTGAACTGCAGAATACAGGAGATAATGATCCTGGTTCAAGTTTGCAATGAGAACTGCAATTAGAATCTTTTTTTTTTTTTTTTGAGTCTGCTTAGTGTTGGCCAGACTAATATTCAGTTCAGACTTAGACTACAAACTTGTCATTATTAATCATCATTATTAATATCATCATTGTCTCCTTTTGCGCTTTCACCTTATGTCTCCATCAATCTCCAGCAATACTAAAATCTGAATCATCTGCATTCCATGTTCAGTTGCTAGGATCATATCTGAAAACAAATAAAGTAAATGACCAACTCGGTCACAATGAAAGTGGTCAGAGACTGACATCAGACTTCACCATAGACCACAGTCACACATCCTGCTTAAAGCAATGCAAAACCCATCTGTCCAATCACAGAGAAATGTCTCTGAAAACAGACAATAATATACAGTGTAATATAGTGTATATGTGTGATTACCTGATGATATTGGGTATGACAACCAAATCATTGGTGTATTGAGTTATAGTGTTTTGATAATTTCAGATCCATCTGGAAGTATAAACGACTTACCTTTCTCCTGGTATGAAGTCTGAAGACTCTGTGTCATGCCAGCCTGAGGGGTTTGTTATATGGCCCACATACACATGTGTCAGGATACAATACGCACACAAAATACAGAGAGCCTTCATCACAGCCTGAAACCCAAAGCCCACATTTACAGATCAGAATGTGACAGATTCTTGGACCATACAAACATTTAGTAAGTATAACTATTGCAATAGCTTCTCAAGATTGAATCTTAACGTTTCAGACACCACAGCTGTGTTTCCTGGAAAGTGTATTGGTTCTTAAAGGTCCAGCAAAGCTGACTGGGAAGTTACCTCGCTGAGTCGACTTTAATATCACCATTCTCTAGAACACTAAATGTCTCCTTTATGGAGTCTAAATAAAAGATTATTAGAGAGACAGAATAAAAAGAAAAAAAAATACAGAACTGAGATTTTTTTTTTTTTTTAAGAGTTATATTTAACTTTTTACAAGGTATTTTTGAGCACAAGAACAAACAAATGCTTTAGTAAATAAATACATAAAAAATGAGTTTGGCCTCATTTCATTCATTTGTACCAGAAAGTGCAGCTGATCCACTGCAAGCAGAGGGAGTTTTTGGACGTGTGTTTATATCGGACTCTGAAGACATAAATTATAACCACTAGATTATACAAGAATAAAAGCTAGATCATAATTCATCAAAATATATACTTTTGTTTATGATAGGCTTTTAAAGCGCTTTAGCTGATGTGCGCAGAATGTCCGAACCTTTCCAGAGGTAGATGGGTTGAAAGCTGATGAGAGTTTCTTGGTAAGCAGTTTTATTTTTGCTGGATGCCGTTAAGGCTGCATCAGCTGCAAGAAATGTTCATTTCCACTATAATGCCCACAATTCCATAAAATCATAAATCTTGACATACAACTGAATTCGCAATCATGTAAAACTTAAAGACACGAAAGCTAAGATTCTCAAGCACTGCAATGATTCAGCAAGTCATAATCAATCAGACAGAGTAAACTCTTTTCATTTTTGAGTTTATAAAATGGGTACCAGGATGGAAAAACAACAGGACTAACCAATAAAGAGCAACTACTGGAAACTAAACAATTGCTAAAGGTCAAACAACAGCTGAAACGAGTTAACAGCTGAACTAAAATTTGCGTACAGTTTGAAAGTGTTATGAAATCTGGAGTGTGTACGTGTACATGGACACATACTGATGGTGAATGTCCACCAAAACTGAAAGTGAAAGGTTTCTGTTGTTTGCTGTATTGGACACCAGCACCACAGATGTGGCTGGAGGAAGCCGTATCCCCCACGTCCCAGTCTGCCTCACTGCACTGAAGGAGCACTCATGAGCCCACACATGATAGAGCCTAAAACACAAGACACAACCATTTAAAAAATATTAATTGATCATATATCAAACATATATACACATATATATATATATGCATGTATAATATATAGTGATTTGGTTTTATAGCAGTGTAAAGGAGCTTAATCTGCTTTTTATGAGTAAGAATGACTCTGACCTCCATCGAGGACATTCTGGTTAAGGATGAATCCATCACAGCAGTTCTCACGACTGCAAGAGTTGACGCAGAAGTGATGGACGTCTGCCAGAGTGGATCCACGTGCATCACACACAAGCATCCGATAGACTCCAGAACCGGTCTTTGGGAAACTCAGCCCCTCGAAACTCTTCGGGCCTGCTGTGATGAATTCATGACCTTTTGTCAGAAGATGAAGGGTGGAGAAAAGAAGAAGAACATATTCTTTTAGTCATGGCCAAGACACACAAGTGCATCTAAATGTTTTTGGGTCGCCAAAAATAACTAGAAACTGGAATCTCTGTTCCTGAGAGGAGTCTCAAAGTATCAAGTCATTTCTTTCACATGGAAAAATATTTATCTCGTAACAGAACAAGTCTTAGCAATGTTTTTATTAGAATTCTCTTTATTTTTGTGTCCACGGATGACTAGACCACTTTGTTCAAATCATAACTCACGGACCACAACTTAATCTTTGGGACTATGGTTCAATTTTGATATTGTATATTGACTATATTTCATTTTCATGTTCTTTGCCTCGTAGAAAAGTTCTCTATTGAGACAAACTCAAACTCTCAATACTGTATGCATCACCACATTTTATTGCAATGTGTAGCCAACACAGGGTCACAATAACGAACTGAAGTGAGAACATGTGGGATTTAACTAACAGCTGATGATCTTACCTTTCTTTCTCAGCACCATCAGATTGGGATCATCTCATTTTACTTTCAGAACACAGTTGAGCGTCTGGAATGTCTCAGCGCCATCATTTCCCAGAAACCACTTGCTCTGTAATGCCAAAAAACCACAAGACTTTTTTTCCCTCTTTTTTTTTTGCAATATTCATCACACTTTAGGGAAAGGAGATGTGTCACTAAGACCAAAAAAGAAAAAAAGACCCAATGCCAAATCTAACACTTAAATATGATTAATCTCTTACTTCTCCAATCAAAATGTGGAATATTTTATTCTTATTAGCTTGTGTAAAGATAAATGAGGATTTATGTATAAAAAAATAAAAAAAAATAAAAAAAAAAGTTGTTAAAACATGTACTTGGGCAAATTGTGGACAAATTGATACTGAAACTATAAAGTCAGGAGATGATGATTGAAGATACATTTTACAAGCAAGCCTTAGACTACTGTTCAAAAGTTAGACAATATTAATATAATACATACCAAATCAGCATATAAGAATGATTCCTGAAGAATCATGTGACACTTAAGACTGGAATAATGTAATGGAATAAGAATTACATGCAATAGTACTATCGTGTGCATGCATTTTGGTCATACTTGTTCAGAGGTACTGCACTCAACATTATCCACATTTGTGCTGTCTAGCTTACAGTAAGATTTCATCACTGAAAACAGCCAGATGTTGGCATGAATCTTCCAGGGCACAGTCTAACAGAGAGGGATGAGATCGACATCAGTCATGAAGAGTGTACGTGTCCACCTGACTAATTCAAGTACAGGTGCAGTGTGTGTATTTAACAGTGCATCTCACCAAGCACACACTTCCTGAGCTGTGTTTCCTTTGGCTGGGTTGAAGAATCAGAGTTCAGTATTTCATCATTCTCCGATTTCCGCAGGAGGGAGGAATAGGCAACCACCTCAAACTTTTCCATTACTGCGCACACACAAAGAGTGATATACTGAACATACAGTACATACATTTATATATTGTTTGTCCTTTCATACCGATAAAGATTTAATCATTTACTTAAAAGGTTAGTTCACCCCAAAATGAAAATTCTGTCATGAATTACTCTCATGTTGTTCCAAACCCGTAAGACCTTCGTTCATATTCTGGGAAGTTTTTCGATGGAATCTGAGAGCTATCTGAACTTCCCATAGACAGCAATGGAACTCTAATATTCTCATGTCCAGAAAAATAGTAAGGACATCAGTAAAACATTCCATGTCATATCAGTGGCTCAACTTCAATTTTGCAAAGCTATGAGAATACTTTTTTTGCACAAAGAATACAAAAATAATGACTTTATTCAACAATTCTTCTACTCCGAGTTACTGTCTTCCACCATTCTGGAGAGTATCACAACACATAAGCATTCTTAACCAACAACACTGATTATGCCAATTAAGTTCATGTGCGCTTTCACCCCAACATAAACAACGCTGATTACATTCTTTGGTACTCTCCAAAATGGCGGAAGACACAACTAATGGGAGAAGAATTGTTAAATAAATTATGTTAATTTTGTTTTCTTTGTGCACAGCTTCGCAAAATTTATGTTGAGCCACTGATGTCACATGGACAGTTTTACCAATATCGTTACTACGTTTCTGGAACTGGGAACATTATAGTTGTGTTGCTATCTATGGAAGGGTCAGAGAAAATATCTTAATTTGTGTACTGAAGATGAACGAAGGTCTTACGGCTTTGGAACAGTATGATTTTCATTTTAGGGTGAACTAACCCTTTAAGCACTGCTGAACCAATACTTGAGAAAGTTTTGTGGAAGGTAATTTCAAATTGTAGCTCCCCAAGCTACACGCAAGCTACATTTTAAAAAGTAGTCAGATACACTACAACTCACTTACATAAAGTTGCGAACTACAGTAAGAAGGCAATATGTTTCTGAATATAAAACTATCAGCATCATATGATTTACTTTTACAACCAGAGCAGAATTTATCTGACACTAAACAATAAAGATCTCAACGTATGGGTTGGGTAATATTAGGGTATTATCAAATAAAAATACTAGTCAAATAGTAAGCAACAGCAGAATTTAAAATCTACAATGAAACGGAAGTAGCGTAAAAAATTAGGGGGACTTGGTTCCATTAATTGGTTGTTGATTGGATGGAGGCAGATGTACATAACTAGAGAGAAGTTATTTCACAGGAAGACCCATTTATGACATTTTGGTTAACTAAAGAAATCAAAAAAAGTTTACAAATAAAGCAAATAGCCTTGTGTACAGTGCCCCCAAAAATAGCACAAGTTGCGATTTCTCGATCCCATCCCCCTCTCTCACTCTCCCACTTTGCTTCCTACACACTGTCCTATAATAATAATAATAATTTTTTTTTTTTTTTAAAAAGCATGGATGAATCATTCACAATGGGATCAATAACCTGCAAAAATACATAGGGTGATGCATACTTTAAATAGTTTGGTAGTAAAAAAAGATAGACCAACAGGGACTCAAATGAAGCAATGAATTTAATCTGAGCTTGTGACATGAACTCTTTGAACAATTAAAGTCATTAAAATAAACTCCTACATACAAACATAATACATAATTCAAACCCTTACTAAAATAAAGTCAACTGAATTAAGGGACAGACTCTATATATTTATCATACTATATAAAATGTAAAAATAAAATTAACTAGTTTCTTCCCAACACTGACTGTGTAGCACATACCTTTGCACTCTTCATGTGTCACTGGAGCAGCAGAAGCTGTCCAAGAAAGGTACTCCCCCTGTGGTGAGATACACAACCATCTGCCAGACACGGGGTCCTTCTGGGCTGACAGGAATTCCCCTTTTTTTGTAAAACTCAGTTTACTCTGCTGGCACTCAGTAAGACCTAAGGAGCATCAAGACAGTGAAAGGACAAAAAGAAAACAAGAGGAAAATTCACAATCACTCATTTTCCTCTGAAACCTGTTATCTACATTTTGACAGAGCTGCCATGTATAATTGTAACTATCTACACCTGCTATTCTTGAGTTTGTGTGTTGGGCTGGGCTGTTTCAGCTTGGCCTTTACTCACAATGAGAAGCACTAAAGGCTCCCTGGGCCACAGTGGATGTTCCCGAGGGGCAGGGAGAACAGAAAACCTGCCCTTCTTCCTCTTCAAAAGTATCACGTGGACACGGAGTACACACACCACCACAAGAAAAAGAACCAGCTGCACACACTACTGCATGTGAGAGGGGATAAAAACACAAACACACCGGGAGCAGAGTGATTAAGCTTGGATAATGATGGTGTTGAGTGGAAAAAGAGGAGAAAGTGTTATAGATACAGAAGAAAGATTAATAATAGAGGAGGACAAATTGCATACAGTTTGAAATATTACCTTATACATATATACAATTTTGCTCACCCTATTTCTATGCCAGTAAACTAAAACATGCACCAAATTCTAGAAAACTTTATAGGTGCATATTCGGAAATGCTAGTATTGCCATTTTTCTTTATGGTATACAGGCCAGTCTGTCATTAAGACAACCAACTGGTGCAGAAGCCAACCTACCACACCCAGTGGATTGTGGGAGCTGCTTATAGCCATCCATGCAGCTTAATTATGGAGGAATAGAAAGAGCAAGAGAACGGTCATAGCTGAAGATAGACTGGTATGACCCACTTCGGATTAATTCCCTCATGCCATTTAACAACATTTTCTCGCCAAGTGCCATATCTGCAAAATATACACATGCATTTATTTAGAAAGGAAATCACGTAATAACAAACATATGTTAAATATACAGAAATGGACTAAATAAGGTGCATAAAGCTGTTCACACCAATATCATAGAGATCAGGGAGAGATGTTATTGGCAGGTCGGAGAGTCTGGCCCTAAAGGTGATGCATTGTCTTAATAATATTGTGTGGCTTCTATTTTTCTTTCAAAGTTTTTAGCCAGGGACAGCTACAGCTGTGAGGACACCTGCACTGTCTGTAAAACCTGAGGTTCTGATGGACATCACAGACACACAATTGCTCAGTACAAACAGATACACAGTAATTAGAGCAAAATACATTTCATAGAACGACAAATCCCGAAGGACATACTGCAACAACTTGTAAGTGTTTTAACGGGTAAATAGGACAGTGCTTGTGTCTGTGGCCTTTACTTTGGCAGGCGAAGGATAGTGGAGCATCATCGAGCCAGTTTTTGGCCTTGGGATCATACAGAAAGCTGGCGACAGGAAGGGTGTTGACATAACCTTGGTCACAGAACAGCTCAAAGTGCTTCGTCTGCTGACCCGCAACATTCGCAGTGCTACACGGAACAGCACCATGGGAAATATCTCCAAATGGAAGAGGGCACTCAGGAACTGAAAAGGGAAAGAATAAGGGGAAATCATGTTGCCACAACTTTACAGAAAGGCAAAGTGTTTATTTACTGTCGCAGGCTGGGGTTTATCCTGTGCTGTGAAGGGTGCGTGTCCCTGGCAGCTCCTTTCCGCTTTGAGCGAATCTCTGCCCGTCCTGCACACAATGAAGCTCATAGTCCACACGACCTCTCTCTGCAATACCAGAGACTTCTGTAGAGGACACCAACCTGCACCTACAGCACACAACATGGGCCTGACATGGTACCTTTCTCAATGCCCCGCTGCTTGATATGGTACTAAATCTTAGTGCTAGAATAACATTACTATCACCCTCCAACCATTGCTCCTTTCACTTTTGAATTTGGAAAAACGTGGCACTTGTGCAATGAAACTAAATTCCTAACAACCTTTTATTTGCCTAAAGGTTTATGGGTAAATTATGGGTAGGTTCAGCAGCAAGGAAAGTGTCAAGCTTGTGATCGATTGACAATAAATTTGACCAACAAAGGCTGCTGATCGGAGAACATGTTGTACTAAATCACACTCTACAGATGAATAGATGAAATAATTACACTGCAGTTCTCCAGAAGGACTGGTGATGGAAGGTTGGACGACTTGTCCAGTTATTGGACTTACATACAACCCCTGTGAATGGCCTAAACCGGGCTTCTGGAGTACCAAAAATTCACCATCCTACAAACACGTACACACATACGATGAGACAGACAAACAAGAAATGCAAACCTTCAGTGGTTAACATAGAATGTTTTCTGTATGTATAATACAATCCAAAAAAAGAAAAAAGAAAGAAAGCCTCACCTCCTCACATGATGGGCTGTATGTGTAAGTGATATCAGAGAATTGTTTGTCCAATCAGAGAGCAGGAAGTGACCTTGTAGCCTTTGGCATGTAGTTTGGCCTGGGGGACATTTTTTTTTTCTTTCAAATCAGCTTTAATACTATTTCTAACATTGATAACAAATGTTTCCTGAGTAGCAAATCAGCATATTACAATAATTACTGAAGAATCATGTGACACTGAAGACTGGACTAATGGCTGCTGACAAATCAGCTTTGACATCACAGGAATAAATGACATTTTAAAATACAAATTATATTCACAATTATACATTTATTTAAATGGTGTAGATAAATTCTCTATACTCTAAAATATAGGTATTTTATTTCATACATTTATTTTTACATTATTTTCAGCAACCTTCATTTCCAAGTTTTTCAGATGTAGTCTCAGACTTTTGAGCCTTCTTCTGCAGTTTTTGAGCTTTTATTTTGAGACTGATCAAACAGAAGACTGTATTGGAATGAGCTGCGAGTCTCAGTGCCGAGTTGGGGTTGCTCAGCAGAGTCTGAGTGATGGGGATCTTTGAGGAGTGTGTCTGCTCCAGCTCCTCAGGGCTCGCATAGACAATCTCTGCCAGGAGAAAACTGTAACCCACAGGCACATGTGAGCTGTTTGGAGCAGAGATCAGCTCTTCAGCTTGCTTCGGGAACTCAGAGACCTGGTTTTGAACAATAGAACATGGAAATGGACCTGAAGAGACACACAAAAGAGATCATGGGAAGATAGTAGTATAACTACTATCAACTACTACTACTATTATTAGTGAAATAGTAGTGGGAGATAATACCACTGCATACAGTACATTAATTGCTATAGTGTATAACTTGTATAACTCACATTTGGGGATTTGTTCTACAGGAGCCTTGCTACTTGCTAGCATGTCTCCTTGAGGGTTAACGCACCAACACTGACGGACGTGAAAGCTCCCAAGAGGAAGACTGAAATCTGACAGTGGGCCTGGATAACCTGTATTCTTTCCCACTCACTGTGGAATTCAATCACTTGTTCTAGAAGCCCATCACACTGAATCTGATGCCAGCTGCCATCATAAGCACAACGAGGAACACTTGAAGGATACACTTAGAAAACTGGGTTACTGAAGATGGATCAGAGAGAACAAAGCGCACTTTGGACAGGAATTGCTGGGTGGCTGTTGCCTGGCAGCTTGTTTGACCTATAGGAATATCAATAAAATAATATTAAAAAGTCATAATCTAACTTTTACATTTCAGATTTGAATAATTACTGTTAATGTGATTCCATCTTAGTAAAGTGAAATGCCTTCGTTGTCAATGAATTAACCTTTGCGAAGATACCTTGCAAAACTGAAAGCAATTAAGCTCCATAAAAAACAAAAACAAAGTCTGTATAATGCATAATTGAGGTGTTTGGCCGTTTGTTTGTTACATATGTGCCTGATCATTTGAATGCGTGTCTAATTAAATGCATGAATACAGGAAGGATCCTCTCTGGCTCTGTAATTAATCATCTATGGTTAGCATTCAGACTCGCATTGAAGAGAGCTTCCTGAGCTATGAATGCTGAGTTTCATTCCAGAACAGTCCACGCAGAAACAACTTTTGCCAAGGCACTGATGTGCAACGTAAGCACCATCAGTCTCACATTTAGGAATCAGGACCTCAGATCCTGCAGAACTGCTGGCTTTGACTGCAATCGCCATCTGACGTTCTTTCTCACACTGGGATGAGCATCTCGGTCTGGACCCAGTGATGTGAGAACCTGTTATTTCCAGACTACGAGAGTCCACACACCAACACTCTTGAGCCCTGACACTGAACTTCCTGGTATCGTCCATCCTCAGTGCACTGGGGCACGAACGGGGTTGAGGTGGAAGTCACAGACTTGCAAACATCTGTTTCTGGAAAATGGCATGACGTTGATACAACTGGGTGCTTTCTTCTGCCTTCAACTGTTTGATTGCTTTTTGAAGGGTAGTGAGAAACTGCTCATTGTCAAGAGTCATTGAAACAAGTTTAATCATATCTCTGTTGTTTTTCAGGTTCACTGAACAGCCAAATGCATCAGAGATCTCTTGGTCTAGATTAAAACTGACAGAGCCATCTGTAAAAGTCTTGGCCAACTGCATTAAATCAGTCGCAGCTTGCATCAAATCAACTTGACTGAAACTCAACGTACCACTGTTTCCAACAGTGCCAGTGAAGTTGAAATTGCCAGTGTTTATTAGGAATTTTCCTTCAAAGAGATTCTCCTGGAGTCTCTTGGGATTCGGTGCAAGAGCTCCAGAGGGAAACATCCCTTGGAGGACCTCTGCCAGGATGTCTCTGACATTTGGATGCTCCAGCTCTGGCAATGACTTAAGAAGACCAGAGTTGGCCAAAAGCTCCTGATATTCAGGACTGCAAGTACCAAGAAAAGAGAGGGTGTCTCTGGAAACAGAGAACACGTTGCTCTTGCTGAAGTCTCCAGCTGGGCCATAAAAAAGCTAGAAGAGGACTTGTCTCCTCTCAGACAGGCAGTCTTTCACTCCAGGGCTTAAGCAAATAAGAAACACAACATTAGTCAGTGCACAACTCCATTGTACTCAAACTTTCACTCACCAGATGACTGGTAAAGTTTTTAGTTTTTGTTCCACCAGTCATTTGGCACCACAAAGTTGTATCACTAGACGGATTAATTAGATTAGTTTGCAATGTGTGCGTGGATATATTTGAATGCATCTAACTTCCTTAACATTACTTATGTTATTGATAAATAACTATCAGAATTTACTGATACTAAATGGTCATGAAACAGAACTGTTAATATTCCATAAAACACATACAAAGGCCAAACTCACTACAATTTTGGTACTGACTGACACTGGGTTGTGTTGGCACACATGCTCCATTAACAGTAGAGGAGGGTACAAAGGAACTGCCAGCCCGAGTAGCTGCAGCCCGTTCATTCTCACACGGGGTTGGACTTTATTAAAAAAAAGTAAGAGTTCGGTAAACACTTGTACTTTTATACAGATGTAGCAAATAAGTGCTAAAGGATGGATTTTAGTCCTGTACTGCTAAAACAACTACTAGTTTGCATATATTCTGTCCCTATATTAACAGGAAACATTTTTTTTTGTATTTTTATTTTATAATAATAATAATAATAATAATAATAAAACACTTATGCTTTGACAAATTGGACTTGTTTAAAGAATATATTAACACCTGTGCTTGGCATCTCTCTTCCACGACTGTCTGCACAGAAACAATAACTAGAGAGCTCTGTGTAGGCCTTTCTGAAAGCACTGAAGGTCTGGAACAGCTCTGGGTCTCTGGTGAAGCAAATTAACTTCAATTAAATAAATCACTTGTAGCAGATGCATTTCAAACTCTTAGAGAAGACTAACAGATTATCTAGGAAAACTGGAAAATCATGGAAACTGTTACATGCTTCTTCTATCTGACACAATACTGCTGTCTGCTGGTTCAACATGTAAAGCATGATCAGCTATCCCAGATACAGAAGTGTAGAGCTAGAAAGAGCTATTGGATATAAGCCTCTATTAATTCAATAAAATTTCAATTTACTACAAGAAAATAACCATTATTTGGCAATTTCCAATTTTAGTCTTACAGGAGGATATACACTATCATTTAAAAGTTTAGGGTCAGAAAAATGTCTTTTAAATTAATACTATTAAATGAATACTAATAAAAAAATACATTATTTTATTCAGCAAGGACGCATTAAAATGCATTAAAAAATTATAATTACCAAAAACATATTAAAGGGCACAACATATTGATAATAATAAGCCATGTTTCCTGAGCACTCAATAAGAAGATTAGAATAATATCTGAAGGATCATGTGACACTGAAAACTGGAGTAATGATCTGATGACAGTAATAAATTACAGTTTAAAATATATTCTACAGTTATTTTAAACTGTAATAATATTTCACAATATTACTGTTTTACAGTATTTTGGATCATATAAAATTTTACCAACCCCAAACTTTTGAATTAAAAAACCACATCTCACCTGTTAAAGGTGTGTAACAGATCAAATATCATTCTCTCAGTGGTGTAGATAAATTTGCACCACAACGGTAAGAAGCCCCCATCATCTGAGCACTGAGGGGGAGATGGTGAGTCGTCGCTGTCTCACCTCACAAGTACCAGGACCTAAGGGCCCAAAGGTTAAAACTCATTGTATAGCACATCTAATGTCAAAAGTAGAAGTAAAAATCTTGATCTTTTAGACTAATCTAAACTGTTCAACCAATGCATCCAGGGAGTTAAATGAATATGACAGTGAATAAATGCACTCACACTTTTAGGGCTTTCCGTTCCGCCTGGTTCTATAGATCTCCATGCCTTCTTGGTCCACGCACCAGCACTGGCCACGGGATGCATCACACTGCACCAGCATTTCAAGAACATTTCAGACATCATAAAGTGAGCAGCCAAGCTTGAACTCTTGAGAGCACTTCTTTAAAAAGAATCAGCAAAATCAATCACCTGAAATACACTTCTAATATACATAACCAGAGCGGTGTGAAGTTACATCTCTCATTTACAAAATGAAGTTACAAACTCACCGTTACATCATTGCATAATTAAGTGTAAATGATGACCATACACAAAAAAATGTTGAGAACTTTTTTTTAATGAAGTTGTACATACAGATAATTACATCAGGTCTTTAAATAAACTCTTTAAATGTACAGCTGGTATTTCTCATCAAAAGAAACTTCAAGTTTTAAATCTAAATTCTAAAACACTCTTTGTACAGATTAATAGAAATTGAGATTAAACAGGCATTTTCAAGAATTATCCCCTTACGCCTTAGTTTTTTTGTTTTGTTTTTCCTTACAGTTATAAAAACTGTCCATAAATTATTTTTCAAGGGGGAAAAAAATTAACAAAATGGATTGAATATATGCCTTTACATCCATCACAGGATTAGCTTAGTTCACGGTAGCAACTCTTAAATTATCAACAGGATAAACAGACATTAGTGAGAAGATTCACCTATCTCTGGACATCCTGGATAAAGTTAGAGTAGCCCGTTTTCTTGTGACTTGCTACAGCATCCTTCAAGACTGTAGAGAAACATGCTGATGTATTAGACGAGTTGTATGAAAACTATCCAGTTGTTGGTCTAATGAGCTTGGGGGCATTGTGAACCTTTAGTCCATTTCAAAAACGTGTAAATCCTGGACTTTGTGTCAGAAAAAACAAACAAAATAAGACCGTAGTGGTCTGTTTTCTTGGCACTTTAAAGTTACTATTTAAGTGGTGAGAACCTTTATAACCAGATATTTTTTCCTTGAACGTTACAGAACTCTTAAACATGTCTGCTCTCAGTGACCCTCATCAGTCAAGTTCATATTTCCTTAAGCTCACAGAGTGGAAATACAGACTGGATCTGCTTTGGGGGTCTAACTAAAAAAAAAGAAGTGAAAACCTAAATTTGGGTGTGGTGTTGTGACCTCTTCAGGTTTTTATTTTTATAAAACAGATAATCCCTTCTGTGAACATGAGAAAGAATGAATCTGCTATAATGAGCTCTTCCTATTTAGGAGAACAAAAACTTCTTCAAGCAGATATGTTTTTAGACTTTAGCATGAACACACCAACATCTTCCTGTTTCGCACATTATGTGTGAATTTTCCTCGTTTCATATTTGGCGATGGCCAACGTTTTACTTCACAAAGAGCACATCTACTGAACAGGAGGATCATGTTGAAAAAAACCTTCTCAAACACGTAGTTGTGTGCAAAAAGCGTGAGGTTTCGTCAGAAGCTCGTAAAACACACTATAATGTGTGCATCACACAGAGCAGAGGGTGCTCATCTGCTGCACTTTCCCCAGGTCCGTCAGAAGCTGTTTGATGCGGCACTTGAGCTGTGGGAGTCGGGCCAGGGGTTCAGGGGGCTCCAATTCTCCTGTGAAGTCCAACCAACTCTCGAGCACTTCATACAGACAGAGAGAAAGACAACGAAACCTTTACAAAATATCAAAACTCTTCTCTGCTTCTTGCATGATTTTTTTTTTTTTTTATGGCAAAAGTAAACTAAATGTTTCTGGTTCACAAAGTATAAATCGTTAGCCATGACAACGGTGCTCATGAGCAAGACATTTAACTTCAACTTAAGCTCATGGTGGTAACAAATTCAACCAGCCCCTGGTCATGTGGCAATAAATATAATTAGGGGTTCAAGCACGCAGTGCTGAAACCCTATTGTATTTGTTAGGATTTTTATTATTATTATTATTATTATTATTATTATTCTTCCGCCTTAAAACTGAACGTGCAGCCCAAACCGTAAGGCCTAGAGAGCTGAAACTTGGTCAGATGGTAGTAGTCTTGCTCGCTACTCAGATACAAAGAACCGGCCCAATCGGCCTAACGGGGGCGCTACAGCGCAAAAAACAAAAATTTTGGACAATTTTGGCCGTAAAGTGTAAACCGTTAGCCATAGACTCAAAAACATGGCATTGTTGCAATCCTTGGGTTAGCCCGAACAAAAGTGCACGGCGCCTTTTTGGGGTCTACGACGCACCGTTTTCTCGCAAAATCGAGCTAAATCCGAAACCTACTTTTGCGAACTAGTCCTAGGATTTTCAACCAATCAGAACCAAACCACTTCATAAATATTCCCTGGACACTCAATATCAATAATTATCAAAAAAAGGTTGAAATTTCAATTCTTACGCGAAACAGTACACCAAAAAGCGTCTATGCTAACGTTAGCCAAATGCTATTTTAACTATAACTCTTGAACGGAATGAGATATCTTCACCAAACTCGGTATACATATGTATAAGCTCAATCTTTGGTCAAATCAAAAATATTGCGCATCTCTGCCACTTGGGGGCGCTATAAGATAGAAAAAACACATAAATGGCTATAACTAGGCAACTGTTGCCTCGATCGACTTGAAAATTGGTATGCAATGTCTCGGTCTGAAGGGGCACAAGTACATATGAGGACATTTGCATATCTCAAAAAACATGGCCGCCATTGGCCAAACAATTTTAAGCACCTATTTGAAAGGGTTAACGGATGTTGATCGGAACGAAACTCGCTGGGTACGTTCGACTCATGAACCTTAAGGTCTGTAAGAATTTTGAAAGAAATCGGCCACTAGTTGGCGCTAACGAGTTTTATGGCTCTGTAATCACGTGGTGTTTCACATATCAACACAGTATGCATATCATTTGATAGATCTCCTCATAATGCACAACTTTGCCTCAAGAACCATTGCTGTCAATCAAATCATTCAATTGTTATTCACAAATATGTTAAAAACCTACTTTTGCGAACTAGTCCTAGGTTTTTTGTCCGATCGGAACCAAACCACTGCAGTAATATTCTGTGGACTCTCTAGATCAATAATTATTAAAAAAATGTTGAATTTTGTCCTTTGGTCAGCTGTAAAGGGGTAATTTAGAAAAAGGGGTGTGGCCAAACATACCCCAAAGCCTATAAAACCTTAACGAAAACTCAATACTTTATGAAACTCAGTGAAATCATGTAACAGATGACTCTTAACAAGCATGCAAAGTTTCATGGAGATCAGACCATAGGTGGCGCTATAACAGTAGAAAAGGTCTCAAAACACAAGATTTATATGGTAAATGGCCTCAAATTGTTTGTAAATGCTCATATATTCACTCAAAAACACTAAATCTTTATATCATTTGATAAATATCCTCATTCTGAACAACTTTGCCTCTGGGACCAACGTTGTCAATAAAGCTGTTAATTAAACATTCAAGATTATTTTAAAAAGGTACTTTGGCAAACTAGTGATCGGGTATAAGATGAAAATCAATAAAACCACTGAAGTACAATTCTCTAGACTCTGAAGGTCAATAATTATCAAAAACATGTTGAACAATTGCATTTAGACAACTATAAACCAGTAATTTTATATTATGTTATTTGCATAGTGTACACAAAGGCCTATTAATACAAACAGAAATCCCACAAATGATCAAAACTGTGTAAAATAATGCATGATTTCATTCTAAACAAGCATGCAAAATTTAAGAGAGATTGGGCAAAAATAAAAAAAATAACAACACTATAACAGTTATGTTTAGAAACACAGTGTTGTTTCAGTAAATGCAATTTATAACCACTAGATGGCAGCGGAAGACCACTAATGGGCTCATTCAGTTAAAATGAACAGTACTGTAGAAAGGATTCATGAATTCATGCCAAAACATTAATAAATTAACTGTTATAACATGTTACATCTTATTGAATCAATGTTTTCCATTTTGTTCATACAGAAACATCATTTTTTACAATTTTGCCACATTGTGATTACAGTGAAACCTGAATGACATCTAAACTCTTAAAAACTAGTTTAATCATTTAATTTCAGTGTGTGTGTGTGTCTTTCTTTTGGATGTATTTAAATGTCATCCATACATCCTGGTTGGCCGAGACCACCCCAGAGGCACAAAGACCTATTAATACAAACAGAAATCCCACAAATTATCAAAACTGTGTAAAGTAATGCATAATTTCATTCTAAACAAGCATGCAACATTTAAGAGAGATAGGGCAAAAAAACCCAACAACAACACTTTAACAGTTATGTTTAAAAACACAGTGTTGTTTGAGTAAATGCAATTTATAACCACTAGATGGCAGCGGAAGACCACTAATGGGCTCTTTCAGCTAGTACTGTTTTTATGAATTCATGCCAAAACATTAATAAATTAACTGTTATAACATTTTGTATCTCATTGAATTGATGTTTTCCATTTTGTTCATACAGATGTATCAGTTTTAACAATTTTGCCACATTATGATTACAGTTTAATCTGAAAATGACATCTAAACTCTAAAAAAAGAGAAGACTTGCAATAAGCTTATTATCACCTATCACTTTTTATCAAATACCTATATCTGCAACAAAATGTTTGTGCATGTATATGTGTATCTTTGTGTGTCTTTGTGTGTGTGTGTGTGTGTGTGTGTGTGTGTGCATATGCTTATAGAGTATACATATATTAGTCTAATCATTTACTTTCAGTGTGCGTGTCTGTCTGTTAGCCTGTTCTCCATTTTGGATGTGTTTAACTGTCATCCATACATCCAGGTTGGCTCTGACCACCTCAGAGGCCTTAATGTGCTTGAACCCCGGTAAATGCTGCTTGCAGCTTTAATTTAGACTTTATAATTGCTTCACCCTTACCATCAAGCTCTTTCTCGATAAGGTCCATACGGCCAGAGAGCTGGTTCTGAACATCCTCTATGTGTGTAAGCAGGTTCATCTGCCATTGCAGACAGTTCCTGGCCTGCTCCATGGAGCCCTTATTGTTGTCATTGACACAGCCAGACAGAGCAATGGCACTGCTCACCTACACAAACCATAAAGAGCACCGATTTCACAATTGGTTCAAAGTGTACATTTCATAAACTGAACCTATCCAGATTGGAGTTTTAAGTGTCCTATGCTTACCTCTTCTTCCTTTCGGTTAAACTGAGAGGAAGTTTGCGTCCCCTGCTCATCCCTTGAGTGTTCAAGGCCTGTACCGGGAGGTTTCTGGTAGCTGTGCTCACTGGTAATATAAGTTTCAGGGCTCGAGTTTTGGTTGAGGTGCTCTTGGAAATGAAGGCAGTCTGGAACGCCACCCATAGGCTGGTCCTCATCAGAGTTCACCCAAGACCGGGCCCACAAGTGCAAACTTGGGTTGTGCTTGTTTCTAAAAAAAAAAAAAAAATGTTGAGTTGTGAGTGTGTATTTGTAGTTTTTCTCAGAGAAACTGTAAAAAAGCTCAAGAAGCTCTGGACTGTCCACATAAATGGAGACGTGTTGTTGTCATGTTTGCTGTATCACAGGCAGTTAGGTTAATCCATAACGAGTCAAAATTTCTTCTCATCATTAGCAACAAACATTTTTTTTTTTTACCATGCAGTTTATCGCCCTGCCCCAGCTTAACCCATCTTTGCAACAATTCTTTTTGGATGGTTTTTATGGTAGCAATATGTTTGTTTTTTCAAAAATGTCACATGTCAAAAATTTGGTATGCTTCTGGAAAGGTAGTGTCTCTTACTGTAAAATATCCATCTTCAGCTGAAGGCCATGAAGCAAGCTTTTAACACTGTAAACATCAGCCAGCAGCTGGTGAGTGGACACGATCTTCTTGGCATTCTGATGCGAGTAGTTCTCTGTGAGGAAGGACAAGCCATACATGTGGCCCTTTTGGAGCCAGTCTTTATCATGGCGGTATTTAGCACTACACCTCTGACCTGAAAAAAAAAAACAAATACAGTTCATTAACAACTTCGGAGCAATTTCAGTTTTATATTTTCTGTACTTAAACTTAATTTCCATTTAAATAAACTGTTGAAGATAAAGCTACAAACTCCTGCTGACCCTTTGTGCACAGTATTGACACACAGGAATGTTACCTGGAGGGTCTCTGCAGATGTAACATATGTAGTGATCAGGGATGCTGTCCTCCAAAAGCCCCATACACACACTGTGCTGCCAGCACATACACTCCTCACACTGTAAAGACAGAGATAACAACAGAAACCATTATTTGCAATTTACAGACAGCAGATTCAGAACAAGGACACCAAATAGGTACTCAAAACCATTTTAAAATACTCAAGATGTTTCTTGCATGAAATTGTATATTTACAGACAGCATTAAAACTAGTTTCAAAATTCATCTTAGAGTAAACCTACCTGAATCATAAAGCCGTTTTCTTCATCCATCTCACAGATGCAACGAACGATTTCATTGGCACCATCATCATCCTCATCCTGGAAGTCCTCCATGGTGATCGAGTCCAGATCCTGGTTATACTCATCTCCACTGAACAGCAAACTCTCAGTGGTCGAGTCTTCCAGGAAGTCGATGTCTGATAGGTCTGAGATAGGAAAAGGAAGTAGGATATGAAATGAGGCTCAACATCACATCACTGACACCATATTCATGCTGACTTCTATCTATTAGCCACAGAACACATTAAAATTGAATGGTAAAATGATTCCATTATTGGAAAGCGGCTACAAAAAGCTGTAAATCAATGAAAAGACATACTCTCCCCGGTGAGGTCGACAGACAGTATGGCACGAGGGTATTGGAAGGTGCTGTGCTTGAAGGCACTAGAGGAAGAACGATGTATTGGGGAAGACGCCCTATCCAAATAAGCCAACGACATCTCATCCAGGTCTGAGTAACCTTAGAATAATGAGAACAATATGACACTCATTTCATACACCAAATAGACGGCTAAAGTGAAATGAGGCAAGTCGAAATTGATGAAATTTGAAAGTTGCTCTAATTTTTAACTCACAGATGTAAGATTCAAATATTCATTTGTAAAACCTTTAAGTAAAAAGACCTCTGAAAATGAGGCAAACATATAACTTACAGTGCAGTTTTGATTTCTTCTTCTTTTTTTTCTTTTTCTTCTGTTTAATTCGGAAAATGTCCTTCTCCTTCCTGTCCCTTCTGTCTTTATCCCTCTTTTTCACTAAATAGAAAATAAATACAAAATTTGATGAAAACTTCTTGGTTAAACAACGTAAAATTGAGATAAAAAAAAAAAGAGATTAGTGAAAAAAAAAAGTGTCCATAAACTGACCAAACAACTGACATTTATCCTCCAGTTTGAATTTCCGCTCTGTCTTTATACAAAGCCCTGAAGATCAAATAAACATCCATAAGATGAAAATGGAAAAATCTCATTTATCGTCTTTAGAATCTAAAGAAATAGCTCACCATCTAGGTGCTTTTCCTTCTTGATAATCTTGTCGTGGAGATTATCGAAGCTGGGAGGGGGTAAGGAGACCTCTGTACTGTCTGAACTGACAGAAGCAGAAGAACGTTTCTTCTTACAGAACTTAGGAGGCCTCGCACAGCCAGAGCTGTCCATTTGAAGCATGAAGCCCTGAGAGGACAGAGCTAAGACCACAAAGAGAAGATCATTCAGTTGAATTGTATAACTGTTAATTCCACAGCCATTTCCACTGAAATCAGCCTGACAAATAACAACTTACAGGACGAAGTAGAGACGGTCCTGCGTCTCTTGTTATCTGACATATCTGACAAGGTGCTTGTAGGCATGGAAGCAGACGTGGCCCTGGTGCGGCCCACCCTCTCTGGTGAGCAGACCTCGCCATCCATTTCTTTCTCAGTGTTATGATAGTACTTCAGGTGATAGTCCAGCAGTTTTGCTTTCCGGAATGCTTTAGAGCAGCCAGGGACTTTACACTTAAATTTATTATGGTCCAGGTCTATTAAAGACTCATTGGGAGCATTGGGGTCATCAGACTTCTTGGTGTTAATAACTGAAAAGGAAGGGGAAACCTTTGTAAGACATATATACAGACTTTCAAATTGAAGTGAGTGGAAGGCAGTGATGATTCATACTTGGCTCTCTGGCATGTTTGTTGGCTTTAGGAGTCCTGGAAGGGACTTTCTGACATGCAGCTAAACATAAAATGAGAAGATAATACATAGTATCTACATTATCACAAAAGCCCAGCAGCAACACTATTACAACCATTAACATAACACAATCTAATGTTGATATTTTCAATATATCCAGGTATGTGACTTTGCTGTTTATATCAACGAAACACAAAGTGTCCTTCAAAAGGTTCATGGAGAAACAATCAATTCTAAGGCCAACCAACCTGTCACTACAGAAGGTGAGTTCCCTTCCAGTGTTGTCTGATTACTTGATAACACATCAGTTATCTTGTCCTTCTCACTGATTGGTGACTGAGCAATGTTAGTAGGTGGAGCTGTGGATGGGCTTCCTGAAACTGGCTTTTGTGCAGGAGCTTCTGTTTTAACTTCAGTGCTGCTGTCTTCAACTAAAAAAACAAAACATAAAATAACATGCATCATTTACACAGATCAAGTGTTTATGCAATTTTAATTACAAGGTATTTATTACTATTTATACCGGTTCTATTGGTATGCGTATTCACTGACTTTTCACTGACTTTTTTTTTAAAGTAATAGTTTTATTCAGCAAGCAAGGATGTATTAAATTGATCAAAAGCGAAAGTAAAGAGATTTATAATGTGACTAGGGTTGTAACGGTTTGAGATTTTCACGGTATGATAATAGTCTCAGAAAATACCATGGATATACGGTTTCACGGTATACGGTATTAAACAATCTAAAAGTTTTTTTTTTTATGAGGTTGAACAAATGTTTGAAAGCATATGTTTATTCAAAAAGAAGAAAATGTTACCATTTATTATTTATTAGTTTAATAACTTATATTTATCAATAATAATCCATACAAATTAATAAGTTCTGGTTTGACTTAATTTTTCTGGATTCTGTACTTTTATGATTTAATAGAAAATAAACTATCAAAAATGGTGTTAATGAAAATGCATAGAAATTTTACAATTTATTTGATGTTTTAAAAGCTTTATTTTATGTTTTCGCAAAGGGCTGCACAACAGATTTACTAAATTAAAATGAGGGAAAAAATTATATTCCCCAATGTTTATGTAAATTATTATTATTATTATTTTAGAGGTAGGCTACATTATAGTACAATTGTAATTTCTGTCAATTTCTTCGAGTTAAAAAGCAGACTTTTATTTGGACGGGTTGTATTGAAGAGCTTTGAGTATGTATTTGTTTTTGACTGGTTTTCTCAAATAAAATGATGAAATGATTATTAATTGTTCTCTCAGTGAGGCTCTCAGTGTTTGTGTTCATGTCCTCAGATAGTGAGACAGCAGGCACTATTAAACCTGGCACTTTAAGCCACGCTGGTGCATACTTGTGTATGTAGTACATGACACAACGCCACTCATTCACAGAGAAACATGCAAAACAAACAGATTAGCCTATATATTTATATAGCAGGGCTTTCGTCATTATTTTACAGCTTTGTTTATTATTTATTCATCAATCCTCTGTCTCAGTCCTTCAAATGTCTCAGCTGTACACATGGGTATGGTTGCACGGTGCATCGATACTTCAAAAGTATCGCAATTCTAGGAAATAAAAAATGTCACGATTCCTAAATTTATTAGTATCGATACTTCAAAGAATGACTGCGTTCCAGATTTGTAGGAGACATATTTCATGTTGGTGTGTGCAACACAATTTTGGTATCATGACAACACTACGTGTGGGTGGAGCAAGAGAACAGTTAGGTGGAAAGTTGTTGACTAGGCGCAGGTGAGATTCTCTGTCTGTTATTTTCTCTCAATACCATAGATAAGCAAATGTACACAGTATGATAATAGTACATGTTTATATCATGGTATATCATCATACCGGTATATCGTTACAAACCTAAATTTGACAATTTGTATTTCAAATAAATGCTGTTTTTTAACTTTCTATTCTAAGAATCCAGAAAAAAAACTTTTTTTAAAAATATCAACTGTTATAAACATTTATGATAAGACATTAAGTTTTTTGAGAACCAAATCAGCATATAAGAATGGTTTCTTTAGGATCAAGTAACTGAACACTGAAGAAATGGCTACTGAAAATTCAGTTTTGCTTTTCAAATAATTATATTTAAAAACATAGAATTTTTAAAAAAAAATGCAGTATTGATGAGTGTATGAGTCTTAAACATTTGAAAATCGTGCAAAACATTTGAACCGTCATTTTTAAGTGCTTTACTATGCCATAAGCTTTACTAAAGAAAGTTTATGTCTTTCACCAGCTTTTTGAGAGTCATCTGGAGGAGGAGGAGGAGGAGGAGGAGGGTGAGTGCTGGAATCCCTTGTGTGCGGTGAAGAGGGATAAGCCTGGTCAGAGCTTGTTGCTAGACGCTGAGATCGTCTTCTCCTCTGAGGGGAGTTGGTAGGGGCTATGCAAAAACGGATATGCATGTTATTTTTGCATCTACTTATTTTATATTAAATTTATAAATATATAAATTTAAATATTATGTTATATATTTAAATTTATATATACATACATGCTTACTTATATATTTTTATTTTTTTATTTTTTTCTGGTGCCGGTAAGTTTGTTGTACCTTTTTGATACCTGACAATGGATAAACACTACATACCTGTGTGTGTACTGTCTGGGAGGGTGTGTGTTGAACTGGCTGAAGGACTGGGATCAGGGGCTCCGGTTGTGTTCTGATTGCTAGTGGTGGACTCTCCCGAATCATGTTTGAGTCTTCTTGAGCGAGACTTGCACAGGGATGGGCTAGAGAGGGATGCAGGTTGTTTTTGACAACTGAGGGACTGGGATCTCTCATCAGCTGGACTGACCTCGGCACCTGACGCTTTCTAAAGGGTGGTAGAGAAGTAAACATGACCGAGTGTGAGCACTACAGTGATCATCATGTTGATACCAGTATGTCAGTTTTATCTATACCTGCTGTGATGTCGCTGGAAGCTCTTTTGACTCTGCTTTGCATTCAGACTCAGTGTCAGCACACCCTTGATGATCAGAAAGGAAAATCACACACAAAAGTCATAATCACTATGCTCTGCTTAATTACTGTTAAAGTCCATTTAATAAATATTGAAGCCATGATGATTCTCACCATTAAAGATGAATTCAGAACATGTTTGACTCTAAGGCCCTCATGTTCCACAACAATATTGTTTACCTGCCACCTTGCTGAGACGCGTCCTTTTACTGCTGCACAAGTTGCCTTGTCTTTTGTTCCTCCTTTTTGCTGTAGCAGGTTCAAGCTCTTCAATAGCTGGCTTACTGTCCTCCTCTTCAGAGTCCATTTCTGCTGCATAAAACAGGAAATAAACAGATGTGGCTGATCAATATGAACAAGGTGCTGATTTAAGATCAATCTGAAAACCAAATGACAAAGGTTTCTGAAAGATATATAACTGAACACAAATCAGTAGGAGAGTTTCACTGTAAAGCATCCAGAAACTCATTGGGCAAGAAAAGTCCTAACAAATCACATACCAAGTTTCTCTGATTCACTCTCATCATCATCATCATCATCCTCCTCTTCGTCATCGTCAAGCTCTTCATCTGATCGCTGTTCCCTCCTGTCCTCTCGGTCCTTGTTGCTGTTGGCGCTGGTACGTGGTCTGTTTCCTCCTCTGTTCTTGGCTGCAGCTGAAGCAGCCTTCACCAGAGCGATCCAGTCCTGCTTGAACACAAACCAATGCACTATCAGTCACATCTGACATGGACCAGTCACAAACACACCTCTGACAATGGCTAAAATGCAGAAAAAAAAAAGCTATTAATAAAGTAGTAAAGGTAACTAAGGAGGAAGAATAAAGTGATTTGGCATCCCTGAGCTGCCTGACTGGCACAAAGACGCAACTGTAAGCTGTGTGGACCAGCTGCTTGTGTCTTCAAATATTATTCAGGACTGACCCCATGCATTTTACCTTCTGAAAGAGAGGAAGAGGTCAAGGACAATACTATAGAGGGCCACACTGAAATATACAATTAACTATAAAGCATTCTCAAAAATGATCGAGCTGTGAAAAGCAAATCTATTACAGGGGTCATATGATGCGATTTCCAGTTTTCTTTTCTCTTTGGTGTGTTACAAGCTATTCGTGAGTAGATAAGATCCCTAAAGTCTCAAACCCAAAGAGATATTTTTTAAATAAAAGTTAAGACTCGCCAACGCCCTCCGAAAATGCCTCTTGAACGCCCCTACGTCTACGTCACTGTGTGGGAAAATTTGCATAATGCCGCCCAAATGTTCACACAAAGAAAGGAGGAGCAACTTTGATTCTCGCTGTAATATTGTTACTGCAGCCGCAATGTTGTGGAGATGCTGTATTTCTTTGTGAAAGCGAAGCTACTATGTTTGGCCTTCCGAAAGAGGACACAAGGCATTGACAAGAAATCAGTGGCTAAGTTGTTTTTACAACACTGTTCCAGAACAGTTCAACGCAAATATTCAGATGTGTGCAGCACATTTTATGAAGGACAATGTTTACTGGGAGAGTAGCCTACAATGCTGGTGTTTGGACAAATAACACTGACTGACAGCCTGTAAGTACTCATTTACATTTAAAGGATTTAACATTGATGATTCAAATGCAAGTTTTGAGATGTGTAGAGCAGTGCTAGTTGTTTGTCATTTCTCTGATCACAAATGCAGACATGGCTTTATGTTTACACGGCGCGATGCAACAATGAGTAAAAAGATAGTACAAGTCATTATATTCAGTAAATATGTACCCACTGGATGCAACAAATGCCTAATTTGTAATGGGTTTTATTGGTTTTGTCTTGTCGCACCGGGACACGGAACACGGTGGTGAGGGCCCTAACATTTCCATCACATGCTTGAAGTATTCGGCAAATCACAACACACTGGATAGCTGGCCAATCAGAGCACACCTCGCTTTTCAGAATGATGAGCTTTATAAAAATCGATGGGTTTCAGAAAGCAGGGGCATAGAGGAGAAACAATAATGTACAGTTTGTGTGGTTGTTGTTTTTTTTTTACCTAAAGCCACAAACACATTTCAATACATCAGACACACAAAATGTCGTCTTTTTTTTAGCAACGTCATATGACCCCTTTAAATTTATTAGAACCTATTTGTTAGAAAAATAAAAAGGAACTAATGAGGACTCTGTGAAGTCACTTTAATAAACTTACTTGTCCTTTTGCGTCTTCTGGCATGGACTTGATATGGATTCTTTTCACGCAGCGAATGACCCCATCATAAAATTGTACAGTGTACGTTCCTAAAGTAAACAAAATAACAGCAAATAAATTCTTCACCTTTTAGATTTGATTTCAAAGATTGCTTAACCTGTGGATGCATTTTGCTAAATCCTATCCATCCTAAAATAGCATTTAAGTAATTTTTCTTATGCATTTGAGAACAATCATTAGTTAACCAAAGAAAGACAGATTCATTTTAACTGAATGATAATTAGACTGAACTTCTTAATTGAAAAAGGACAAAAAAATTATATTTCTGCCCTTAAGGATCAGCTAGGTGATCTTACCTTCCTTATTGAAACTTTCAATCTTGGCAGGGTAGTAGCGGCAATCCGTCCATCGGGCAAGCACTTCCTCACCATCTCCCAATTCCTAAAAATGCAATAAAAACAAAACAGACATGCAATTAATTATATTCACCAACTCATACAAATGCAACCAAGCCTGTATTGAAGATATGGAATGTGCTGTGATCATAAAAGTGAATGGTTAGAGCAGAACAAACTGTGATGAACACACCGCAAACCACTGATTACTTCATGTAGCACCTGACAAGCTGATTATAGTAGTTTAACAACCACACAGATAAGTGAATAGTGGTTAAAATCCATTTTAAGAAAACCACAGAACTTTCACCTGTATTTATAGATTCTTAATCATATTTTTGGTAAAGCTTTCTCTAAATATGCCATAATTCAAAAGTTTGTTGTCAGCGAGATTTTTTTTTCTTTCAAAGAACATATTTCAAATAAAAACCTCAAAATCCTTTTGAACATTATATTCAACAAAAAAAATCCTGAAAGATAGTTTTCTACAAAACTATTAAGCATCAAAAAACTGTTTTCAACACTGACAGCAACAATAAATGTTTTTTGAGCAGCACTGTCACCACAGGAATTATTTATTAAAATATTTTACAATATCACTGTATTTCTTTTTTAGACTGAATAATAAATGGGCACAAGATAGTTCATTTAGAATCTTACCAAAACCAAACTTCTGTACAGTAGAGTAAGTGAAACAACACCTCTTTAAATAAAAGTGAATAAATGTATTTTTTTTTTTCTTTAAATGGATGATTGCTTGCAGCCCAAAGAAAAACATTGAAAGGTTTTGGCTATGTAGATGGAGGAAAAACCCAAACAATGATGGGACAAGCAGTTTGAGAGAGCCAGATCAAGGTAGATGGGCAATTGAGGTATGTACTTGTCTCTGCTGGGGTATGTCTTTTTGGTCCTCTGTGCTCTCTGTACTTTCAGGAAGCTCAGGAAGGCGAGATGCTCTCATCTCGCTGAGTCTCTCCTGGCAGAAATGTTTGTAAGACAAGAATTAATCAATCACTCATCTGATTAGCAAATGAGATTTTCTTTTATTTCATTTGAGTGGCTGAAAACGTCAATAAAGTTGCAGTTTCATTCGACATACATATTCTAAAAGCCAACAAAGTTCCCTGCATTTCTCATGCTTGCCATGTCATCCTAGACATTTCAGATCATAAACATATGAAAAGTGGAAGTACTGCAAACATACAGACAGCTCCTCTTCTTTGAGACCCTCTTTGCGAAGCGCTGGTCTCTCTAATGGTCGAACCCTGTTGCTGTCCCAGAGAATCCATTCATCGTACCTATGGCTCCAACGGTCAAAATGCACAAGCATCTTCCCCTCATCGTAATCAATTTTTTCAATACGGGAAGGGTACCTGCAAAGAAACCATTCAACTTGGATCATGGATAACAACAAGCACAGAAAACATTTAAAACTTTTCTTAAAGAAAGTGACACATAAACAGACAAATGCTTCAGTGTTCTTCCAATTGTTTTAAATAAGACAAAATTAAAAGCATCCTTAAATTTAGAAAGCTTATATAAATTGACTTATATAATTATTAATAAGATTTAAATGTCATATACATTTTTACACTATTATATACATTTTTCTATTAAAATGTCCACAGTCCCTTAGCACTACCTTAAAGCCATAGTCGAACCACAGTTTAAAACCCTCTGTTTGAACAAATATTTGATAGAAATAGTGATTGTACTGAACCTTCAAAACGAATTCATACCATTTTTGCAGGTAGTCTTGGGCCTCAACTCTGGCACCAACCTCAAAAGTAATCCCTGGTCGATTTGGAGGTTTCTTGCTCATTCTGAGTGTACTCTTACCAGGTCTTTCTCAAGACACAAATTCTCTCTCGTCCTATGGATGGACCTATGAAAAAATACATTATCTATGAACAATATCACTTGGACAATCATCACTTATACCAACTATATAGTAAAACAGACAAACAATTTGACTGCTTCAACATGCACTGCATTTGCATAGGTAGTATTTGCAAATGGACCAGTAAACATACACGGTTTCAATCAAGCTGATTAAGTAGCTTATGCCTTACTATTTTAACAGCTTGCAAAATAAACCAGGCCTTTGAGCAACCTACTGTATTCTTATAAACTAATATCTGGAGATATCTTAAGATATTTGTCTAACGTTTACATACTTCAACGTATCACGAAGTATGACTTTTAGATGCAAAAAACAGAAATCAAGTTAATGCATCAATGCTTATAGAAAATCGTTCAGAAAGGACAGTGGCTAACTACGCTAACCAGCTACTGTATTCCACTTATAACACACTAACGCACAAGTTAAATCTCCATGTTAAAAACTGATTATCCTGTAAAGAAAACACAAACATCTAAAATAACTACAATCAATTTGAAGAGTGGAAAAACATAAAAAAGGGTAGCTGACTCTTTTCACTGGTTTATCTTAGCTTGCTAATGCTAGGTACTGGCTAACGAGTATCTCAAATTTCCTGCAGTATGAACATAATTGTCAAGTCTTTCCTGAAAGAGTCACTAAACCCGCGAGCAAAAATAAATAACCTCATTATTTTACAGTTGAACCTTCAAGTCAAACCTCTCATTGTCCAGTTAGCACAGCAGAACTAGCCAAGCAGCTAATGCTGTACCAGCTGACCTAGCTAAACCGTTCCGAGGGGATAAAACTATGTGCAAAAAAGAGAAAAAATGACAGGCCACTTTTTATCGTTGTTGAAACGAATCGAAGAATGACAGTTGCTTTCTGATGGCCGCTATACGCGTGACATAAACATTTACCTTTGAAAATTCATTGAGAGAATAGCAATTAATTCCTATAGTGTTTTCTATTCATTCCAGCTCAGTTGATTTTTACCCAAACTGGACGTGCGCGCGCACGCTTGCGACGAACAAAACGCCTGAAGGCACGAGCGCCACAGACTGACACGTGACCTATAACCAGACGTTTTGCGCTTTGCTTGTTTTATTGTAAAAGAGACAGAGCCCATTTACTTCAGCTTGATATCCGCCATCTCTGCTACAGTGCCAAATATGGTTTTTGTGAAGTTTTATAAGTTTACATGAATTGGTAAAACTTAAAATTCATTGTGCTGGGATAAAATTACTCCACCATAATTATTTTCTTTTGGCCATGGATGGGACAAAATCTCATCTGTAGCCTACACATCATCTGAATATCAACATATGTAGGCTTTAGTCAGTATGAAGATATTTTATGTTTATTTGTTAATGAGGAATTTGTGGACACATTAATGTTTTTAAGTTTATGTAGTAAATATATTAAATATAGGCTTATTAAAAATCTGCATATTTATAAATATACAACATATATATACAAGTATATCCATGCGCTTCTCGCCACAGGTTTGAATTAGGCTATGTTTTAAAACAGTGTTATAAGAACTAAATTAGCATTCTAATAAATGGAATGTTTCTATTTAACTCCCTTAAAAACACATTAGCTGTTACATCATCATCCTACAATTTAAACAGAAACACACTTTTCTGAAGGAGGGCATAGTCTCCTTTCTTCCACTTTATATATTCCACAGCTTTTGCCATTTTGCAGGTACGAATTATAAATAAACACATGATCCTCTGACGCCATCTGCAGCTTAGCAGCTTTATTTACGTAGTTATTTTTAAATCATGATGATTATATGCTTGTTTGACGCTTTAAGAAAAATATTATATATATATATATATATATATATATATATATATATATATATATATATATATATATATATATATATATATATATATATATATATATATATATATATATTAAAATAGGCTATCATAATGAATTAATTTATTTTTTTAAGCAACATGACCGTGTGTTCTTTAAGCTGAAAAAAAGTTTATACAAAGACCAAAATTATCACACCAGGTTGGCCATTTAAATATATCTATATCATGGATATATCAGCTTATATCAAAAAATATATTTGGAAGCATTATATTTGATGTATTGAGCCTTTTGTTCACCATTATGCATATAGCACACAAATACAATTACAGCTGATTATACTGTATCTTGCCTTTACCTGACACCTGAGGCTCAGAATGCCTATTTGGAAAGGCATCCCATCCAGAGGTCTGGTGACCCGTTCTGCCATGTACACTTTTGAGTTGTACAGTTTGTTTAGGTCAGACTCATTAGAAAGGTCATATTTGCAAGGGCCTTTGTCTAAAGAGATTCAGTTTTACAGAAAATAGAGAATTCCCTCACATGTGCTCTTTTACTAACTTTAAATCAATTTGATGAAGAAAAACAAAACTTCGACCAGACAATGACAATGTAAAAAGAGTACACAAAGTGAAAATTAACAAAATGTATAAATGTATCTTTGCCGGATGAAGATTCAGACACTATGGCCAACACAGCCAGGAGTAGCAGGCCCGGTGCAGTCTTAAAGTATGTCATTGTTTACAGCAAACTGTAGCTCTTGAGAATCTGATGAGATTTTGTGTGTGAAAAAAGCTGACTTCATTTTTCAATTCTAATTTATCTAAACAAACATGGCTTGCAGAGGTAATGCTTTGGGAAAGAGCCAGACTACACATTGTCATGAGTAGACTCCCTTGGAGTCAGTCAACAATCTGAATAGTTATGTAAAGAAATATTAAACTTAATTTCATAAATGCTTGTTTAAATGATGATAAATGCTGTTCACACTGATATATGGGATAGGATAACAGGTGAGGTCAGGATAATTTATTAGGCAGTGTCTATTTAGCCAGCCTCTTTGACAAAATTATTTGATTATTTGTACAAACTCCATCCACCATTGTTCAGTTTCAATATAATAATATATAATAATAATATATGAGTGAGCTATTTCTTTAAGACATAATGTGGTTAATATAAAGAAGCTTCAGTCCCCTAAGAACTGCACAAGAAATTATGCATTTGTGTTCTTCTGCTGGCAAACGGAAAGTCAAAAATAAAGGAATTTCTTGCCAGAACTAAGCTAAAAAAGAGAAAAAGTGTACAAAAACAGCAATCAAGTGCAGGTGAGTAATAACATTAAAAAGTTGGAGCGAAATGCAATGTTTTACAAATAGCCAAACCTATTAGGCAACGTTTTCTTTAGAATTGAATAATACCCAAACTAAAGGTACGGTGTCAATTTAGTTTACTTTTATTTAACCCATAAATTCAAAGAATCAATATTGGAATATTTTCAAAAGCTAGACAAGCAGCACAGTGAATGAGTACACATGAACCTCTGTAGCAACCTACAGCTCAGGATTACTCCAATATTACACTGAACCATCTATTTAAAAATTCTAATTACTAAGATCCAATAAATTGAAACACAATCACACATTTACAGTTTTTTTAACTGCTTACACACGATTTCAAAACTGCAAAATGCCTCACATCTTTTCCATTCAAAATATCACAAACCCCTCAAAATGTTAAATTTGCAAACTCCTTTGCCATAATATGAATTACTCTTAGATTTTAGTGTGTTAAAGAGTTGTGTGTTGTGTTTTGCAAAAAGTGTTTTAAGAAATTGGAAACTGAGTCAAAAGCCGAGGATTGGTGTATGGTTTTGCTGATTTGGTGTGTGGTTCTGACGTCTGAGAGTCAGGTTTTTGAAATTGTGTGACAAGTAAATATTTTTTGTTTAGGCAGTTGAAACAAACAGCAATACAAAACAAAACAAAACAAAACAGCAGTGTAACAGTTAAGAATGCATTATCAAATTGATAAAAAAAAAGATTAGTGATGCTTTCTTCACATATAACATTTTAACATGATTGTTGTCAATTTAACCATCCATCATCCTGTCAGCTGCATCATGACAGTTATCAAACAGAAGTTTGTAGTCTGTTCCTCCAGCTGCCACAAAGTCAGTCACTCTCTTGCTCCCACGAAAATTTTTTGTCTCCACAATCTGTCAAAAAATATATAAATCAGAACAAAATGCTAAATTAAAGTGAAACTGAAAGTGAATCATGTATTAAATAACTCCTAGACTTTAATGTATGGATAAAATACTGACTCTTATCCTTAAGCTACACCCAAGTTGCAAAATTACTTGCCTTCCAGTTATTGCTCATATGACGTGCAGCCACAACAACAGTGTTGGATGAGATGCCATAGCGGTTCCCTTTATGGACCAGCCATTTAGTGCCATCTTCTAGAGTGATTCTAAAAGCAAGACCAGTGGACAAAATGCATAAGATTCAAAACACTCACTCCTCTTACTTGAATACATCACTTACAACTGTGATGTATGCACTATGATGAATACAACACAAGATAAATGGATGAAAATGTGGATGATATCTTGATTTTACCTGACTCCAGAGTGGCTAAGTATGCCTGCTTGGAATGTCATCCCCTCTAGAGGCCTGGTCATCCTCTCTGCCATGAAAACTTTGGAGTTGTATAGCTTCGTCAGATCAGACATCTTGGAAAGGTCATAATTGTAAGAGTTCCCTTTATCTGAAGAGATTAACGTGATGGAAAAAGGATCATTCCCTTGAAAGTGCACCAGTTTTTAACAGCTGAAAATATCTTAAATCCATATTCTTTTTTGTTATTAAATTAAATATTTTGAATAAATATTTCAAAAATGAAAAAAGATTTGTAAATGTACCACTGCCCCATGAGGATTCGGCCACCATGGCCACCATGGCCAGGAGAAGCAGACCCAGTGCAGACTTGAAGGACATCATGGTTCACAGCAAACTGAAGCTTCTGCGTGTCTGAGGGTTTTGTTACCAGAATGATTTTTATATATTTTTTGATCCTATGATCCTCCCCTTTTCAAAATGCTTGCTTCACTGCTGATGTCAACTGAACAAACATGTCCAGGCAAAGTTTTGGGAGTGAGCAGGATTGCACAATTTTAGTTTAATAGATGGGTTTTTTTATGTTGTTGTTTTTTTAACTGTGCTAAAGTTCTGAATCTCCTCCAGAGGTGGTGTTGTTCTGCTGGGAAATGGAAAGCGGGAAAAGCCAGAATTGCACAACTAAATAAAAAAAGAGATAAACACACACAGTTGAACAAAGTACCCAGTTGAAAAATATAATGAAAACAGGCCACGCAGATCTGCTTTATTCAAAATCAAGAAAAGCATGCCCTTTCTTTCAGAACATGCTTCACAACTCCTTGTTCAAGATCTTGTTCTGTCCAGGCTGGACTATTGCAATGCTCTCTTGGCATGTTTTCCAGCCTGTTTTAACAAAGATTTACAATTAATCCAGAACCTAGCCATCTTCAAGAATCGACTAAAAACACATTGGTTCCATCTTTATTTGACCCTCTAACTCTAGAACACTCTTTTCTAATTCTAATCTTTTTTTTCTTTTTTTTTAAATGCTCTGTTATTCTTCATTTGTTTACCACCAATGTCTTTCACCCTCTCACTGTCAAAGGCCTGGTTTGCAGAAACATATTTCCTATTAATTTAAACAGAAATTTAATTCTTTAAGTCTTAAAATTGAGCCAACCCAACCTGTACTATGTATAATTGCTGGTGCCCGACTGTGTGGTTTGAGTATTTCACAAACTGGATTTTCACAACATTGTACTGTTTGGTACATAGATGAAAACCATCCAGTGGGCAGTTCTGTGAAAGAAAAGTCCTTGATTTGAGAGGCTTTAGAGAAAAATTTCCATGAATTTTTTTTTAATGTAATTTAAATATTCCAATCAATAGAAATTCGATTTGAATATAATGTAATGGATTCTGTACTGTTTCATGTTGCATTGCAAGCTTCAAAATTAATCCAGTTACACCAAACCAGTGGCGTAACCAGAATTTTATTTGTGGGCGGGCGGCTGGGCAAAAGTGAGCGATGTCACAATACGCACACACAAACAGGGAGATCCAGTAGCAGTGTTTATTGGGTTATCCATAATTGTAACTTAGCCAGGCAAAGGTTAAAATCCAGGTGAGCAGTCCGAAACAAAAAACTTGGAAAAAAATAAAAAAAACACAGGGACCACAAAAAACCGGATAACATAAGCCAAGGATTCCATAACAATGAAAGAAACAACAGGGTATTTAAGGGCATGTGCAAACAATGTAAATGGGGACAGCTGTGTGCAATGAACAGTGATGAGTAATGACAAAGGCTAGTGTGAAAACAGTTCCTGAAGTGAGGTGACGAAATGGGGAAGTGAGACCTCTAATGGACACCCAGGGATACACGAACCAGACACTGTGACATGCGGGCACTAGGCTAAATGGGACAGAGTCCATTGGCATAGCACAAATCTGCTGATATATGTTGCAATATTGTAAATATTTGTTTTAAACCAGGAAGGCAAGCCAATGGATATCACACAAGCAACAAGAATTAAGCCTGAACCTCTTAATCTCAGTCGATTCACCAGAAAGTGAAAGTAAAAACTGATGGCGCTTTGGGCGTCTGACACTGGATTAAAAGCGCACGAGAGACGAACGACAAATCTACTTCATATGCTGATAATGGTTATACACAGAAGCTAAATGTTTTAATTTACTTCCTTAATATTTCTCTTGTGGCCTGAACATATTGGCTAGTGCAAAATAAATAAATAATTACATTTTAAAAATAAATAAATAAAAAGAGAAAAAATTATTTAATGTAAAACAGGTTGTTTTCTTTTATTTTTTAAGTCAGTGCTTGGGGAAAAAAAATCATTAATAAATGATTGCAGTGTTAATAATTTTAATTGTAGGGCTATAATCATTAAACCTTTTTTTAAAGACCTTCTCAAAAACATTTTCAATAAGGAGTAAGCTAGCATAAACTTTAGTTCTACGTTAACACACTATGAAATTATTGTGGGGCAAAAGAATTGTAATATTAATTTAAGAATAAAAGTAACTTAATAATGTTAATAGGCCCATAATCAGAAGAATGTAACAGGCCTACATTAATTGTATAAAAGTGTATAAATATTTTTTATTCAGAAATGTCATATGCTAAATGAACAAGCTCCTGCACGCAGTTTGAATCAGTTGCTGTATTGGTTAAAATCCACAGACTGTTTACTTAAGTATTAAAAGTAATCACTTTTGGTAGTCTTAAATACTTTTCAGATGTAACTGTAATCTGATTACCCATCATTTAAAATGTAATTATAACGAAATACAGTTACTCATATTCTGTATTTTAAATACGTAAAGTCGTTATATGTATTTTGTTACTCCCCAGCCCTGCTTATTTGTAACACATATTACATTCTATTTATCTTAGCATATTACATGTTATAGCAAGTTGTTAGTCAATTAAATTGTAGTATGCCACTCATTTATAGTGTCATCCAAGTGACTAGTGCAGTCTTTTGAAACATTCAGAAAGTCAGATTTCTCAATCACAACCAGTGCTTGCTTTGCATCATGTCCTTGTCATCCAGAGATGAATTTGCTGTTATTTTCAGCATATTTTTTTGTTTTGGTTCCTGTTCTGTTCTCCAGTTCACTCATGTTGCATTGTCAAAGTTTTATGACAAAGCAACACAAAGTGTCTGCCCTCCACTGTAACCTGCATCGCTCCTGCTGTTGCTTCTGTTCTTTGATGGAGAATACTTTGCTTGTGCAAGAACCTCCTGGGAAGGACTTATAGTTCACACTAATATTTTTACTTCAACAACATGGTGTCAGCCTTTGATAATTTCTGACAACATCACTGTAAAGCAAATAAAAAAATTTGGCTTTTGAAATTATTTAATTTGATGTGAATGAAGAAAGGATTCATCACATTAAAGGGATAGTTCACTTTGAAATAAAATGTTGGTATGTTTTAGCTTACCTCAAGGGCATCCGAAATGAAGGTGTCTTTGTTTCCACAGTAGTTTTAATTTTAATATTTTAGGTCAAACCGTTCTTGTCTGTGACTCATATAATGCAGGTCTATGGTCACCACCTCAAAGAGCATGCACAGAGGAGTCCAAATTAAACAATTCCTCTTCGTGAGTACACATTGATGGTCTAAGACATGAAACGAGTGGTTTGTGTGAGAAAACGAACAGTATTTAGATAGTTTTTACCTCGTGTACACAACCACGTCCAAGTGATCTGAGGGCGCTTGCGCTTCCTGGTGTGTGACATGTGCGCGCATTTTGGCTCAGTCTGCGCAAGGGCCGGATGGAAACTACTGTGGAAACAAAGACACTTTCATCTTGGATGCCCTTGAGGTAGAGGTCCTCACAGTGCACCCGAGACCTGTCGACCCGGGACCCGTACGGGTTCGGGTCTATATTTTAAATGTTCCGAATCTATTACCTTGGGTCCCGGGTCTGTTTAACATTGTGTGTAATACTCGTGCGATCAGAGTCATACCTAACCAAATTAGGTAAGACAAAAGTGATATTTTTTGCAACAGGTTTATTGACTTGTTATAGCAATTTAAGGTGGAATATGTTGCAATAGGGTCCAGTCAGGTCTGTGTCTTCCTGGCGGGTTCGGGTCCAGTTTTCAAATAATAGATGGGTCCGGGTCGAGTCCGGGTAGACATTTCTCGGATCTACACTGGTCCGGGTCCAGCTTCTGAAATAATAGACGGGTCCGGGTCGGTTCAGTGTAGTATATTACGGGTCTCTTTCGGGTTCAGGCACAAATTTTTGGACCTCTACCTTGAGGTAAGCTAAAACATACCAAAATTTTATTTGAAAGTGAACTATCCCTCTAATAGTACTGAAGATTTTTTTCATATGCTTTAAATGGTATGAAACACATTTTTGCTTCAGATAGTGGCTTTTGCCATGCTGGGTCTGAGCTCTGTGCCCCTACTTGATGTATAAAGTATTGCGACAAAGCCACAGGAACCGAAGAACATTAAGTTTAAGTGGAAATGTAGGATGGTTAAAGGTTACTGATCACTCATGAGAGATTTTCATTAATGAAGGATGGAGAGGAGATCTTGCAAAACACCACTTATCGTTCACAAACATGTTACAAACATCACAAAAAAGGGGAAACAACAACGTTTGACGCACGTTCTCATCCAGCTGCACCACTAAGTGCATTTGTTTGTCAGATGTCTTGACGTAATGAACAGCAAGAAACCACATCCTTTCATTCAGTGCACTGCGTTATGTACAAAGATCACTTATTTTTTCGTGGTTTTGGATTGTATACCGACTTTGAAGTTTGTAAACACCCTTAAAGGTTACCTCAGTGTTTTAGAAATATACATGATTTAGAAACTATGGCGAATCCCTTAACAGCAATTAAATGAAATCATATTTTTTTGCTGCCTTTTGAGACTCAAAATAATAATTTCTGTTCTGTTCTCAAAATATAATAAGGTCATTTAGAAGCAGCTTTATTTTCAAACTTTAAAATATTTCCCCCTTTAAATTTAAAATAATTGTGAGTTCTGTTACAATCACCAGATATACTACATACTGTTTATACAATATATAAGTAATTTAAAAATAGTATATAAGCTCTCCTATACAGTAAATCACAATCCTGTCACGAGCACACCATATGTCCTGGGCAGCGGTCTGTGTGTGTGGCTTCCAAAAGGGATATTCAGAGGACTGTGGTCAGCTCCTCCTATAGAGGGCAGATAAGCATTACGCAGAATAGGTAGCTGCAGAGAAAAATTATAATTCAAAACAAACTTAGGAACTATGGAACCAAGGAATCAAACTAAGGAGGTCTAACAAGATATTAAAGTAAATGTTTCATTTTCATGTATGTGACCAAATGCTGGTTCATAGGTGCTTTATTGACAACACCACCGGCGGCGCCAGGGGGGGTCTTGGGGGGTCTCAAGACCCTGCCAAAAAATGCCTTTACCCCCCATTTGACCCCCCAGCCTCTTCCTGATTAAAAAATATATATATTCGGGATAAAGATCCAAAAATGTTTCTCTTCAAATTACGCAGAACAATAATAAATAATAATTATTTCGACATTTTTACTCATACACTGAACCGAGAACCGTTTCTGTCGGACGCATAGACATATAAATAACACGTAAAAATAATTTAAAAAAAATAAATAAAAAAAAAGCATACTAATGATTTTAAAGGCACTTTATCAATCCCTCACACACTGATTCACATTGTTGTACTCCCTGGGTGCGACATCCTTCTTGATTGTGTTATTGCTATTTGAAGGAATTCTTGTTTTTACTGTAACCACCAGATGTCCCCCTTCCATATTATGTTAAAATAGAATCCACCTTTGTCAATAGTGATACGTTTATCACAGATAAATATACATTATGCACTGTGATCTGTGGATATGTTAATTGAAAACAACCTCTTTCAGCTTTCTTGCAACTCTGTAGTGATACACTCTAGCATAAATAATGTCTGAAAAGTGTGTGTGCATACCAGACCCTTGGCATGTTTTTAGCTTTTTCGCACAATCACAGGGGGCTTCAAAGAAGTTCTCGGTCTCTGCAAGCTGGATGTTAGCTGTCTCCAGATGCCTGCTTAAATCCTCTGTGAACCTCTGCTCACGCTGAATCAGTGTACCAACTCTACTCCATCTATAGTGCCTTGAGTGCTTTTCTGTTATCACACTAAAAACAGAAAGTGCAATGGGGAGGGGTGTTGATTTACCACAGTACTGATCGATCTGTGGAAATGTGCATGTTATTAACAGGTATATGGTATGTGTGTGTGTGTGTGTGTGTGTGTGTGTGTGTGTGTGTGTGTGTGTGTATATACACACACACACACACACACACAATCATCGGCCACTTTATTAGTGGTTATAAGTGGTTTATTAGCTGGTCTTAGTATTTCAAAAACTGCTCATATACTGGGATTTTCATGCAGAACCATCTCTAGGTTTTACAGAGAATGGTCCGAGATAGAGAAAATATCCAGTGAGCGGCAGTTGTGGCGATGAAAATGCCTTGTTGATGTCAGAGGTCAGAGGAGAATGGGCAGACGATGAAAGATAATAGAAAGGCAACAGGAACTCACATAACCACTTGTTACAACCAAGGTACTGTATTAACAAAACCATCTCTGAATGCACAGCACGTTGAGCCCTGAAACAGATGGGCTACAGAAGCAGAAGACCACACTGGGTCATGCTCCTGTCAGCTAAGAACAGCAAACGGAGGTTACAATTTAAAAAAAAAAATGGGAAAAACGTTGTCTGGTCTGATGAGTTTCGATTTCTGCTGCGACATTCAGATGGTAGGGTCAGAATTTGGTGTAAAGAAAATGAAAGCGTGGATCCATTCTGCCTTGTCTCAACGGTTCAGGCTGGTAGTGGTGGTGTAATGGTGTGGGGGATATTTTCTTGGCACACTTTGGGCCCCTTAGTACCAATTAAGCATTGTTTAAATGGCACAGCCTACCTGAATATTGTTGCTGACCATGTCCATCCCTTTGTGACTACAGTGTTCCAATCTTCTGATGGCTACTTCCAGCAGGATAATGCACCATGACACAAAGTTTAAATAAGGAGGATGAAGGATGAAGTGTATATATAGTCATCCTGCAACATCTGGACAAAACAGAGACTTATGTGAGGATCCTTTTTGTGGACTTTAGTTCGGCTTTCAACACCTTCCTTCCAACAGCCCTCCAGATCAAACTAACCCAGCTCTCTTTCCCTAGCTCTATCTGTCAGTGGATCACCAGCTTTTTGACACAATGGGAACAGCTGCTGAGACTGGGGAAATCCATGTCTTGGAGACAACCACAACTGAAGAGACAACAACACTTCAATATATATATATATATACTGAAGTGATATGTGCACTCAAATTTGTGAACTGCATTTAACCCATCCAAGTGCACACACACAGTAGTACACACACACATACACACTGTGAACACACACCCAGAGCAGCATATATATATATATAAAAAAAAGGTCAGTAATAGGTTCATTTATTTATTAATGTCTCACAGGGAACAACGTTTGCACATTGTATACTTTACAGTCATTAATTAGGCTGCAGTATTCTTTACTCTTACACATAATATGGATAAGAAAGTGTATATCTGACATGTTTAGTAAATAAGAATTACTTGCTTTGATGATGATTGATCATTGCATAGCCAGTAACATAACCATTTGAGAGCTCAGGTCATTTATTTTTTTAACCCTGCAGAGGGGATAAAGTTATGAGATAATCCTCTTTGCTTAATTTTGAAACATTTATACAAATTGGACAAGACAGGCAAAATAGGCTTATTTTCATCTAAATCTTTTCATCCATTACGCACATAATTGAAACTGATCTTAGATACCACTTGAAATTAATTAATAATCTCTCATGTCGCACACCAGATGTTAATTATTTGCCATTGTTTCCTTAATCCAGCCCAGGTAGTTCTGCACTTTAGTGTAGTAACCTTTAGAAACATGGCCACATCTTGCAGGACCCCATGACACAATGCCCCTCACCTCATAGGGCTGCTCTTTAGATCCATAGCCCAACATTGGGAAGAACAGAGGGCCCCCACTGTCACCTTGACAACTGTCAACGCGTTTAACCTCATCTCCAGCACAGAACATGTTATCAGTGACCAAATAATCCTCGAAAACACACTGTTGAGAAGGATATTCCCGAATATACCCATAACGTAAAATATCACTTGTTGAGCCCTTCTCAAACCCCCCAAAGCCCGATACTGTACCCATCTTGCCCTCCATTACAGGTCCATGTGTTGTGTTTGGCAGACACACTGGCCTGATGTTTGGACCGAGTGGCACTCTAGCAGACATTTTGATCAGTGCGATGTCATTATTAAAGTTTTTTTGATCACCGCCCACAGGAACCCTCTGATAATTTGGGTGAATTATAATCTTCTCAGACTCCATAGTGACTGGGTTTTTGTCCTGACTATCGATTATTCCTCCAAGCCAAGTCATGTTGTGGTTTTCAAGTCCATCTACCACATGAGCAGCTGTAAGAGCCCAGTAATCACTAATCAGAGATGCACCACCTCTGCGAAGTTGCTTATGAAAGAGCTGCCAGGGAATCTGTCCTGTTCTGGCTGGCTTCCCACCAAAGACTCTGCCACCAAAAGAGACCTCTGTATTCATTCCACACACTAAAAAAACAAAAAACATATGTGAAATTAAAAATAAACTTAAATATCAATAGTAATGTCTGTTGACTAGCCTCGATTATTACCAGGATAACAAAGAGGAATAACATCATTGTTGTTGACTTCTGTCCATTTTCGGTCTACTGCACACTTGTATGTTACTACAAAATTGAAAGAAAGAAAGCATGGAAATGAGGTCATGATTCATCAATAACAAAGAATAAAGGTGGGTTTTGTGTGGCATCCAACCTTTAGAAGCATCTTTAAATCTGTAGTATGGCTCATTGCAGTGATACTCTACGACCGAAAGATATTCATTGTTTTCTCCACTGATAAGCTCAAAGTCTCCATTCAGAAGTAGTTTTGGGGCTCCACAGTCAATTACTGTAATGTGGATGATACATAGGAATGAAATGATGTATGTATGAAATGTAGCCAAATGCTAAATCAGGTGTATGTTTTTACTCACTCTTGCACTCCGGCAGTGGCAAGTGCCATTGTCCATTACTATCACATATGGACTTAAAACTTGGAATCTCTTTCTCTCCCTTAAAGAAAGCAAAGCAAAATGCTTCATTAAGTCCACCATATTCTCTAAAGGAAGCCCTGCTTATAATCAATAATGCACTCTTGGGCCATTCGCAAAAAAATTCATTTTTCCATTGATTTTGGATAGATGTGTTTAACCGTTGCACTCACATATTGTGTTTTTTGCAGCATCTCGCACAAGAAACGTTGTTTAAAAAATGTGGCGTTCAAGTTAAAAAAGTTAAACTTAAAAAAAATGTCTTTAGATCATTTTATCCCACACTGCCCTGTGTGTCATGTTGAACCACAAAAACACTTTCTGTGTGAATGGTTCTTATGGTTCTTGCTTTACTATCAGCATTATTGTAAACCTCACCATCATAAGCTTGTATCCTGGTTTACAGCGCACATGAATGTAGTCTCTGTACAAGTACTGGGCAAATTTTGGAGTGACTGTTCCATTGTCGATGGTGCCTGGATGTGGACACTGTACCCCTTTACAAAAGAAGAAAATTGGACTAATGAAGATTAGCACTACAGATATTTGAGGATTTAGAATATTACTAATCTGGTATACACTGTCCATTTTATATATATATTGTTATGCATTTTTTTTTTCTTTCTCACTCTGTGTTGTGTAATGTAAGCTCCACCCCTGGCTCTGTCCATATCTGTCGGTGTGATATTCCAGCTGGACAAAGTGAGTGCCCGTCTTCAGGACTCCGGGGCTTTTTCCTCCACAGTACTTTTGGGGTTCTTTTCCTTGGACAGACACCTGAGAAAGAATGAAAAGCATCACAGAAACAAACCTAAAAATTAATAGATTTGAAGATACAGTGCCCTCCAATAGATTTGGCACCCTTGGTAAATACGAGTAAAGGTGGCTGTGAAAATAAATCTTTTTGAACTTTCATTTTAATTTTTTGTTTTGTTTTAAATCACAAAATTCTAAACTTTCATTGAAGAAATCCCTGTTGAAAAATCCAGCTTTTGCTGGTTAGGTATGTTTTGAATTGTGGCTGCTGGTGGACCCACTTAAACCAGCTCACATATTTTTGATGTTGTTGTTGTTGTTGATGATGATGTTGTTCAGGGACACAACTTAAAGTGGGGGGAAACTCACATTATGAAATTGAAAAAAATGAAAATATTTTTTTTCCAATGCATGTTGTACACAATTATTGACACCCCTAGAAATTCGTATGAGTAAAATTTCTCTGAAGTATATTCCCATTCATATTTACATTTTTAGCACACCAGGGGTACTAGGAGCATGAAATTGTCCAGCTATGACTTCTTTTTCCACATAAAAAGCACCCCATGCCCATGTTGTTGGCCTATTTTTCTGCCAGAGTTCCTAGAAATCTTGTTCAGATTGGCAAATGCCAACAGATAAAAATTCTCAACCTGACTGCCTCTGTTAGAAATCTTATATTGGATCGTGGCTGGATCTCCCACAAGGACAATGATCCAAACAGACATCAAAATTAACACAAAAAGAAGTCATTGAGCATAAAATGAAGCCTCTCCCATGACCGTCCCATTCCTCTGACCTGAACCCTGTAGAAAATGAGTCAGGTGAACTGAAGAGAAGAAGAACCAACATGGTGCTGGTATTCTGAAAGGTCTGGAGTGATCTGGATGAAGGAATGGTTTTGATCTCTTGTCAAGTGTTCTGCAATCCCATCAGGCATTAAAGGAGAAAACTCAATAATTGAAAGCCAAGAATTGTGGCCAACGTGAACTAGAGAAAAACATTTATTTCATAATGTGAGCTTCCCCCACTTTCAATTGTTTAACTTCAATGAAAGGTTTAGAGTTTAGTGATTTTTTTTATTATTAAAGAGCAAAAGAATAAACAATTCAGATGCATTTTCACAGCTGCTGAAAAGGGTGCCAATTTTAGTGGAGGGCACTATAGATAGACATTTATAGCAAAGCATACTTGCAGCCAATGGAAGAGGCAGGACTCTCCTTGACTGTAGACCTGCTCTATGTGGAAGTTCTGGCTGAAGTTGAGAGTAACCAGAAAGCCCGGCTGCACAGAGATGGTGTAGATGCAGTCCAGATTAAGCGGGGACATGTCTGGGAAACCAGGACTCGAGATGGTCCCCTCTAATTCACTGCGCACCCCACCTCCACACTCCACTAACACAAGGACGAAACACACACAACTTGCTACAGGTTATCATTATTTTCACCTGTTTTAAACTATGATATGATATTGAATTAGCTTTTAATTTTACATCGCTTTTATTTATAATCAACATAAACTGTGCTGGAAATATAAAGTTCACAGCACCTGGGTTTTTATTAATGAACACACTCACAGACGCAGGTGCGTTGGTCAGGCCGTAATGTGTAACCGTGGTAACAGGCACACAGGTAGGAGCCGAGGGTGTTGAGGCATATCTGTGAACATGGCCGACCATTTTCCACACTGGAAGATGAACACTCATCTATGTCTAAGGGAACAGGTATAGGAGCATTAAATGTAGTAATAGTACAGCACTTAATTATTTAATTACGCTTGAGTAAATAACATCATACGGCACAATCAAAAGTACTGTTGTCCCAATATTCAGCATATTGCTTTTATACAACAGTTAAATAAACAAGAATTAGAACCAGATAGTGTGTCTAGTTTTGTAGTTTAACGAACATAGTTCCGAACAAAGCCAACAAATAATTGATTCTGTGTCACAGAGCAACACACCATAGTAGAATAAAATGGTTAAGCGAATGATTCAATGACTCGCTTATAAAGACAGTCACTTCTCTGCACCAACTATGGTGTATCGATGTATACCATAGATAGTATCAGTTTCCATTCAAAGTTGTGAATTTGTCTTATTGAATTTAACTTAAAGATCATTGGAATATTGAACAAACAATTGCGAATAAAGCACATCCACATGTCCAAAAGAAGAAAATGGTTGCTTCCTGTGAAATTGGCAACAAATATATGCAATGAAAGTAGAAGTTGCTGCAATTGTCAAAGCCACTGTGGTTCTTTATCCCTACATAATAAATTAATAGTGCCTCAGATTTGTGATGTTTGGGAATGCAATATATTAAGTTTTGTACATATCTCCTTATAAAATTAAAAACAGAGATCTTAAATCTGTGCCTTAGCAATTCTGTTCAGTGTATTTTTCCTATCTCTGTCTCAAAGAATTATGGAAAAACAGCTACAATCACTGGAAAATCCCCACTTTTAATACACAAACAGGTGATACACTACACTCTTTGAACACCACTCAAAACCAATTAAATTCTAGAACTGCTGTGTAAAAGAGATCTGTTTTAAGTCCTTAAAGCATATTAGGAGAACTAAACATGCTACAACACTGTTTTGTTTTTTAATATGCTTCAAACATGACTCACCAACAGCCTGGAAGAATGCAGTGAATCCCAAGTGTGACTCGTGATTTGAGTCGTCCGTTTGAAAAGCCAGCTGCAGACGGTTACCAGGAGCCAAAATGGGCTTGTCACCTGGGTGAAACCTGTCTGTGGAATTCCGGCCACAAAACTTCCCCAGAACCTGCTTATCAGACACAACCTACACATAAAAAAATAAAAGGAAAAAATAAAATCACATGTGCTCTTGTATTACTAAATACACAGGCCTTGATATATAAATGTGTTATAAAGCCAAATAATAGTAGTCACAATGACATTTCAAACCTAATTTATATGTAGTGCATGAGGTATGACTTTATTGCCATTATTCCCCAACAAAACACAATATTCAGTACAACAGTACGAGGTATGGATTGTGCTACTCAAATGATGCCACAGCACTCAAGCATTGTGTATGAAGACATCCACATGAAACAAGTTCTAAGATGAAGCATCACTAACAGTGACAGAATCGTAGTAGCAGTCTGGAGAGGACTCAATGTCCAGGTGATTGAACGTCAGCTGGAGCTGATAGCCTTGTGGCACCTCCAGGTCCCATTCTTTCTGGAGATTAGCTGGATAGGGTTGAGGGTACTGTGGAGAAGACACCTCCCCAAACATGACTGGCTCACACTCGCACACATTCACACATGCCCACAGCAGGCTGAATCAGTGTTTCAGTAGAAAACAGAAAAAGAACAAAGTCAATCATGTTGCTGGAATAATTTAGTTCATTTACTTAATGAAGGTTATGAGATTGTTATAAAGCATTGACATCCAACAATGGCTGTTATTAAAGTAATCACACAATTTCAAATCTATTTTGTCCTTTATGAAAATATGAAGATAATATCTAAAAACAACTTACCAGATTATTAGATGTGTTCTGTCCATAACAAACATTCAGATGTCAGTAGCTGTTTCATTAAACTGTGGATGCAGTCATAAGGTTTTCTTGCGATAAAGATTCGTTAACAATCACATATGAGAGAACTCTAGAGTCTAAAAGTCATCAAAAAAGGTAAACTTGTTTGATTTGGCTATGGCTGAAGAAAGAGAGAGAGAGATGTGACTACTTTTCCCGTAAACCATGCGTTTTCAACCTGTTTACTCAAACAGTAAGGGTTAAAGTCTACAGAGATCATTTTCGTGGATCTTTTCTTCACAGATTATCAGATGTTTCCATTCTTGCGAGATACAAAGAAGGTGTTTCTAAAGCAGTTTTGAGTAATTAATCATAATGTATAAATCTTCACTATTTGAGATTAAATACAACAGAGTTTGGAAATCTTTAAAAGTCACAAAAAAAGTCAGGTTTGTTTGATTTGGCTGAAGAGGAATACTGACATGCACCACCAATCTGGCACCACTGCAAGGCATGAAAAACATGAAAAAAAAAGAGAGAGAGAGAGTAGCAGCCTATGAACACTTACCTATGTAATTAGTGTAATGGTATTAACATTGGACAAAAATAAGATTTTTTTCTAAAATAGGAATAGGAAATAAGAGGCTGAGATTCTTAACTTGTGGAAATGGTTTTATTGGTGAATATAAAAGTTTCAAAATTCTGTGAATTATTCATAGAAATAGCAGATGAACATACATTGACTAGATACAGCAGACCGTAACTTTATTGGTGTGTTTTACAAATAACAACTGGTGTATTTTTGTGATTTGATGTTAGTTATTTTCCATGGTTTCCTTGATCCAATCCAGGTAGTTTTGAACTTTAGTATAGAAGCCCTTAAAGCTTCCACATCCAGGAGGACCCCACGATACGATGCCTGTAAGACGATAGGGCTTGTCCGGAGACCCATAGCCCAGAACAGGAGAAAACAAAGGACCTCCACTGTCACCCTGACAACTGTCTACTTGTTCTCCTCCAGCACAGATCATGTTTTCGGTGACAGGCAAACCCAGTGAATTACATTCATTAACTGGATATATCTGGACAGGTGCATGAAGCAGCTCTCTACTCAGTCCTTTTTCATATCTGCCAAAACCTGAGATTGTGAATTCTGCTGCAACTTCATCTGTTTTGTTTGGCAGACACACTGGCCTGATGTTTGGACCTAGTGGCACCCTTTTAGACATTTTAATGAGTGCAATGTCATGATCATAGTTTGTTTGTTTTTCACCCTGACTTACTCTTTTATATTTTGGATGAATGATAATTTTTGTTGTCTCTATATTGACTGATTTTGTGTCCTGACCATGAACTATTCCACCTAACCAGTTCATGGTGGTTGTTCCAATTTTATCCACTACGTGAGCTGCTGTAAGAGCCCAATAATCGCTGATCAGAGATGCACCACCTCTGGGATTTGACCTGTGGAGTAGCTGCCAGGGAATTTGTCCCAGACTGGCTGGCTTCCCACCAAAGACTCTGCCACCAAAAGATGCATCTATATTCTTTCCACACACTAAAAGAGAGAGAGAGAGCAATATGAAATATATGAAAAAGAGATATGAAAAATAATGTATATCTGGATTTTTATGTGTATTGAGAATGAATAAGTACCTGGTTCACATTTAGGCAAATCTTCAGTTAATTTTTGACCACTCTCAGACACCCAGTTACCCTCAACATTACAGGTAAAATAACCTGATGAAAGATAGTGAAAAATGTGTAACTAAATAGCACTTTGTTAAGAATTATGTCAGCATAGTTCACATAAACCATACACATCTCACCATTTTTATCCAGTTGATAATATTCATTTGCACACTTAAGACTGATCCGGTTCAGATATGTTGTTGGAGGATCTTTATCTGATAGCTCCATTAATTCAGGAAGCTCTGGAATGCCACAATCCACAGCTAAAGAAGAAAATAAGAAGTGTGTGTGTTTTTTTTTACATATGACACATGAAAATGTTTCAGCCTCCTGCATTTTCTGGGCATTGTACTGCTGGTATGCCCACCAAGCATCAAATTGTATGCTACAAGTTTGTGCTAATTTTTGTGTGCTTGAAACATCATGTCATGTCATTTCTGTATATAGGGAAAACAGCAGTGAAAACAGCCCATTTAATAAATTAAATTAAAAACTTCCCATGTATATCTTAAAAACACAACATCATTCACAAATCAAGACAAAAAGGCATTAAAAGAAGAAATTTTCTCACGTTCGCAGGGAATAACAGGAATCCACTGTCCATTCTTCTGGCATGTGGCCTTATACTCAACCTCAGCTGATTCGTTCTATGGAGTTTCAATGATTAAAAAAAGGTTCGATTCATAAACAACAGTACATGCCTGTATATAATGCTGACTGATAGCAGCAAAAACTCAGAATACTATCCAAATTTTAAATGATATGTTTAATTATTTAAAATAATTTCATAATATAATACTATTCTATTCAATTTTATCAATTTAATTAAATTATATTTTATACTATACAATTTATACTATTAAAACTGGTTACTAATATATACTTATATAAATCTACTTTACTAATACATTTTATATTGTCAATTTTAATTGATATTTAAAAATACATTTTCTAATGTATTTTTTGCCTGAGAAGGCAAAATCAATCAGCCTGAAATACATACTGATTTCAATACATGTCCTTTGTCACATTTCACTGTAACTTTGTAGCCCGTGGGATATTCAGAATTCTGCGGGAACACACTAGATTGTGGTGTCACAGGTCCAGTGCATTTCATCCCTGTCAGAAAGCAAATAAACAACAACACAACACCTTAGGGAACAATTCTGAGCACTTTTCAATCAACAGTCAATATTCAGATTAGAGACCCTTCAAATGAGTTTGATTCCCAGATCATGTGTTCCCACCAAACCTGAACATGCAGTATATTGTTGTTTAGTTTTAAAGATGGGGGGCAACAGGCACACCTCTTGTTTTATAATAGAGGCTGAACCCTCGGTTTGCTCCTTTATGGTCTGACTTGAAGATAATCTCAACACGTTGAGACCTTGTAAACAGGGACGAAGGAAGATCCCTTCCACAAAATGTCTCAGCATCACCAGAGAGAGGTTTTATCTTGGAGGAATGGATATGGAAAAAGAGAGGAGGTCAATGAGGACTAATACAAAGAGAAAAACAAGACTGGTTCAGATATTTGACTAAGCTTGTTGCATACAGTTATTGAGTCGATGCACTCTCCATTCTCTTTCTTCTCCAGATCAAACACCCCCATGAACGTCAGCTCAAACTGCAGACCTTCTTCTACGGCCAGAGAGTAAGAACACACTGCGTTTTCTGGGTACGGCCCAGGCCACTCGGGTGACGTCAACACACCTTCTTGCGAGCCTGTGCGATCTTCACTGCAGCTAACTGACACAAAGAGAGAAAACAAAACCTTGATGCATATAGAATGAACAATCACATTATGATTATAAGCGCATGCTGCCATCATGTCATCTGCCATGTTAAATGCTCATGCTCTTGGAGTCAGTTTGGCTTTCAATGTTTTAATTATTCATCACTTAGAAAAGTTAATTCTGAAAGCGTTTCCAACAATATAGTTTCTCTGTGGCGTTCCCTATACTATTAGAATTACAATGATCATTACAAATTCATAGTTATAGTCTACGGTGTGAATGGATTTTTAGTCTGGTTGCTATGCTGATTGTTTAGCACATTTTAATATTTTTCTAAGTGGAAACATATACAAATAATGAAATTACTTTATTTAAAATTAACACAGTATTTCATGTCCATGTATTCATTTGCTTGCTAAGTAGCTATGTAAAATGCATAATAATAAAAACAATATTTATTTTTTATTTTTAATAATGACTGGGTGCATGGGCTATATTCCTTACAGAATTAATTACACTAAATCAATATGGCAGGCAAAATACATGTCTCAAAATCTCTTTCATTACCTTGGCAGGTGTGCTTATCGGAGTCAAGGATGTAACCTGGTCTGCAGAAACAGCGATAACCTCCGATGTAGTTATTGCAGAGTTGGGTACACTCATTTTCAGGGTCTATACACTCATTAACATCTAAAAGTCAGACAGGTTTGAGGTTAAAACTCAGATCAGAAATAACTGATAACACTCTCGGTGACCCACAAATAATCAAAAGTGCTTTCGGCCTGTAGTCAATGTATTACTCATCACGTTTCTCACCCTGTATGGTGTAAAAGCCTTGAAATCCAGTGTGTCTCTCAGTGTTGGAGTAGTCGGCAAGAAATGAAACAGAGAGACAACCGCCAGGGGAAGAGTGGAGGAAAGGGTTGACAGACGCCTGCAGCTCCTTCATAGACTTACGTCCACAGAGAGTGAAAAGAAGCACCTCATCTGCAAATAACTGGAGATAAAAGTTGTCACTTACAAATACACAAATCGAAATAATCTATGTAAAATTTACACTGTAGTAGATATTTTCACACAAACACTCTTCTGAAAGGAATAGTTCACCCTCAGGCCATACAAGATATATGTGAGTTAGTTTCTTCATCAGAACAGATTTGGAGAAATGTCGCATTACATCACTTGCTAATGATTGGAAGCAGCATTACATCGCTTATTCTCCAATGCAGTGAATGGGTGCCGTCACGTCAAAAATCCAAACAGCTGCTAAAAACATTACAATAGTCCACAAGTAATCAGCACAACTTCCATCTTGTGAAGAGAAAAGCTGTGTTATTCTAATAAACAAATCCAAAAAAAGATGTTTTTATCTTGGATGGATATTTTCACTAGGTGAAGCAATATCATAAATTATTTCATGGATTAAAACACCTTAATGATAGAATTGTTTCACACAATCATGTCGCTTTTTGCTTCACAAGATGTTAATCGATGGGGATGGATTCTTGTTGATAATTTGTGGATCATTGCAATGTTTTTATCAGTGGTGTAATGCTAAATTTCTCCACATCTGCTCCCAGGAAGAAACAAACTACATTTTGGATTTCCTTTTAATTTTTGGGTAAGCTATTCCTTTAACATAAAACTGCACTTAAGTGCACAAAGGCACAATTAGCATTTTGTACACACACCTTCAAGGCGTCGTCCTCACACTCAAAGCTCTCCTCTAGGTCCAAATGTATGAGAGTGAGTGTCATTTTGTGTCCGGTTGGAGCACACTTTTTCCAAGTCAGGTTGGAATGGGGGTCATACCCTCGTGGATGTCCAGGTGACTGCACCCATCCAGCCAATGACACTGACCCACACACGGGAAAGAGAAGGACAAGAACACTGGACAGGAAGGAAGAAGTCAGGAAAATCAAAACAGAAAACAAGCAAGAAAATAGTAGATTAATAAAGTAAAAAAGACAGGGATATACAAAGAAAAGGAAGCATGCAGTGATAGATAGATAGATAGATAGATAGATAGATAGATAGATAGATAGATAGATAGATAGATAGATAGATAGATAGATAGATAGATAGATAGATAGATAGATAGATAGATAGATAGATAGATAGATAGATAGATAGATAGATAGACTTTTAATCCATGCAATATTTTGTTAGAGGAATAAAACTATGGTAGAGAAATATGTACATACCAAAAAACGATCATGATGAGAAGTGTTACAACAGAGCCGCTCTCTCCTTCTACACTTTCACTTTAATGCTCTGTTTGCATCATCATGTCCAGCCCTCTTTTCCCTTAAAAACCAGTCAACATACTTACACTGAGTGTTTCCCAACATCTGTCAGTGGGCGTTCCCCTTGAACTGACGTGATCTGGAGAGGGAACATGTAGTGACTGCTCCAGACAGACTGTAGTGGAGCTATAGATCACATTAACATTAATTGTGCATTCATTTACAGCTTATTCAGTTTATGTTCAGTCCATTGATAAAACTATTATGTACAGTGGCCCAGAAAAGTATAATGGACTTTTCATTGTAATTTGAGTTCACAATTTAAACTAAATAAAAGTCAACATCTTTACGCATTCAAACTATTTCAGTAAACTGACAACTAATGCATATGAACCAGAAACACATCGGCTGCAGGACAATGCTGAAACCCTTGAATGCACTTTGACTGGACAGAGGGTAAGTACGCCGCCTGCAGTCTGAAATGAAAAGGAGAAGAAAGTGAGGGGTGGAGACAGTGAAAGAGGAAGAACAAATGGGAAAGGGAGAGAGCGAGAAGGTTTAGAGGACAAGAAGAGAGATGGGGGCACGGAGGAAGACGAGGTTATCTGTACTGTATTTTTGGATGTTTTCCAATAACAATTTACCGTAATAACCACACAAAAAAGGTCAAACAACGTCATTATAAGATGTTGCATTGTATTCTGATGAGTCATTTACAGCAGTTTGAACAATGCACTGGTAAAAGAGCTGTTTAGTTCTATTGTGATTACTGTTGTGTAGTTTTAGAAAATATGTAGATGTGCATACACATTACATTGAATATTTTCTCTAATGCCAATTTACCAATTACATTACATGAACATTTCCAACAAATTGCACAAATTATGCTATATTACCATTCATTTAGTTTGCCTACAAATTAGCTAAGTAAGCTATAAGTTACCAAAAAAGGAAGTAAAACAGAAAGCTTTATTTAACACAAAACTAAGGAAGTACAATTGTTCACAAATACAGAGTAGGCCATGATTCCCACTTCTGTTGTTGTTGTTGCGAACCCTAAGGTTTGGCCTTTTTTTTTTTACTGGGGCCAGGGACTCGAAAGGGGACACAAGATGAAATCCTTGAATTTGACATTATTACAATTTTAATCTTCTTTATAAAGGCTCGTTGAAAATCTATGAGCTATATCATAATTATTTTATTGTTTTGAAAATCATTGATTTAAATATTGCCTAGATGCTATTTTACACAGCTATGTATATACTGTATATAAAAAAATATATACAGTTGAAGGGTTCCTATTTGGGATCCAATGCCATCAAAAAGGTTGAAAACCCTGATCAGTCTGTATAAATAACCATAAAGTGGATCTTTATGACACCAGTGGTTATAATGAATATGCTTTGGGAAACTGATTATATGAGTTTGTTTACATCACAAGGGTGATTAAAATACCTAAATGTATACAGTATATGTTTGTTTGGTGTCTGTTCAAACAACAGGACATTTTATCTTAGCTATATGTTGGAGATGAGATGAATATTGTGAGGAAATACTTTTTTTTCATAAACCATAGAATAAAATATTACATACTGAAAGGCAGAGGTTTCTGTGTTCCACAGCACACCAGCACTCGCATCAGAAATTACAGTAAAGATATGAAACTGCAATGTTAACAGTTCTGACCAAATGAGGAAAAGAGTAGGAACAAACACACACACATTCTCACCGTGATGATATTGCAGTGGCTTCCACAAAGCTGCGGGTTTTGCATTTTGTCATTTTGCAGAAGCTTTTATCCAAAGCGACTAACAATTGGGGAATACATAAAGTGATTCTTCTTAAATAGGCAAACAGAAATACTTTTTTAATGTATTTTTTTTATTATTTAGGATTTAGTCAAGGTTTTTTCTTTTGAAGTCAGAACTCACTTTTTTTCTGATATATAGGTCACACACTGTGTGAGTCAGAGCAGCAACAGATATTGGCAGGCACATTTTGCTAAAACATTCCTGCCCCAATTCAGAAAGAATGAAGTGTTATAGCCTGATATTATTCAGAATCAGAAATCTTATTAACCAAACTAAAAGTTTAAGCATAAAACACTTCACGGCAGTAGCTTTTGCTAACACAATAGACTTCCTCACCTGTACATGTTGATCTAATCACACTAATAATCTAACAACTCTAATCATATCTCATAACTTCTCGATAAACAGAGGTCTCATGTTGACATAGTCTCTGTGTGGCTCAGGGGTTTAGTGCTGCACGAACAGGAAGGAAGGCAAGAGATTGCAAGCTCAAGTGCAGAGGACGGATAGAGGTAGCGGGGCTTTCCAGCGCAGAGTAACAGAGGGGGTTAAGAGTGGGTGACGTAAAAAAAAAAAAACAGAAAGGGAAAAAAAATTATTCCCCTAACTGCAGCGGATGAACTGAGACATTCCACAAAAAAGACAAAGCAAGCAAGCGTGACAGACAGACCGAAAGAATAGGAAGAAGACAACTGATGCAGTAGTTTGGGTCAGCATGACAGAATAATCATCAATTCCTTGGTAACTTACGTGAACCGATCAAGACATCACTTCCATAATTGGTGTAAAGGGCTGTACAAGTCAACAGACTTCATATGACCGCACAAAACTGTTCACACTGAAAGGACCGAATCGAGAAAACACTGAACGTAGCCAAGATGGGAGATGTGAAATGCAGCAAATGTCCAAAAGGTGGGATTTCTATAATCTATCAATACTGTAAAACAGCTGATTTAAAAAAGTTATGCATTTGTCTTTGGAATATTTTTATAGCCTATGTAACATAGAGGGAATGTTAGCTGTTTTAAATATTAGAATCTATTACAGTTCTTATAATGTATTGTTTCACTTATTGCTCGTCAAAATACTTTGAGCAGCTTTATGAAAGCAGTTCACAAACTTTAGTGTGAGAATAAATGATCAAAATTGGTCCTATGCTTTATATTACTGCTGTTTTTACAGCGACATGATTTGAAGTTCATTTACATTCAATTTGTCTGTTTTTTGTGCAAATTTAGAGAAACGTCTTGCCATTCAATTGACTTTAAGGCACAGGTTATTATTTTTAGTCATCACATTGTTTTTATCAACGTGATATCAGCCTACTAGAGAATCCGGAAATCCTGTACTGTAAGTCTGCTAACATTTGTTTTTGATGGTTCCTGGAATTTACGCAAAAACACAGGACATTCTGTATCAATTTGAAATAATGACATACAAGGTGGACTAATATTTATGTATTCAATAAGCTTATGTCATCAATTTTAAAACTGTATAGAATTTAAATGAAACCAAAAGGAATTTGACCACTTTCTGGCTAGACATGCTTTAGCGGAGGATGTTCACAGTTCACAGTTGAGCAGAACTACACCTATGGTTATTGTGCTAGGACACCTGTGTGAAATTGAGGAGAACTGGCTTCATACTGTACATGCATGAAAAAAAATATCATTTGAGAAGTATCCTTTGTTTGCGGTTACCACTTGGTTGGATGGGGGTTTTTTTCTACTGCCATGAAATCCGTATATATATACTGTATAAAGAGTTCAGATGCAAAAGCCTCTAAATGCCGTCTGAAATTGTCTTATAAAATAAGCATTTTTATCAGGCCACTATATTTACGTTCAGTTATTTAACTTTAATTGCATAGAAAAGGGTCTACACATGGAGCATGATAAAAATTCAAATTTTAGATGAAAATTTCAGATGTCACTTAGAGGGTTTTGCATCTGAACTCTTCATATATATATATATATATATAATATTCTGTCATCGCTTACTCACCCTCATTTTGTTCCAAAGAGGTATGACATTCTTTCCTCTAAAAGGAAACATTGAATAATGCTTCATTGTGCTTTTGCCAATTAAAGCCATTGTTTTCAACCACACTGAATCCCAATTTATGGGCAAACAAACACATTTCTTTTATCTGCAGTGTTTTATATCGACAGGATTTGAAGTTAATTTACATTCAGTTTGTCTTCAAATCTTTATTAGAACCATGGTGTGTTGTGTGATGTGTGTGTGTGTGTATGCATGTATATATATTTTCATAATTTCCATGAGCAAAAATCATAATGTTTAAGCATATAATGATATTCTAGGGAATTGTGTGCTTCTAATTTAAAGCAAAAGTAAGTACTCTCGGAAATTACAGTCAAACCTGTTCATTAGAAGGGGATGTCCCAATACTTCTGGCAATAGCTACAAGAAATACAAAATTTTTGTGTGCTTGTGGAGTCTTGTGCAAAAACTGAGCTCTCTTTCTTTCTCAGGAAAATATGTGTTTGCCAGCTGCAATGCCACATCAGAAACAGTGTGTAAAACCTGTCCACGACGCACATTTATTGATCAGGAAAACAGTCTGACCCAGTGTATAGCCTGCAGGGAGTGCTCCAGCAGTAATTACCCATTCACTCACTCTGGTTTTTATTACTAATAATTCCACTTGTCTATTTCAACAAGTAATGTTCGGGTGTGTGTTACAGCCAGCAACATGGAGATGGTAAAGGAGTGTGAGGAAGACAAAAACACAGAGTGCAGGTGTAAGCTGGGATACTACTGTACACACATAAGTGACTCCCACTGCGATAACTGCAGTCCGGTCTCCACCTGTCCTCCAGGGCAAGGAGTCGCCTTTCATCGTAAGTAATCAACCTTGGCATACTCAACATTTTGCTTTCAAAATATTTGACGCCTTAGTGTACCTCCAAATATGACGATCCTTGAAATATTTTCAATTTAAATATAAAGATATATCTACTTATTTAAGTCTCAGTTATACTGTGAAAATCTAATTATTATAAATAAATATATCATATAATCAGTGTTGGGGAGTAACATGTAACAGCGTTGTTCAATTTAATTTCTAAATAAATGCATATGTAATCTGTTAGTTACTGAAAAAAAAGAGTAATTCAATTACAGTTACTTATGAAATTGTTAATGATTACAAAGAGATTTACGTCTGAATATTTTCTCTCTCTCTCACACATACAGATTTAATTGATTTCTTTCTCAAATTGTATTGACTGCTCTTGCATTGACACCAATGTTTCAGGAGTTTAGGACACAAAACAGGACACATGCTTGTACGATAACTGTTTTATTAAAATGTCATTATAATAACTGTTTTATTTGGGTTTTTTATATGCTTAATTTTTTATGCTTTTATATTTTTCTTTTTATTTATGCTTCCAAACACTGAATATAATTTATTTATTAGGGTCAATTTGTAGGCCGATCGGAAGGCTAATTTGTCATGGGACCCATTGGAATTTCCAACTGATTTTAGAATGGCGGTTTTTGATTCATGAGTAAAATACAAGCTACGCATTACTCGCAAAGACTCTCACATTTAGTACATAAATATTACAGAACCATACTTCAAACGTGACTTTTAAAATTACTGGGCATTTTTAAAAACCTGACAGTTTCTACATAAGTACTAAGATGACTGTTCATTCCACCAAGCACCTAAACTAAAGGTGCTTTTGATTTAGCGGCTTGTTGGCAAAGTACATTTTATAACAAAACTGCCACACACTTTCTTTAATCCATCGACATAGCCTTTAATATGTAGTCATAAGCTGGTTCAAAGACTATGTGCAAGAGAAATGAACCCAACTTAACTCAATCTTGTTATAAACTATGTGTAGCCTACATAAGACTACACTTTGCCACAAAATCCACAAAAGTCAAAAAAGAATCAGTTGAGTTTGCACTGAAGCATGGATTTGTTAGAAGATTTGCAATGATCTGAACTACTTCCATAGACTGTTTAGAGTGGAATATGTGGCAGACGGACTGCTGAATAACTGAAGCTGTTTTGTAGACACGTTCGAGAAAAACACAGAGTGCGTTCCCTGTCCAGAGGGAACCTACAGCGATGTGGACGACTACATTTCCAGCTGCAAAAATTATACAAGGTGAGGGTCAGTGTCGTACATTTACAGTATACTGTAGCAATTCCACAACTGAGCGACAGACTAACTTCTCACAAATTCACAGAATCCCCCCACACAGTGTACATATGACTAAAAAGTCCTTTAAATTTAAATCTACTCTTGCTAAACTATCACATGCTTCTGACTCATATTATTTATTTCCAAGTTACACGACCAAAGATGTTTCATCTTCTGCTTAACTTTTTCTCCGTATAATTTCTCTCTATAATGCCCTTTCTTATCTGCCACCATCTGATTTAAACAAAAGTCAGAGTAGGAAGGCATAGGTTTTATGTATAACCATAACGGGTTTTACATAAAGGTGTCTATGTCATTCTCCTACACGAAATAAGACCGCATTAATTTGCTTCCATTCACTAAAAGTGTAGACATACATTGTGTAGGAAAGTGGGTGGGTATCACTTCCTTTCTCAAACTCCCACTGACATACTCATACATATTTCTTTCCTTTTTTTCTACACTTAAAACACAAAGCACACACATACAAAAACTAATATTATTCATATACATAATAGTTTCCATTGAATTTTCCTTAGCCCGATAGAAATAAAACGTGACACAGTTTCCTTCTGAAATAATTAGCCTCTTTTCTCATTTTTCAGTTGTGATGATTTGGGTCGACATGTGAAGGTTCCTGGGACCAGCCAATCAGATGTTGTGTGTGGACAATTTAAAGCACGTAAGTCTCTAAACCTGGAAAGACTTATTTTATAAGAAATGTCACCATGATCAATGTGCGTATAAAAAGAGTTGGAAAAAAACCCTTCCTACCAGACCTGGATAATGGATAAACTCATTATTTCTCCTTTATTTCAGCTTGTTCTTGGTTGTTACCTGCAAGTCTGTGGGCAGGGATTGTGATTACTGCCATAATTATAGTTATGATCCTGTTTATAATTTATTGGAGAAACAAACGTCAGTCAAAAAGATTAGGTAAGTAAGTGTACTGTAAAATATTAAGTCCCATCTCACTCACTAAGCATATGCACGCATGTATTTTCATGAAGAGATCATAATATATAAATAATTTCCCACATATTATTTGTATTCTACATTTACAATCAGTTTTGACATCACATATTTAGAATGCAAGAGTATTTAAAATAAATCCGGGAATAATCAACATTATTATATATATGTATATATAAACACTGATATAAGACTGAATCATTTCTGCTCAGTGGTCAATTAAGTCAAGCTGACTTCATATCGATCTGTAGATTGTAGTTCTAGATTGAGTGTACTTGTCTTTGATGATGGGTGAGCAAAATTTTGCACTACATAAAAGGGTTATTTAGCAGTAATGCACGTTTGACTGATGGGAAACCAAACCCAAGACATATACAATGTCTAATGCAGGTCACTTAGTGATAAACTGCTCTGAAATCTTTTGATATTTGAGATAATACATCTGCTACTATCACTGATTTTCAGCATCAGTGAGGATGAACACAAAGCACTATGCTGTAGGCTTTGTCAATAGCTTACTGCAGAAAATGCTTAAGATTAAACTGTTGCTGGTAAACCACATCCTTTCAGTTCTACATATAAGCTCGCAGACATGTATCAGTGTGGTGTACAAACTGCACAACAGAGTCTGTTAAGAATAGAAGTAAAATACAGACTACGGTAAATGACATCCATCTCTCTCACATGAATCTTTGTGGAATTTTCTACATTAAGAACCAAGTAATAATCAAATAAATATTTCAAATGGATACAGTAAATTCAAATCTAAAGAACAGTCAAAAATATAAAACATACAGGAAATGTAATTTTAATTATGAGTCATAACTGACATTTTTTGTGTTCTCAGAAATTTCTTTAAGGCACGTCTCGCCAGTGCTTCCTCCAGACATCCTGAAACACCCTGCAGACTGTGATGTGGAGAAGCAGGCAGAACATCAGCAATGCACACATTTAGGTAAAATGTATGATTAGAAATGTGTGAATGTAGGCCAGGTCTATTTCTGAACTCCAGTCAGTTCAGTTTTGATTCAGTTCAATTCAATAAGTGTGTAAAGTTCATCAATGGGGAAGTCATGGCCTTATGGTTAGAGAGTTGGACTCATAAACAAAAGGTTGTAGGTTCGAGTCTTGTACCGGCAGGAATTGTAGGTCGTGGGAGTGAATGTACAATGCTCTTTCCACCCTCAATACCATGACTGAGGTGCCCTTGAGCAAGGCACCGAACCCCCAAATGCTCCCTGGGTGCCGCAGCATTAATGGCTGCCCACTGCTCCGGGTGTGTGGTCATGGTGTGTGTGCACTTTGGATGGGTTAAATGCAGAGCACTAATTCTGAGTATAGGTCACCATAATTAGCTGTATGTCACGTCACTTTCCAATTATGAAACAAGTTCAGCTCATCTTAAAACAGTAGCTGTTATTCAGCTCAATGCTGATTCACTTTAGTCACTATTGCTTCTGAAAGCAGCTCTAATATTTCTAAAGATGTGACCTGGAAATCTTTCAGATAACTTTACACAGCATTCTAGAATCTCACCAAACATTCCCACAGTACCCATTAAATACAGTCAGGAGAGTTTCGAAATAAGCATCAGCGTATTTTGTGATGACTTCGACTATGGCTTTGCATCACCCTGTAAATAATTGCGAAGTTTCCTTTGACCTCCTATCATCTCGCAGACGAATGGTACAAACCACATACATGTTGTCTTTCACTGCATGCCAGTTAGCCAAATAGGTTTAGCTGTTTTGGCCTCCCACACTTTCCTCCTGCACGTACTTTGCTGTGGGCGATAAAAGTCTCTGATGTCTCTGCCAAACATGGGGTCTGAATCGCATACTGTTGCAAAACCATAGTCATATCGTGACAACAGGTAGAAGTTACAGTTAGTACAGTTATCAATTTTTCTGGTTGAATGTCAAAAGACCCATTTACAAGAAACTGTTTACACCTAATCTGGACAAATGCTTTTGAAACAGAAACGCTGAGACGGGCCAATCATTTGTTTTAAAATACAGCAAACAGTCAAACATGTTAGAATTTAAAATAACTTTTCTATTTGAATATATTTAAAAATGTAAATGATGGCAATGTTGAATTGTCAGCTGACATTACTTCTGAATGCATGTGGACGTTGTTCATATTATTAAAAAGTAAAAAATATTATGAGTTCAAAAAGGACACAGATTCCTGAGATGTTTAGCCAATCACTGATTGATTATTTTCTATTTTCTTTTTCCTCAGTTGGAAAGTACACTGACATGGACAGCAGCATACAGTGTGATGGATTTTCGCAACCGCTGACAGTGTCAGAGACATACAGGCCCTCAGCTGCCGCAAACGGATATACAGACAGCATCACATGCCACTCGAACTATCAGTCAGAGCCGCAGGAGTCTGAATGGAACGATTAACCTTGGCTCACAGACATCCTATTAACCTGACAATGATCTGCAGTATACAGTGGTTTTTATCTACCAGTGTAGAAGCTTTACTTCTGTTCTGGAAGAATGTGTAAATAACTAGAGTTTATTTTTTATAGAAAAAAAAATTAATGAATACATATTTTAAGATACCTATATGTATGAAAACATAAACAGATACTGCAGTTACACATTATGTTCTCTCTTGTAGTAATAACAATTTATTGTCTTTATTTAAGTTGCTATTTTTCCAGATGTTTAATTTCATTTCAATTAAAAAAAAATTATTTTAATAATCCCTTGACTGTGTATAAAAGCAAAAGGGTGGAGACTTTCATTTTGTCATACCAGGTCTTACCAGAAGATGTCACAACTTAGACTTTTTTTTTTTTTTACAGATATGTTAGTCGGAGTTAGCCAAATATTATGCTTCCAAGTCCATTATCGCCCCTTAGAGGTAAAATGAGGGAATTGCAAAGAGGAAGGTGTTTAATTTTTTCACGGTCTTGTAGAAATGGATAAAGACTTCATATAATGACGTTTAAAAAATTATAATAATAATTTGTTAAAGTTCTGGAAAGAAGTCTTTGTGCTCACTTAGGCTGCATTTATTTGATTAAAATGGAGAATTATTATTATAATTTAAAGTAACATTTCTATTTGAACATGTTTTCAAATGTAATTTATCCCTGTGATACCAAAGCTGATTTTTCAGCAGCCCTTAATCCAGTCTTCAGTGTCACATGATTCTTGGGAAATGATTTTAATGTTGATTCGGTGCTCAAGAAACATATTACTATTAGTAGTATTAGTATCAATGTTAAAAACCATATTATTATATATTGTGAAAACCATGATTAATAGAAATTAATGAATAGAAAGATGAACAGAAAGTTTAACAAATCTAATATTATAAATATCTTTACTGTCACTTTTGATCGATTTAATGCATACAAGCTAAATAAAATTAACTTAACAAAAACTTAATGATAGATAGATAGATAGATAGATAGATAGATAGATAGATAGATAGATATAGATAGATAGATAGATAGATAGATAGATAGATAGATAGATAGATAGATAGATAGATAGATAGATAGATAGATAGATAGATAGATAGATAGATAGATAGATAGTGTAGCATCAGTATTAGTATATTATAAGAAATGCATTCATAAAAAACAGGATATTATGGTAATACAAATGTTATATTCTACAGTGGACAAATAAAACTACATGACACATTTCAGACCACATGTTTCAGATTTTTTTGACATTTTTAGTTTGTCTATTGCTATTAATCAAAATCCTATCACACAGATTAAAACAAATCCATTATTGGATGGACACTAGAAATTAAATGTAATTTAGCAATAAAGAATTCCAAGCTGTACTTGACCAGCTAAACCACTGGCTCATTTAAACCTTACTTTTGCTTACTGTAAACATATCTGCATAATACAGTATTAGGGTGCCATGAATCCATATTTTACAGTACCACTCCTGAATGTTCACAGAGGGCAACAGGGCTCTATTGTTGTGATCTCATTTGAACTTTGTGTTTTGGTTTGACTGCAGCCGTGAAGGGGAAACTGCTGTAAATGCTGATAAGAGTTTTATAGAAAGTGAACCAATTTCATCATTTGTAGTCTCCATTAAAACACTATTTGTTGTGGCTCAGAGACAAATCACTGTTGTGATATGACCTCTTTCTGAACCCTGAGCTCAACCCCCCAGCAAATGGCCCCTCTGTTTTCTCTCCCTCTCTTCTCTCCATCTTCACTCAGCCTTCTTAAAGACTTGCTTGGCAGTGACACCCTGAACCCTCATCTCCTGCAGAGAGAGAGAGAGAGAGACGTGACAGCAGAAAAAAAGGATGAAAGACTTGGTGAGAGATTCATAGTATTAGCCCAGTTGTTAAAGATTCGACCGAGTTTAATCCAAGAACTAAAGACATTCAGAGAAGGTGAATCACCACTGTGCTTCTGAATAAAGGTCGCTCCATTGAAACCATTTCTAAAATGAAACTACTCTTTCTATAAATGAAAAGAACTCAAATGAAAAGATTGTTAATGATTTTGGAAGAAGTATCTTATCCTTACAAAGCCTGAATTTAATTGATCAAAATGAAGAAACAGTACTATTGTAAAATATTATTACAATTTAAAATAAAAATATAAAATGATTTTATTTCTTTGATGGTAAATCTAAATTGTCAGTGTCATGTGATCCTTCAGAAATCACTTCTAATTATTAGCGATGTTGAAAGCCATTAATGTGTATGTGGAAACTATGATACATTTTCTCAGGACACTTTGCATAGAAAGTACTAAAGAACAGCATTTAAATGCATTTAAAATGCAAATCCTTTGCACAAATGTCTTTTAAAGTCACTTGTAAGGATGAAAAACCTCAGATACTTTGATCTTCTGAGACATTAACATTGCATTAACATTCAGACATCTGTTCCCAGATCTCACTGGGAGAAAATGTGTGAAAACAGTATGCACTGGTTCCTCCTCATCCCATTCCTTCCCCTCACCCATCCTTCCCTTCACCCAGCTCACTCAGGATGGTCAAAGCAGAATATAATGTTCTACATGAATGCAAGTGATATTTACAGCCATGTTTGGTGTCATTTGAAGTGTCTCAGTGTGTCTGGTAAGTAGACTTAAAGGTGATAACGATCCTAAGAGTTAAGAGATATTTTGCTCACTGTAGAGGATGTGCCATTTCCCAGTCTCTTTCATGCAAAATGCCTTTTGTATCAAGAGGTGATAATTCTACATGACCAATGCTAATTCCTATTGTTAGTTCCTGTCTCAATCTCGGGGGATGTTTGTCTTGGTCTGAGGTACGTAAGGAAATGTTGCAAGAGGATCAGGGCCTTCTGTAGCAAGAATGAGCCCATGGCATGAAGTGTGTCCATATTTTTCTAAAAACCAAGAATACATCTTACTCTTAAATTCATCTTTGAGAATTTGATGTCTTGTATTGATTTGATATCTTTGAATTGGCTATGTAATTGGCATAATACATATTTACCATATTTTGACTGTTAATAAATTGTTATATTTGATTCTATTCTGTTTTACTCTGTAATTATTGCCTCAAGTAGATTACGCTGTATCCTTGTTCCTGCGTCAGGTTAGTAACAGACTAAATTCAGTTGAGATGGAGAATAGGGCACACCATCGGTATCTTTAGAGATCCGGCTAACACTTGGTATTAGTTCAAGCTTACTTAGATTGTAAGGACTTTTAGGAAATTTCCGTTTAGGTCAATGATGTTATTTGACCAACCTAAACAGGGTAAGCCTAACCTCTGTGTATTGTTATATTACTCTAGCTAAGTGTAAATGGGAAACCATGGCATGGCCATACCAAAACTACTATCAGGGAAAGTAATGTTGATTGACTTATACCTAAAGTAGTGGTTGTGACTGCTGACTAAAAATAATGTTTGTGAGTGTGTACAAATCTATGGGGGCTAATTAAAATTACTTTTAGAATGAGCAAGCATAGGAGCGGTCGTCTAAAGTATTAGCCAGACTCTAATACCCAAGACTGACGAGAATGTGACAGTAAATTACGCTAAGGCCAAAGCGATATTTTTGAGCAACCTAAGCACCCGAATGAGTATAATGATAAGAATAAATGGAATAATAAAATCTCAGAATAATAATAAATAGAAATCTAAATTTTAGGTCATATTAAAATGGAGTCAGATTAGAATTAAATTTAATTTAAATAACTCTGCATGCTGAAAAGACAGAACCCGCAAGAAACCTTCAGCCAGCACCAGATACCTTCGATAAATTGAATGCATCCTCCTATCCTCTTTAAAAAAAACGAAAACAAATCTTACTTCAAACTTTTAAATGAAGTAACGTTTAACCCCAAAAGAATGTTTTTTTAAACTTAAAAAAATAATAAACTAGCCCACAAAAGGCCCATCACTCATTTAATCCCCTCCTCCTCTTCATCTCTTCTTTCACCTACTCTTTTCATTATGGTTTCTCTTTTTTCTCACACTTTTTATAACTGCTTCAGATTTGCCTTTAAATAAAAAATAGAAATAAACTGAAAATATATGCAAACATATTTATTGAAATTTAACTATAAGCAAATCCTTATTATTCGGTTATAGCTAAATCTTCACATAATTTTATCAAAACAAAAAAACTAATAAATTTACATTGTTCATAACAAACCAGTTTTATATACTCCTCCAGACACTGAATAATGTATAAATGTAAAGCTGTTTTCCCAGCCCGGGACAATCCCTGTTTCCTTACCAAATGGAGGAGGTTTCCTTCTAGCCAGTGTGTCCAGCCTCTGCCCTCTTTCTCTCCTCGCTGGACACAGACCAATTTATCACCGTCCCAGTCCACTGTGGTCTGAAACATACGGAGAACATTACCATTAGTGTCACACATACCACACTTTCCCACACTCCTTTGTCTGGCTGATGTTACCTTTAACAGGGCCCATGTGTTTCTCACAAATACATTACAAATGGGTTAACTAGGAAATATATATATATAATAATTAAAAAAAAACACCTGGCACTTTCGCCCATCGACTGGTCCCAGGTCCTCAGTGAACTCCTGTCCCAAAGTGAAGTCCATGTCAAAGTTCCTAAAGGTGGTGACGGTCTTAATCGTCATTTTGCCTGTGTTCACATCATGCTCAATATGTTTGCTGGGTTTCAGAATGCAGACCACTTTCCTTAATGCATAATTAACATCTGATGAGGAGAGAAAGATAGATTAAAAGATTAGCATACTTAATTGAAAGAAGAAGATTGTGTATTTTTTTCTTCAGTGAAACATAAGGATTTGTTCTGAAATAATAAGAATGCAATTGAATTCGATGACCTGGTCACACTCACAGTGGTAAAAGATGATTATCAGTGAAAAAACAGCATGCATTTCAGTTTATTCATTACTCAGAAGCTATTGTATGAATTCAGAAGATTTGGAAGATAATGCATTTTTATGATACTTTCCTGCTGATTTTAAGTTTGAACACTCCATAATTGCAAAGAACTTAAAAAACAAAAGAAAGTCATTCATACAAGTTTGAAACAACATCATTAGGTGAACTAACCCTTTAACACCACGCATAACATGATGAGACAAGTATTACAAGGTTATATCCGATGAATATGAATATGAATATGATACAGGGTTTAGAGACAAATTCAGACATGTCTTCACTTCCCCAGTTGTATTCTGCAGAAACTAAATTGCTGTGATCTCGTTTAGGCTTTCTCCCCCAAGGCAAGAAGATGATTGGAGTGGATTTCATTACATTAGCCCAGATTAAAAGGAGGTATGCTACATCATCCTCATGTTCAGAGATTTGAGGACAGGTGAAAGAGGTACATCAAGGTCAACACAGTCATCAAGTTACACTCAAAGTGAGTCACTGTGGTTCGTTTAGAAGAGACTCTTTATATACTACAGCAGTTGATCATAAGCTCGTAGATTGCCAAACTAAGAAAAAAAGAAAATTTATATAATATATTGTTGCTTACCCAAAGCAGCGAGATATTCTTCAAAATTTTCCTGGGAAACCATGTTGTAAATGCCAGTATAATTCGGTTTGGACATCTTCTCAGTTTGTTTTTTGTTCGACACGAATCCAACTCAACTTTGCGTGATCTGTGCACCGTGGGCTTGCTTCTCCGTCTGAAATCTGTCTGGATCTCTATCCGAGTCTCTAGGCAACACTATCGCATTGTACGCTAGTTAATTTGATTAAATTTGATGCCGTTTCCTCCTAACAGCACGCGAAGTGAAGACACCGAGCAGAATCCGTGGTCAGTGTTTCCTTGAATCTATCCCGTGATGTTGCGTTACACAGTGTTCCCAGACCTAGCTCCGGTTCATCCTTTGTAAAGAAGACCCAAAAGCGGTTGTGACTCCTCCCAAACAAATCAAAGACCGAATTCTCCCCGGTTTTGGGATTGTTTTACAGGGATTAAGGGGAGGTGCTACAGGTGGACGTGCCTCTGTGTCCAACTTTAATATAAAAAAAAACACACAAAAAGGATGAGTTTATGTGAATTTACTCCTTCATGTGAGATGCAAATTAGTCATCTTATTATGCAACTAGGCCTATGTGTCTGCAGAAAGTGTCATTTCCGTCACTTGAAATAATATAGCGTTAACTGGAATAAAATAAAAGGCAACATTTCATATTTTAACTTTTAATTCGATGCAGAGCAAAATCTAAAACTAAAACTGAAATAAAAACTAATCCAATATAGATGTGTGGGTGTGTGTATGCTGTAACAACATACGACTTGGCCTAAACTTTAAATAAAAGCTGAAGGTAAAAATAAAATCTAATTCAAATGCTAAAACTATAATTGCATCTCAGTGATAAATTATTATTATTATAGTTTTAATAATAATATTGTCATTACCTTTTATGAATCAATTATAATGTTATAGCAATGTTTATAATATTATAAGTAATATTTAGAATATTTTATTCTAAGAATAGTATTTATTATTCAAAGATTTCCTCACAGTTTGATAGAAGCTGGGTAATACTGAAAACAGGTTTTCTCAAAATCAAACCAGGCTCTGGTTTTTCTCCGACACACTTTGTTCTGTGGCTCATGTGGCACTCTGTAAAGTTCATTAATTTCTCCAAATGTTTTCCCCGCTGTGCCTCTGTGTTAAATGAGGTCAGCCCTGTACGGGGTTCACTGATCAAGGGCCACGTTTGACCCTGATGTCTACAGCTCTCTGATGTAAAGAATATGAATGAGTCAGGTCCCTCTCTCTCTCTGGCATCAGGCCAGAGTTTGTGCGTATCATCTCTGCAGGACACCAACCTTTCCATTCGGCCTCATTGTTACGATAACATCCCGGAAAATTCAACATTCTATGCAAACACTTTCATTTCTTCATTTTATTACAGCAGATAATCATAATGGCCAGGTCTTTGGGCATGACTTTTATTAAAACTGAGAACGAGTCGATGATTTATATTAATTACAACTTAGTGAATTTACTTAACAAATGTTTACTAAATATACAAAAAATATTAACTAGTAAACATGGACAAAAACACAGCAAGATCTGTTTGATAAGGTCAAATAGTTTGGCATCTCTGTAAAACCCTGGCTCAGTTCTCTTTAAAACCACTGAAAAATCATTTAAAAATTAGCTGTACAATCATGAAGCAAAATTCAATTTCATCGTCTTTCTTTTTTTCTATTTTTATCGTTTCCTGACAGATCCACTCTTTTTATCCTCCGATCGCTGCTTTTTGACATCTTTCTTTCCTTTTGCTCCTAGATTCTCATAAACGTCTTCATTTTTTCTGAAAAAAAGGAAGGAAAACAAATCAGTGTAACTGATTAGTCACTAACTTATAGCATTCATCATAACCAACCCAACTTCTAGAGAAATAAAGGAGTGGATGAGAAGCCCACTGCAATGCTTGGATTATTGCACTTGATTATGCAAAAATTGTTATGATCATACTTTTTAATAAGTTCTCATTTCATTTGCAGTCTACAACATTTTGTTTTAGTCAGCAGCTTGAGCTATTAACTGACCCAAACCACAAAACGTGAGAGAGAGGCCTGCCGAACGTTTTCCAGTAAGCCAATGATTAGTTCAACTCAGTGATTAGAGCAAGGACAATCTGAAACAATGCCAGATCTGAGATAGAATGTCCAACTCAGTCCTTCTCTTTCTCGTTCGGTTGGACATTGCACAATGGCTCTAAGGCTTCCAGAAAGCTTGTGTAAGCAGATGTCTGTGTGACTGAGAGATCTTTGAACCGCCTGTTAAACTAGTCATCAGTTCGAGGAAGATAAGGCGATGTAAGAGGAATGTTTCTGGATGGTTGTGGGAGTATTTGGGGATACACTACAAGCAGAAGTCTACTTACTTTGCAGAGGCTTTGCGACTGGCCTTCTGGTGTTTGGACTGAATTGAGAGGTTTCCATATTCAGTTTCTGTTTCCTGTAACAGAAAGTTTTAAAAAAATCAATAGCAATACTATGTACAACAGATGGGAGACACATCAGTCTTATCTTCCTTTTTTACAGTGTTGACTTTGATAAGATATTGCATGGATATACTATTGTTGAAATGTTTAGGGTCATTAAGTTTGTTTAATATTTTCAAAAGAGGTGCTTATGCTCAGCAAATGTTTGGTCAAGTTTCACCATGACCACTCCCTCTCCGTGGTCTTCAATATTAGTGATCAAATGTAACACTTATGGCAATAAGATAATATTTTGTAATGATCGTTAAATCTGACCATTTTTTTAACTGTCATCATTAAAATCTCAAGAAAATGTTCTGGGGTTTCGAATCAAAATGTGGCTTTCTGTTATGAAACGAAGGATGTTGAATTCATACATGTATACTGTAAAGGGCAACGCATTTTGGGAGACACAGCAAATGAACAGGGAAAGAAATTATATTTCAATATTTCTATGAAATATTAGATATTTGATGAAATCTTGCCAATTATTACCCCCATTATTTCACTTATCTTTTCATTACATACTGCCCCAAAAACATATTGATATGCAAATTAGATACAGTTTATAGATGCAATGTATACAAAGGGAATAACCATTTATGGCATTTTTATACACATACTGCATAAAGAATAGTGGTATATCAAATCATTGTTATATCTTTCATAACATAGTTTAGAATCATCTTTATATATAAAAAATAATAATATTATGCTATAAAAAATGTAATTACATGAAAAATACTAAATTCACAATTTTTTTTTTTTTTCCGGGTCTCAGGAGGCTAATATATTTTAAAATGTAATTTATTCCAGTGATGGCAAAGCTGAATTTTCCACAAATGTTACTCCAGTCTTCAGTGTCACATGATCCTTCAGAAATCGTTCAAATTATGCTGATTTGGTGCTCAAGACGCATTTCTTAGCAATGCTGAAATCAACTGAGCTGCTTAATATTTTTGTGGAAACTGGAATTTTTTTTTTTTTTTAATTTTTGCTAAATATCAGTATTAATTATTTTAAATGTCTTATTGACCCCAAAACAAATAGTGGCTTAATTTCCAGTAATTCCCTTTATTGCATTTCAGAAACCTTTCACCATGATCCTCAGCCATTTTCTTACCATGACAGCTCTTCGTGTGACCTTCGTCGACTCTATATACTGTAGCACAGCCAAGTAGATGAACTTGTACTGTGCTTCCGTTTGCACCATGCCAGACCGCTGTTCTCTAACCATCTGAATACACTTCTGGATGTCAATGTCACAGTCCAGACCTGACAAAGACAACATCTTTAGAATCATTTGCAAAAAAAACTGCGACCAGGTTTGATCCACCTTGAATGAAGTACCATCCTGAGGTGTTCATGTGAAATGTGGTTGCAACAACTAAGAATAAGCCTATTATAAGATTATAAGAATAACTTTATTGATTTGTGTAAAAATATCTGGACCATTTTGAAGGGAAGCATGTTAGCCAAACATATTGTAAGTTCCAGAAGCCTGAGGACATTCACAGGTTATAATGCTTTAATAAATGTGATTGCACTGCATTAACCCTAAGATGTAATAAAAATGATCAACTATAATGAGTCTCTGATGTGTGATTTTTCATGTCCTGATCTAAAATGAGTTTTGCTATAGTAATGTCATAAATTTTTCGAGATAAAGGTCAATTTTGAAACAGTAGTGACCCTTTCTAGAATGTGTTTGATCTTAAATAACATTGCAAACATCTCACTAAGAGCTGGAATTAATTAAAAGCTAGACATCACAGGATTCCAGAGGTTTAAGTAAAAACATCCTAAATACACTAATATTTCCACTAGGGGTGTAACGGTTCACTCGCATTCTCGATGCATCGATTACAAACCCTGACGATTCATCATAATTCATATGCATATTCTATATCGATTCAATGTTTTCAAAATATATACACATTAAATTACTACACTCACAATTTAATGGAGACCTTGAAGATTGTTTGTGAATCGTGCTCATAGACAGTAAAAGATCGTGCTCTCTAATCTGTCTTTCACGCGCTCCACCGTTTACCGCCCGAAACTCACAGGATTGCGCTCGCGCTCCGTTCGTCTCTGACGCAGCTGACTTGCGAACTTGTGGCCAGTAATAATAAAGTGAAACAACTTTACTTTTCTGTAGTTTTTCAATGGCTCTCTGCATCTTACCGACGGCGCTACCTGAGCAGTCGAATGCTGTATTTATTGCATGGACGGAGCCAGTGCTTTAAGTGGCCCAAAAGGGGTGCCGGTACTCTCTCTCTCTCTCTCTCTCTCTCTCTCTCTCTCTCTCTCTCTCTCTCTCTATATATATATATATATATTTTATATATATATATTTTTTTTTTGATGACTCCCCTCATCCCCTGAGGTAACAAAAACTATAATAAAGGGGTTTTATATAGAGCAGTCAATAGACGACCTTATAAAAAATAATAAATCCTTTTATTAGTTTGTGGATTTGCTTGAGCTAGAAAGAGCTACTGAGAATAAATAAAATGTGCAAAAGGATTTTGAAAAAATACCCTTAGAAAGAGCTACTGCATAACTTCATTAGCTTGCGTCTGACCTGCAGCGATATCATTCAGGTTTGGTGGGGTGTCAGCCAGCGAGTCATCTGATTCTGATCGTGATGTTTTAGTACTCAGAGTCTGAAGCCAAGAGAGCATATTAAGTGTTGTTCACTTTATTTGTCTTTTTACCGAGCCGTGTGCGCGTTTCACACACCCTCTCCGGCCACGTTGAGTTGTTTATTAGTTGTTTGACATCGTTTATTACAGTACAGAAACTATAAAGTATATTTTCTACCTTATTCTGTGCAGACAATTAAAATAATTGGTAATTAAATGTAGCCTAGTATATAAAATTTTGATTACAAATGATTGATTATTGTCCAGCAGTGTATTTGATTTCTTACATCTAATTAAATGTGATAAAAAAAAGAAGAGGATTCCTTAAAAAAAAATATATATATATATATATATATATATATAAATTGACACTTTCGTCAATTTCCCTTTCTACGTATGCTATGTCGCATCATTAAACTAGCATTTAACAATGGACAAAAGTTTTTTCAAAATCGTTCTTGAATCGAATCGAAAACCTATGAATCGTTACCAGGACAATCACTGAGGTTTTAAATACATTTTAAAAGGGCACAATGGCTAATATCTTGCTTCAGCTAGAGACTGAATCAGCTACCTTCCAGATACCAGGCTGTTGACTTTTTAAAGCTGATTTATTTTTTCATAGTAAAAGTATGATGTATGAAGTGTGATGATATAAACTCACCTTTAGCATCAATGTTATCTATAAGCATGTCGATTACCACAATGGTTCCCGTTCGCCCAATACCAGCACTGCCAAAACACATTTAGCAACATATAACTGAAGATATCCCTTCAAGCTTGCAGAGGTCATGAGACACTGAATTTCCCACAGCACAAGTTAATACTAAAGAGCAAACAAACTATTAATTTAAAGGTTTAGAGTGGGAAGTATGGGATCATGAAAAGTTCAAGCATGTATTGTGATTACGAAATGCTAAGTGGTCTGTCTATTGCCTAAACCTCCCACCCTAAATAAGACCACCACCATGTATTACATTTCAGTGTTCTCTTTGTTAATAAATGAAATACAATAACATAACATAAAAATAAAAAACATTTTATTTTTGTTTAGTTTATTTATATATACATCTGGATATTCTTGACATTAAACAAAATAAAAATGGCATATAGGGACAGTTCACCCCAAAAGTCTGTCATGAACTACTCACCCTCATGTCAATCCAAACCCATAAACCCTTTGTTCATCTTTGAAACACAAATTAAGATATTGATGAAATCTCAGGTTTCTGACCCTGCATAGACAGCAATGCAACAATCATGTTCAAGTCCCAAAATGGTACTAAGGACATTTTAGAATAGTCCATGTGTGAACCTATGTGTGAATCGGTTGCATTGCTGTCTACACAGGGTCAGAAAGCTCTCGGATGTCATTAAAAATTAACTAACCAGTTCACTACAAAAAAAAAGAAAAAAAAAAAAGGACTTTTATGGACATCTGAAACAGCATGAAATAGTATGTTTTGGAGCCCCCAAGTGGTAGATTCAGCTCTGTTGTGAGTAAGTACCTGCAGTGGACGATCGCAGGTCCAGTTGAAGACAGTTCGTGCTGTTTGATGTTGACTTGCTCCAGAAAGCTAAGCACTCCACCAGGCTCTTGTGGAACGCCATGATCCGGCCAGCTCAAATATTGGTAGTGCCAAATGGTGCGAGCTGGCTCTTTCTGAAATCAGAAAAGTAAATAAATGTTTGATTTAAGAAACATTTTACTTATATTTTTAATTAAGAAAATTCTACTGCCAGCACAATGTTCTTAGTGAAAAGATGTCATTAAAATTAACTGTTTTTTGTTTTGTTTTGTTTTTTTATGTTCATGGAAAAACTAAAAAAAAAATGCAATTTGAAAAATGCATAATGTCCAAAAATGTTTTAGTATTTTAAGGCACACAATCTTAATTCTAATTTATTTATTTATTTATTTATTGTTCTAAAAATTTTCAAAATCCTAACATTTCAGTAAAATTGGAACCATAATGAAACTGTGTTTGTTAATAACAGAAAAGCCACATTCAAAGACAAAATATTGTGTTCTCATGATACTGTTTTATAAAGTGCATTGAAAGAGAATGAGATACAGGGACAGAATCTGGGCCACAGGTGCTGTATGCATAAACGTGCCGTGTGCTAGTGTGAATGTTTGCACAAAGGAATTTCTTACCCGGTGTGGAGCTGTGAGCTCCATCACTCTGACCTTGTAATCAGCAGCATCCTTCTCAGACAGTAACGTCACCACATATCTGCCTACTTCCTTTGAATCTCCTTCAGTAGCAGGCCAGTATGGCACACACTTATTCTGCAGAGGGCACATGTAACAAGAATAGGAACTGAATATTTTTAGACCTTAAAATGTTACATTTGCAGTCGAGACAAGTTTTTGACTGCAAGGCTTTAATAGAAAGCACATTTAATAATAATAAAAAATAATAACACTAGATTTAAAAAAACTAAAAAACAGAATGAATTATAAATTGGAAGAATGTTACCAATTACTAACCCGTCCTTTCTCAACCTCCCTTGTTGTCATGACAATTACTCGTGACTTTTCTTGCCATACCATTTGCCAGAAATCGTTTACAGTTGTTGCGAGGCAGCCTTGACAAGCAATGTAAACTTTCTGGTAATTAATATCCATTAATTTATTCTGTGAACACAGACATATAGAAAGAGAGAGGAGGAGAGAAAAGAGATGATTTAACGAAAGAAATTGAGATATTTATGATTATGTTGTGATTTATGTCGTGCACGTACTACAACGTAGTTGGCATTGATGTAATCAGAGCCGACAACATTGGGATCTGCGTTTTCCAGGATAACCCTAGTATCATCAACTGAAAAGAGAAGACATTTGAATTTTTATCAGAATGTATGCAACGTATCACTATTCGACCTATTTCATTTATATATATTTTCAAAGAAATACTGTATTGTGGCCAGATTCATTTCTCACAGGGAAGGATGTTCTTGTATCTGTTTTTGCTTTTGTTTTCTGGTCTCATTCCTTCATCTCTGCTCTTCGTTACCTTAGTTTCCAACTTCTGCAGCGCCTGCATGCCGAAAAACAGATTTATAGATCAGAAATAGCACAGACAGTAAGAGAAATTAAGATAGAGAGTACACGTGACCACATCCTGCTTGTTGAGAGTAGCTCTGAACGACCGTTTGGCTCCTGTGGTCTAACCTTACTACGACCAGAGAGCCTTGTATGAACACACCAATTTTAGCAACAGTTGAGTAAATCCTTTTTACCAACCTGTACCAAGTGTAATAAGTACAAAAAATGGCTGTAAAAAGGCATGAATTGTCAAAAAAGCGATTTTCAAAATAAATCCCACAATGGGTTAATAAAATGTAGCCGTGCTTCTAACGGATGAAGAACTTGTGATTCATCTACTGCAGGTGGCGAATAACCTTTAAACATGCTACTCACATCAAACTCTTCCCAGAAGCCAGCTTTAATCTTTTTATTGGCCCCGTCCATGTTGCCTGAGGTCTGGTCGAGCTGCTGTACTCTGCTCTCAATATCAGCCGCGTTCAACCTCGTGGAGTAATAAGGCTGAGGAAAGGGTAGAGACCAAAACAAATTAAAACAGGGAGAAGAGCAAGACATCAACATAAACAAACCTAAAAATGTGTAGGTGACCGACAACACAAAGGAGGAATGAAACAGACAGAAAAGGGCGAAGATTAATCACAACTTTAAAGGTGCTTCCCACAGTTTTTTAAGATGGGCCATTTTGTCACACTAAGTAAAAATTTCACAAATATTTTCCATCCGAAATCTCTTTATCTCAGCAGAACAGATGCTCTTAAGTCAAAGCCAACATTTAGCCACTATAAAAGTAATAGCAATAGTTTTCTTACAACATTTTAGCTCAATATCTCAAAATGTGTAAGCTAATGTGACCAAACCTAACAGTCAGTTTCCAGATTGCTAATACCAGAAGCGGATTTGCTGCTAGTGCTTAGTGCACATCTTGCTTGACATTTAAGACGTTTATGTTGGTATGGAAAAAAAATAAAATAAACTTCTGATTACAAATCTTCTTTACCTGTTTGAGGTAAACCATTGTCCCTGACAATTCCTCAATACCACTGCGTTTGAAATGCTCCAAAAGGTCTGCCAAAGAGTCAAAAACCTCTTTACCACCTACTGTGTAACGGTCATTCTGAAAATAAAGAGGCGTGAGAAATGAAAAGTTAATCAGTCAGTTGGATTCATACACAACGGTAGCATGGGGTTCTCACTGGCACCTTAACTGGATGCCAAAATGGACCAACAAATAATACTATATTATTAAAGACTGTGTGAGAAAGCATATTATGCTTTTTGTTTTACTTATAAATTACTAATAAAAAATTACTGCATTTACTTTCAATCAACAGGCCAAGGTTTTTTAATTGGATATATCTCAAGTAAGTTCCTCTTAAGTACGCACAAGCCTTGTTCGCCACATTAACTCCAGCTGTGCAGAAAATGTTGAAAATCCTTTTTATGAATAAGTTTGCTTGAACATTTGCTTATGCTATGCTTATCAAAACTGAATACATAAATGGATATGCAGATTTTACTTTAATAGTACTACCTGTGAGAATGCGCATTAAACTTTAAATAACATCACCAAAATGGCAGCATAAAAGCTTTCTGTGTCTTTAAAACAGAAACACAGAAGCTGTCCACTGGTGAAAGCTTTCATTTTCTTAGATAAAATAGGGTTAACAGGCTGTTAAGTTTTAGAACTTAACTGGTTCTCTGAGCTGATTAGGACCGTCCTCACAGAACACAGTTTGTTGTGTTAATTTGCTCAGAGGGGAACAGCGCAACGACAGTGTTTTGTGCACTTTGAACCTCACTAAAGCACATACACAGACGCACCAGTGGAATAAATAAACAATTGACAGGCAGTGCACTGACCTGATTTCCCCTGGTCATAATTATCTACCATTCATCTGAACAGCTCAACAGTAGTGCTTATTTAGAGCCCTGAGCGGAGCATGTCCACCCCCGCTGCCGTTTGCACACACATTGACTCAAAGTCCAGTGCCGTTTTTCAGGTAAGAACAAGTGTGAGAATCAGTGTCATACTGTGTGTACCGTATGTATTTAAATGCTTTACTCTGCATGTCTTTAAGTATGTCAAACTGTGTGAATGTGTACAAATGTCATACATGTGTATGTATGTCAGACTGCAAATATATTTCCATAAGCAAGTTATTTTAAAACTTAAATGTTGTTATTTGCTAAATGTATAAAAACATTCAAAGCACGATACTTCTGTCATAATTTAATCACCCTCAAGTCTTGAACACAAAAAGATTGCGGGTAACCAAACAGTTGTTGATTGGCATTGACTACCACATTATGGACTTATTAGTTGGCAACATTCTTTAAAATATCCTATTTTGTAAAAAATCCATAAAGGTTTGGAATAACTCATAATGACAGAATTTACATTTTCGCGTGAACTGTCCATTTAAATACTGTGTCACTGATCAAGTTGCTCAGATCTAAGCAAAAGTAACAACTATGTAGGATTCACTGCAATATTTTAGCATTTTAATGAGCAATTTATGATATCTATTATGTAAATATACAAAATCAGCAATGAATCCTACATATTTTGTGATGTATTTTGAATTGATAAGGGACAGCACACAAAAAATGTTTTTAAAAGCTAAAAATAAAAAAGTACCTGAGCTATTTATAACAAATTAGCCATTTATGTTGCTATTAGTGTGTAATCAAGTATTGCTCATCTTCGGTTGCATATCCGTTTAATGCATTTACACAGATTATAAGGATTTTTGCTGATTTTGTCCAAAACATTACTTGAAGGGAAGTGTAACTAAATACTGGACTTGAAACAAGCTTATGAGGTAGAATACTCTATGTTCGCACTCAATCCAGATACTTGCTATTAAACTGAAAGCAAACCATTGACCTTGTTTGACTCACTCATGAGCACATGCACAAGCACTTACATTGCACATGATCTTGATATGGGAGACCCTCCTACCAGAACTGGTCATATCATCGGTCAGCACAGACAGAACAAAGTCTCCTGGTTTGGAGAGCGACTCCCTCACCAGGAACGTCCCGGGCTCATTTCGCTCTCTGAGCAGCTTCTCAGCGTTTGGACCCGATAAGTGGCCATGGTACCACCTGGGGATACAAAAACAAAGGGGGAAAAAGTCATAAAGAAGTTCATACAGGCACTAGGTATTACTGTAGATGTTCTCACAATAGAAACTTTTCAAAATTAAAATAGTTGAGTTGTTTGTAAATTTGTAATTCCTGCATACTGAAAATAAATTGACATCTCTGACGCAAACAAACCCGTCAAGGTATTTAGAGGGTGACGGTGCCTAAAAATAACAAAACAAAAGCCAAATGCAGCTGCACCACAAACCACTACAGCCATGAACACAAAAACAAGAGGCTGAACATTCATGTCATATTTATACTTCCAGTGTGCATATATTTATTAACGATGCATTTCTGGATCGTGGTGCATAGAATGCAGGTCCTCATGGTCTTGTGTACTAAAATGTGAGTTAACAATTGGGCTCAGTTCTCAATTTCTACATCTTAGCTTCCTGTACTGCGGTCGGAAAATTTTCTGATGACTAGATTTCTTGACTCGAGACTTTGGTGTATTTTTAGCTTGTCCTTCCTTCTCTCTTCTCTTGAGAAAAAAAAAATAAAAAGGCTTGCTTAATCGCCCCTATGGGGGTTCTTCCATGATTGCTCTTTGACAATTATAACCGGTGACATATGATTTAGCTGCTTTCGAACAATAATACAATTGTTAAAAATATAAATGAATAATTGAGTAGTTTATTGTTGTAAACATTTATGTTAACAAATACAACTTTACTTATAATTAAAGAAATTGCTATAATGTCAATGTCAGTTATTTTTATAGCACTATTAAACACAACCAAAGTGTTCTGCAAAAACCAGACTTGAGGGTAACTTAATGATGACAGAAGTATCGTGCTTTGAATGTTTTTATACATTTAGCTGATAACAACATTTACGTTTTAAAATAACTTGCTTATGGAAATATATTTGCAGTCTGACATATATACTCGTATGACATTTGTACACATTCACACTGTTTGACATATTTATTCTTACACATAAACAAGTTTGACAACTTAAAAAAAAAGCGAGCAAGTCATTGTCTGAGGGCATTTATTATAGTGAAATTTATATTTTTAGTTGACTAAATCTTGTTAATGTGATTCTTAAGTTCTCTGACTTCTCTAAACATATCTAAATGACCGAAGGTTAAGCATATGTGACTGGCGCATGTTTCAGCTGGACAACTTTCGTATGATTAAGACACCATGTCATGCAATCAGACGTCTTTGTGTTTCTAACCATAAGAAACATTATCAGTGCATCTTAATCGTTTTAGGCCTCCCTAAAGGGATCTAGATCTTTGCTCTTTTATGTTTTCCGTTTTAGATTGGACTTGTGATCAAAGTTACAGGTTCTGCCATTAAACATGTAATATCAAATGCATACACATTACACTATCTGTCAATGCATTGTCATTTCACTATCATAACTTGTATGCTAGACCTAAGAACATCATTTTCTTTCAAACACAGACATTATTGTGTGTAAAATGACATCAACATCCTTTCTTATTAATATTTATATAAGAGACACTCATCCTAACTAAAAAACTGTGCTGTTATATATACCTACAGTACAGATTCCTCTTCTCATTTCCTCAGTGAATATTTAAGTTGCCTTAAGTGTAAGCATTTACTGAAAGTCAGAGTTGTTTTGAACCCCAGTGACTTTTACAGTGAAGGCAAAACATTTCTGAAAACAGAGATTTGGACTGATGTTGTTGAATAGTGAAATTATGAGGTTTTTTCGGGGGGAAATGTAACGTTCTCATTTAATATCTCTAATTTCTAGAACACGAAAAAACACGAAAAAAGGATGTTCTACAAAGTTTTATGGTGTTAAAATCATGAGAGGAAACATTTTTCATGCAGCTGGTAACACATTAACATAGCTACACTATAACACTTTTAATGGGACACAAAGTGTCACACTGAGTTTAGCCATGACCTCAGTTTGAATACATTACGTTTTCTGTCCGTTAAACCATACCCATCAAACAGCTCATCATGAGCATGACCAAAAAAAGAGAAAGAGTTCTACAGAAAGGTGGGGGACAGAGAGCTAAGAGAGACATGGGTGAGATGAAGGAAGGCCTGAATGGGTCTGGTCACTGTTTGCAAATGTGTCAAAACTAAAGTTTCCAACCGCAGTTGAGAAGAGGAAGTCAGACACATGGCAGAGGGAGGGGTGGAGTGTGTGTGCAATTCAAGGTGCATCGAAATTAAATAAAGTGCTTCAAGAAAAATCAGTGACCAAGATGGGGAAGAATTGGGATCCAAAAGGCCACACTGAAATCTGGGATTTCAAATCTTAACTAAACCTGAAAATAAACAGGAAACACACCAGCATTTTGGCATAAAATTAATAAAAAGTTTTCAGGAATTTGCACCATTTCTAAGTCACTATTCAAATTTGAAAATTTGTGACATTAATCTTGTGATCTCCTGTGCACAGAGGGTCAGATGCTTTTGCTTCTATTGACCATTGTGGACATGGCCATCAGGCTTACACAAATTTGTGGAGCTCAGACAGCTTTTGTAATTACATGAAAAAATTCAACATAGGCATTATTTCTAGCAGTTTCGGATGTTTGCACTTTATAATTATGCACTTTATATAATTATTATGAATTATAATGAATAAAAATTCACTTTAACTCACAGTGCATTATTCGTTAGATTAATAATCATTAGTTTAATCAGTTTTTAGACTGTTTTAATTTTAGTGAGTTGTCTTTCTTTGTAGCATTACATAAATAGCTAACTACATAATAACACAACTACAAAAATAAATCTGAAATATATCACACCAATATGTGTAAGTTTTTACACATTCGCACCATAGAGACATTGTGTGCAGACAAAGAAGGGAAACTGACAGACGTGAAAAAAACAACCTAATATTAAGTCTGCAATATCTGTGCGTAACATGCATTTTCAGTGCTTATTATTACAGCCAGCATTAATTCTCCTACACGCAAGTATGGTTAACTGATGCAACGAGTATCTTGCTTTAGTCATGTTGAAAAGCTTGTGATTAGCAATGCTGATCCAGGATGTGTGTCTGTGATCAATATAAACAGGGGAAATTAATACAGTATATTGTGTAAGAGTTCTCCAATTGTCTGGTCAAATGCAAATTGCATGCAGAATCTGATGCAGATTGATTTGAGTGCCAGCTAATGTGCATTTGGCAAAGAGAACATTTATACTTGCTGATCGCATTAACATGTCTCTTTAAAATGAATCTGTTTGCCGTTTGGTGAATTTACTCTTAATTTGATAAGGTTAACTTTAGTGGTGGAAGGAATTTAGTTTCTTGGTTTCTGACGTAATTGAAACTAGAATATGGAAGAATTCCAATGTGTGATAAAATGGCTGATCTAACAATAGCTTTTATCACATCAGTGCACCAACAGAAGGGACAGAAAGTCCTCTTAGGTGACATTTTGTTTTACAGGGGCAGTAAATATAATTAACAACCTTTTCTATCAGTTGGCCATTAACCTTTTGGCATAGTGACCAGTGTTGGGAAAGCTAACTGAAATACTAATGTTATACTATTTTATCCATGTTTTTATTTACAAGCTAACACAAAGTTGCTAACTAGGTTGAAATTCAATGTAGTTAACTTGTTTTTTGTATGCACTATGAGCTATTATTATACTAGCCACACCAGCTATAGCAAAAACTAATTAAAGTACATTGAAGCCCTGTAATTAACTACTTTTTGTTAACTTGTACTACAGAGTAGCATTTATCTTCCAGAAAAACAAGAAGCTCAGTTAGCATAACCGTATTTTGAACAGATAAATTAAAAAAAAAAAATACCATAACTACAACACTTCCAAACACTCTCCAAAAGGGCAAAGCAGCGAAACTTCCTTTACCGCTCGCAAACAACATTACATATTACATAGAATAAATGTAAATTCCTAGCCCTTTGAAGCAAATTACTTTCCATGTCCAGAAAACTGTAGCCTTGTTTACTACTGGATCCATTACAGCAGCAGTCTAAATACACATTTGGAAACAGGATTTTCCAATTACTATTTAAAAAGCGCTGTGCTTATCTGCATTAAGTTTAAAATCAAACAATGAAGTAGCATAATACTAGACCTGGAAATGCCACATTATGATTTTGACCTTTTCACTTTTTTTTTTTTTACTAAACACTTCCAGCTGTTATGAATAAAATAACAACCTAACTTTAGAAAAAAACCGAAACAGCCCGACTGCAGCCAGAATGAATGGTGTTACATGTATGAATACAATCAATATCAGAATGCAATATAAACAAGCATGAATATAATGTGGATCTATGTATCTGTGTTTGCGGGGCCTCATTAATTGGTATATGGTGTTGCAAAAGCAAACAGACTAGGAATGGAATAGTTCCATACACAAACTATGCAAACATCATAATCAGAATATATGACATGTTTTAGAAAGCGGATATTACTTTGCATAGACAAGGTTAGTAAATACAGATTGGTATTTGGTAATAATGTCATGGAAACCTTTGAAATTGGGTATAAAAGAGTCTCGGAAACAATTTAGATCAAACCAAAGTCATATCAAAACTGCTTAGCTATTTCGTTCAGTTAATTTTGTAAATACAACCTAGCATCTTCAGGATGAAGGGTCTAATATGATGGCTTACCTCTCAGTGGTGGGATCAGAACAGTTTAAAGGGTATCTGAGCTCAATAATGGTCCCATCTTTATCCTGTAGGGTTCCATGATCTCCGGTGTAGTATTCCACCAACTCGGCCAACGTGGCAAACTTCTCCCCGCCGTACAGGTCATAATAATCACCCGTGTTCTGAATCCTTATGTGTGTGACTAGCTCTCCCACTCTGAGAGAGAGAGCAAAAGAAGGAAAGTGGACTGGTAATGCATCAGGCTTAGAAAAAAATTATTATTTATATTTGTGACCCTGGACCACAAAACCAGTCTTAAGTGTCAGTTTTCCTAAATTGAGTTTATACATACATATGAAAGCTGAAATAAATATGCTTTCCATTGATGTATGGTTTATTAGGATCTGACAACATTTGGCCGAGATACAACTATTTGAATATCTGGAATCTGAGGGTGCAAAAAAATCAAAATACTGAGAAAATCGCATTTGAAGTTAGCTTCCATATTACTTATCAAAAATTTAGTTTTGATATTTACAGTAGGAAATTAAAAAAATATCTTCATGGAGCATGAAGTCTTTACTTAATATCGGAAAATTGATCATTTTTACCCATACTATGTTTTTTTTTTTTCTGGCTAATGCTAAAAATATACCCCAGCGAATTAAGTTTGGTTTTGTGGGCCAGGGTCACATTTATTGATAGAACATGGAATTTCAAAATAAATAATCTAGGTCATAAACTGGTTTAAACCGGACATAATGTCACAGGAAATGGAGTAATAGTAACTTCAAAAAGTGTGTAGAAACTTTACATGAGCAATTACTTAACCTGAAATATTTTTCCACAAAGGATGGCAGTAATATTTTCCATCATAGATACTGGTTAACCATATTCATTGTGTTTTCTCAGGCTAGCAGGTTTGTCCTCCTGAATTTGAATAAATCGTTACCTTTTTTGAAAATAGCTGTGTTTATGTATGCCAGCAAACTAGCTTTGGTTATGTTATTTGGAACCAGACTAAAAAACATATCAGATATGTGGCACGCGAAAGACACATTATACTAAGATATACATGGAGGATCAGTTCACTTCCTCTCTCCCTACACTTTTGCCACTTTTATAATATTCCAATTAATTAAAGCCTTCAAAGCTTGTAAATAAAATAAAATAAATGATAATAAAAAAAATGACAAATGGAATGATTTTACACTAAATTAGAATGTTAGTAACAGTTGATTTCAATTATTAATGTTGTGATTTACCCCTAAATAAAGGTTTACTTAGCTACAAATGTGGTTTATTGAAGATAGTGACATAAAACCATGCAACCACAATTGATTTGCAAATACCAAAACTGATCAAGTATAAGTAGTTTGTAGGCTACATGCAGAAAATATATCATTGTTATAGTTATAAACTGCAATTCAGTAAAATGGGCAGAATCATACGGCATTACATGCGCCAATTTTGAGGCACTGATCTTTGCCCTTCAAAAAATGAACTGACATTACACTGGCATTTAGTCACATCAACTAGTTGCGTGACAACATCCAAGTCACACATTGCATACACTCATACAATCATTGTATTAATGTTTTCTATTATTAAGTGGACACTTCTTATATTACAAAGATTAGAGAGAAATAAACACATTGTAGGTTTGAAAGTCTATATGTTTATGTAAAAAGCAAATTAGGTTTTATAGTCCATGGAATTACTACAAACGCATATAGATAAATGGATGAATTACTGACAGTTGCATGGCAGATAATGAGTAAAAGAAAAATTAAATAAAAATAAATAAATAAATAAATAAATCTTTTGCAAGAAAACATGTCCATTAATAATTTTAAAGGTCAGAAAACCATGACCCACACAATGCCTCTGAAAAGAACGAGACAAAAAGTGCTGCATATTCTATAAAATACAGAACCAAATTATCACCACATATAAGGAAATGTTTATTCCCACATTTTGCGCAATGTCTGTCTAATAAAAAGAAACTGCTTGCCATCTATTCCAAAGTGGTAATAATAAAACAAGTAATAATTGGTTTGAATGGAAGTATATAAATTTTTCTTAACAAGCTTGCATTTCTTTACAATTAAACACGGTCTGACAAATTAGAGTAAGAGAAACATAAGCTTAAACCAATCAAACACGGAAATCTTCAGTAAATATATATATTTTTTTTTTTTTTCGTTTTTAGTCAAAACAGAAAGGCTTCTTTTACTAAAGCAGAAAGTAACAGAAAGCTGTGAAGGCTATCTATCCCCCAATCTGACCTTATCCTCTGAACCAAATTTTCTCTAAATTACATAAAAAGTGGCTAAAACCAAAAGTGCTGTACCTAACGGACAAGGAGAAATCGCCCACATTCTTCTTGCTGGGTCGAGCCAGGAAGCTGCCATGGACACCTCGTGTCTTCAAAACGGACTCTGCGTCTATTCCAGACAGATCTCTGTGGAACCACCTGTTCAACATGTAAATGAGCATATGTTAGAGTCAGACACACTAGAGATGATAATGTTATATTTTACATGATTGACTTGACATGAATGGCATACCATTATGTACGTGAAAGACTTAACTGCACGCAAGACAAATATTTCACAAAAAGAAGTTTAGTAGGTTTTAAATGATAAAAAAAAACAATACATTGTTCAAAAATATTTGGACATTTTTCGGCAGTGTAGTGCAATATAAGTGTAAAATATGCATAGTTGATGAGCTAAATTACACCTGAGGTTAGAACACCTGTCTGAACTCGAGAGTAACATTGTTGATTGAAAATGTAATTATATAATGCAACCTTATGGTACTTCATAGGTACACACACACAAACATATATGAGTACTTAGAGTATTTGGACACTTTTAGAATTGTGCGAATATAATGTAATAATAGCGATGTTATGTAATATATGTATATATGTATAATTACATACATACAAACATACATACACACACACACACACACACACACATATATATATATACATTCGTATGGTGAAGCACATGCAACAAGAAGCACACTCTACCAAGGCCTACCAAACCACCAAGTGCATTTGCAGAAATGCGCATAAACGTGCAGCTAGACATGCATCAACATATAAATACACCTTGCACATTGCAGTTATGTACAAAAAAAAACATGTCTTTTTACAAACACCTTGCAAGAGTCACAGATAAGAGTCTGTGGTGCAAAACGCAAGAGTAGCAAAACTGAAAAGGGGAAGATGAGGACTGGACAAGATTGGAACAAGAGTGCATAATGTCTGTCTCAACTTACCGAACCATCTTCCTTTTTCAAATGTTCCTCTTCCAGTCATTAGGAAAAATAATTGAATGCAGATTAGTATTGAATTAGATATGATACAGGCATACATAATAATCCAAAGCACTAAAGTATAGACTTCTTCTCTTCTTGTCATTTGTCATTACTCATCCTTTACTATTCCATTTGCTTCCCTCTTTCTATAAGCAGTGCAATGATGTCCCTTTACACAACCAACCACAACCATTATTTGTCTAGCGGCTTCATACCTGCCCTCTTTGCTTCTCCTCGCTCTCGAAATGTAAACAGTTTTAGGTGCTTTGAAGAGCAGGTTGTCCTGACAGTGTATATAAGCCTGTCATATGTCCCTCCCTCTCTCACTCTCTCATGCACTGTTACCAACTCCTTCCTTCCTTTTTGTGGCTTTTTCATAAAACAGTGAAAGCAAACAAGAGAGGTAGAGAAAGATACAGAGATGTCGGATTAATTTCTGTTCTTTTTGTCAAATATGAATTATCAGAAAAACATCAAGCTCACCATTTGAAACTACAAGAGTCCAATTGAGGAACTACATGTAGTGCAAAACAACGACAATGAATGCAAATGACCTTCTCTTACCGCTTCTTCTCTCCAATGGCTTTCTGAATTGATTTAATCTTTCGTTTGCTACCTGACTTTCTTCTTTTATGCCTTTTTCCTTGCAGATTGATTTTACAGGCCGGGTGTCATCGAGGCTGACAGTTGAAGTCCATTTGTTTAGTTGTACTTTGCACTTCCTTGTTTCCAGACCTTCCCCTCACACACACACACACACACAGAAATAAACACATGAGGAAGCAAAGCAACCTGACATACAAACCCGATTCCAAAAAAGTTGGGACACTATAAATTGTGAATAAAAACAGAATGCAATGATGTGGAAGTTTCAAATTTCAACATTTTATTCAGAATACAACATAGATGACATATCAAATGTTTAAACTGAGAAAATGTATCATTTTAAGGGGAAAATAAGTTGATTTTAAATTTCATGGCATTAACACATCTTAAAAAAGTTGGGACAAGGCCATGTTTACCAATGTGAAGCATTCCCTCTTTTTATAATAGTCTGCAAACGTCTGGGGACTGAGGAGACTAACTGTCTTAGGTCTTCTTTGTTGCATCTTCCTCTTTATAATGCGCCAAATGTTTTCTATGGGTGAAAGATCTGGACTGCAGGCCGGCCATTTCAGTACCTGGATCCTTCTTCTACGCAGCCATGATGTTGTAATTGATGCAGTATGTGGTCTGGCATTGTCATTTTGGAAAATGCAAGGTCTTCCTTGATGGGAGCATATGTTGTTCTAGAACTTGGATATACCTTTCAGCATTGATGATGATGCCTTTCCAGATGTGTAAGCTGCCCATGCCACACACACTCATGCAACCAGAGATTTGATTTTTTGGATGATATTATGCACGGTAGATAATGATATCTTCAAACTCTTTGCAATTTTTTTCTGAGAAACTCCTTTCTGATATTGCTCCACTATTTTTCGCTGCAGCATTGGAGGAATTGGTGATCCTCTGCCCATCTTGACTTCTGAGACACACTGCCACTCTGAGAGGCTCATTTAATACCCAATCATGTTGCCAATTGACCTAATATGTTGCAAATTGGTCCTCCAGCTATTTTCCTTATATGTGTATTTAACTTTTCTGGCTACCTGTCCCAACTTTTTTGGAATGTGTAGCTCTCATGAAATCCAAAATGAGCCAATATTTTGGCATGACGTTTCAAAATGTCTCACTTTTTTGATATGTATATTCTATTGTGAATAAAAAAGTTTATGAGATTTGTAAATTATTCAGTTCCTTTTTACTCACAATTTGTACAGTGTCCCAACTTTTTTGGAATCAGGTTTGTATGTTTTGTGTTGTTCATTGCATAATTTACATTATTAAACTCAGAGGATAAAAGAGACAAAACATAAAAAATTGTGTAGACAGAGACACGTAGAAGAATAACTAATGCACCACAATGCCAGCCCAGCACTGTATTAAAAAAAAATAAATGGTTTTAGTACTAGAGTTATTTAACTATAATAACCCGTCTTCACACTAACTTTCAAAAAAATCAGGATCATGAACTTATTTAATGTTGACTTTTGATGTAATGTATCTTAGCGGAATAAAAGTATGAAGCTCTTACTAACCTGAATTTTTGCTTTGCAAATGTTTCCCTCTAGCCTCTAGGTCATATCTATAATATTTGAATACATGTAAAGTCCAGGATCCATTTTTGAAGACATCACTCACAGACGCGGAGTAACACACAGGCTTGCCTAGGCTGCAGCTATAGGGGCCCTATGTGTTCAGGGGCCTCGGATTGCCCAGACTATTTTTTTATTATTATTTAAAAGATTTACTTCAACGTGAACAAAAAAGACCCTCCTTGGTCCATAAGAATTAGCTGCAGAGCATCTGACAAAATGAATGCCTTGTGTTGTAGAATGCACGATCAGCAGCGCTGAGAGTTGGCAGAATCTTTAAATCGAAACCGAAACTGAAACGCACAGAAGCATTCAAGAGAGATTTTTATACCCCTGTGTTTTGAGAGCTACACCCTGATGTGTGCAAAATTAGGCTACATATCTAGACTGTTATTAATATGTAGGCTATAATAGGTTGTGTAGTTTTCTATAGCTCTGTATCATGCTTGAAATGCTTGAGTCTCTATTTGCACTTTGAATACTGAGAGAGTAGCATTTAATTATGGCTGCACTTATTGTTTTCACTTAATGCAACTAAGAAAGAACTGTGATGTTTATTTTTGGTTATTAACACTGTTTATATTTCTTTGTTCAATTTGTGAAAATGAGTTCAGTTAGAAGGTCAGAAGTTCTAGAGGCTCATAATTTATTTAGTTTTAAGGTCTGAAATCATACAGTGTTATCATACAGTGTCCCATGTAATTTGTTGAGATTGGGTTTTTGTTAAATGTGAGCCAAAATCATTATAATTAAAATAACCAAAGACTTAAACTACTTCAGTCTGTTTGCACTGAATTTATTCAATAAACAAGTTCCACAATTTGAGTTGAATTACTGAAATAAATTTACTTTTCCATGACATTCTAGTTTATTGAGATGCACCTGTAAACAATATAATTCGCTGCTGCATGAACAGCATATTGCCGTTATAATTCAAGATTTTAGCAATTCAGTTGAAGTGACTTCAGGTAATACTGAAGTACTATTTCAGAAACAGAAATTATATACAATGAGAACTGCTTCATTGGTTATATACGACTTGATGATGTAATAAATTTGTTTATTAGCATATAAAGTTGAATTGTTAAAGTTATACAAGCATGTTTATTAAAAACGTTTTGTAATAAAAATTATTACAGACCTTTTCACGTTGATTTGAATTCAGATTAGGACCTTAAAATGTGAACTTCTGAGCACACCTGGTTAATACAATTCACTCTGCAGAATACATTTGAATACCCAGATGGAATCCATCAATTGATTTTAGGGGATCAACAATGAACTAAAACAAGTGTGTTAAAAAGGCGCACAATCATAAGGAGATAAAAGCTAAAATCTAGCTAAAAATTTAAAGAAAATCTAGCTAAAATATGCAATAAATTAACAAGGAAATGTAGGGAGATAATGGTTTTCCTGAACATAGGTTAAGTCTAGTTCCAGAAGAACCACCATCAAATAGATTTCAGCAAAATATAATATTTATGTATAAACTTATATAAAACTTTATCTACACTCGAATAAAGAGACTAAATGCTGCATGCTGTGTTACCTTTTTATTGCAGGTCTAATAAAAACAAAACTTAAACATAAGACATAACAACAATAACCGGGTAACAACAATAATTACAAAGTGAGATATTCAGACCCTCTGAAAGTGTAATATTAGACGTTAAATTAACAGCTGCGTTTTGTCACCTCTGTTAGGGGATTTTGTCTTCTCTTGTAGGAAAAAAAACATGACTTATTCTCTAGTTACATTATACACAAGCCAATTAGGAGAGAGAAAGGGGAGTAAATGTGGATTCTTAAAGCAGCAGTTCTCAAAATGAAAAAAAAAAATCTTGATTATTATATATATATATTTATCTCTATCTAAAGAAATGCAAGGTCATGTCCTTATAGGAGTTGTGGCCCTGTCCCAATAGCAATTATCAAGACCGTAGGGTGTCCCATTTGACATTTAAGAAGAGTGCTTATGTTTTATAGAAGGGTAATTCTTCAGAGCCTGCATCAGTGGATTATTACCTGACAGTCTATCTGGCATTATGTCACCATGTCAAGCATGGACTTGGAGAAGTATGTGGGCTTTTGGGACAGGGACTGTTTCCATCAGCATAAACCTTTCACAAGTTGGAAACCACATGATGTTTTAGGGTTCAAACAGACATTTGAGATTTAAGCTTGAAGCATAATTGTGGAAACGCACAAAAACAGTGATTCATCTAGTGTGTATTACAACAAAACACACCTGAGGAGGAAAGAATCCCCACTGCAAAGATCCATTCCACACAAGGCAAAACTCCACACCAGCTCTTCAACCTTGTCCTGCATAGCCTACAACAGAGCAGAGGTGACCTGGAAAACCTGAACTGGATTTACACTGGAGAAAATTGGGTGCTGTGTATTCTAACATATGTATGCATCTCTCTGGTCAGCAGGTGTGTGTTCATAGGATATTTAAAAGGAGGAGGTTGGAATGCCTCTAAATTGAGCTTTACAAGAAATATTGGGGAACCACAGTGTGTTAGCTGTTAGCTGTGAAACTGTTCCACTCTTCTTCTGTCCAAACTAGTTCAGGCAGCTGGAACTTAATTCAAATATATATATATATATATATATATATACACAACGCATCTGATCACCCGACCCAGGTGCGTGTCTATATGTGTGTGAGATGTTTCCTCATCGTGAATTATGGGAGGTATGAGTGAAAACTTCTTCCAGGAGTCATCAGCGTGGCGCCTGCGTCTGTGTGACCTCCGGCCCTCGGCTGGCCAACCGGCTAAGGATGCTTCTTTCCGACATCTGCAGCCGCACAGCGACGGGCGGGATCCGAGCGATGGTTGCTGGGAGCCGGGTGACATCTGCCTTCATGTCGCTGAGCAGCTCCTCCAGTTGTTTGAGAACTGAGAGAATGATCAACGGTAGGACAGAATTATTCATTTTATTTATTTGAACATTTTAAGTAAATTCATTCATTTTACAGGATGCAATAAGCAAGCCAAATGTGTTAAAACTATGCTGAGAAACTAAGTGTGAAGTGCGGTGCTGGAAACACAGTGTTCTGAACTGCTTAGAAGCTTTGGGCTTTTTACTTTGATATTTAATGCATCATTTCATTTTTTTTTTTTTACATTTACAAATCAACCAGGCCTCTGTAACTACAGTAACATGTATTGGCAAATCTAGCCTTACCAATGCAAAAAAAAACTACATTCAGACTTAAAATTCATTTATCTCTGGTTGTTTAACAACAATTAAGAAAATATAATGTTTATGTGTCACGAGACATACACCACAGTTTCGGTGAGTAACAGTAATTTCCAGATTAAAAGGAGTACAACGAAAAAAGCAAAATGGAATTTGCGTACTTTATATTCATTGTTCAATTTTTTATTTAAACGGTTTCTTTTTTTTATACTGAAAAACTAAATTTATGAATGATACCTCGATTATTTGAATTCAAATTTAGTTAAATTTACATTTAATTTAGATTAACAATTCATAAAAAAATATATTTTAATTAAAAAAAATCCTGAATAATCTGTGAACCATTTTTTTTTGCTGGTGACAAGAAATAGTAGAGTTATTTTGTATTTAATTTATTTCTGCATTGCAAAAGTATGTCTAAAGCTGTGAGGCAAATCATATTGTGCAGTCTAGAGTTCTGGGGGTTACTGTACCTTTGTGTAGAACTGCATTAGCAGGCTTGTTTCCTGACATGGATTCTTTACTGAGGTGCTGGTGTGACTCTGCCAGACACTCCACCTCACTGAAGCGTGTGTTGAGTGCCATGGAGGGGTGAGAGGGGTCCTCGGTCATGTTTAGATATGCAGCACGTCTGAGCTGCTCCTCGATCACCAGAGCTTGTTCCAACAGCTAAAGAGAGACATAAATGAAGCAGTTGAAAGAAGAGCCATGTAGCTCTGCCAGTGTGTACATTTTTCATAGCATCTGTCCATCACTAACCTTAAACCTGCGAGCAAGAAACTTGTTCTTAATCTCGAGGAAGTTTCCTCTGCTCATCTCTCCCTTAAAGGGCTCATTGAGGATAGCGAACCTCGGGTCATTCTGTACGTCCTGCCAACGTGCATAACCGTGGCTGATGGTAGAGGTGAAGGACATAACAGACAATTTTTGATAAGATATACTAACACTTCATCACACTTGCCTGAATTTATGTTGCTTTTTTTTTTTTTTATTATTATTTTCTTAACAAAACTAGAGCTAAACGTTTCCACTAGATTGCCAGTAGAGGATTTAATTTCTAGTAAAGTTTTGATTTATTTAATATTTCTTGTCTACTACATAGCTTCGGTACTTCTATATAGTTCCTGCACTTCTTTTGGTTCTAATGACTTTACTATTATTCTGAAATGAAAGATTGCGTGTCCACATTTTTTGACTGGTAATGCGTTTAAAAAAATAAAATAAAATACAATTCAGGAACTGGTAAATAAAGAATTAAATTGTATGTCTAAACTTTTGACTGGTTGTACATTTTAAATAATACAAACAATGAAAAACTAATATATTAATAAAACTATAATAATTTTTAAATCACATTAAATAGCATACATAAATTCTAATAATAAAGTACACTAAAACAACACGCATTCCTTTTAGTGACACAAGGAAATGTATTGCTGTGTCTGTACTGAAAGACGCACTGATTATCAAAATGATGGCATTAAGGATACTGTATGATACCAGCCAGCAGCCAGTAATCATGGCGACGATGCCAGATCTCATAAGTCTTCTTTGTGACCGTGGCGGCTCTCTCTTCATTCTGCCAGAGAGAGTGAAGCTCTGGAGAGAAAAACAGAGAGTTCATTGATTCAGGATCCACCAGCATGTACACATACACACAGACAGTAAATTCCCAGCGTACCTGTGAAACCTCCGTCAGCGATGTTAAACATGAACCTCTGCTTCACTGCTTTCTTCTTCTCCTCACTCACTCCATCCACTCCTCCACTTGTCTCTTTGGCATTCTCTCCATTTTGCAGCTTAGCAGAGTCCTCTGACTTCATTCCGTCCTTCTCGTCTTTCAGCTCTGTTTGAGGAAAGAGAGAAAGACATTATTCACTGTAACAGCTATCTGTGACATAAAGGTGTTATTTGTATTAAACACGTACCTTTCTTTTCATCTCTTCCTGGGCTAGGGTCCATTTTTTCGGTCTTCTCTTCAGATTCTTCTGCAATGGAGTAAGACACTATTGGTGCAAACTACAATCGTGCATCTGCTTTTTGTTACATGGGACCTTGAGTTCATCTGGTCATTTTAAGATAAGTTTTCATTTTTTGGATATGTTGTATACATAAGGAAATAAATGTGTATTTTGGCCATTTTACGTAGTGCTCAGCACCTCACCTTTGGTTTTGGATGAGTCTACACCGCTTGTGGCATCTGAACTTTCAGCTTTGACATCTGAAGATGTGCTTTCCTTCAATTCAGCAGACCTCTCTTTGTCTCCCTCTTTTTCATTTTCTTCATCTCTGCTTCCTCCATCCTTTTCTGCTGATGGTGAGGTGGTCGCTCTCTCCCTGTCCTTATTCTCCTCTTTCTTTGCTGGACTGGGGGATTTCTCACCCTCATCAGGAATCTCAATGATCTGAGAAAAAAGAGGGGACGTGAGAATGAGAGTTGGAGACAAGAAGAAAGACAAAATGAGACAGGCAGGTATGGGAAATTGTTGAAAAATACAGAGAAGAGAAACAGGAAGGTTAAGTGAAAAAATGAGACTGTAAATAACAAACACCTCATCCTCCTGTCTGGAGCCTTTCGTCTCCTTCTCTCCGTCCCCTTCCACCTTCTCCTCCAGCTCTTTTACGTCATCGCTCTTGGAAAGGTCTTCTGTTTGGATAAAAGGGAGTCAGATTAATGTGTAATGATTGGCCATGCAGAGAAACTGGACAAATTATCTGTGAATGAAGAACTAATCCTCTTCTGGGATCCTCTATGCAACTTACCATAAAACGGTTGAATTATTTGAAATGATCTGTTCTTTTGTTTGTTTTTTCACGTTCACTTGACCACGTGGCTTTTGTTGGTCATAACTTTTATAATTTCCATATTAATCTCCCTGACCCATATGAGCCAGTGTTATTTTAGTATTAATTATATATTACAGCATTCCATTTCATTAGTGTACTTATTTATTGGTCAAATACTTAATATTTATACTATTTTCTTAGTTTTAGTTGACAATAACAACACTCATATGCATGTGTGTACCTGGTGCTGGTGTGTTGGGCTGGGTATCTGCAGGCGTCCCAGAAGACGGTGTTTTTGGATCTTCTCCTGCTGCAATGGCTGCTGCTCTTTTGCTTTCCTCCAGTTCTTTCATCCAGGGCATTGACCACTGACCATTCACATGCTCAAACTCCTGGACCTGTGAGAATTTAAAACAGTGAATCCTATAACACCACCACTGCCATTCACAGAATCAAATGGTTCACTCTTAACCAATAAAACACTAGCCAAGTGTAACCTCACGCACCTTCTTGCGGATCAGTGACATTACACCGATGCGTGTGAGAACATGTTGTCGTGACAGTCCTTCCCGTGGAACGCCATCAGCAAATGTTTCTGCCCCGTCGGCGCCTGGCTCACACAGGTGACGCATAAAGAGGGACACGTATGCCCTGAAAAAGAGAGAGTCCTCAAGTAAATGAGGTAAAAATAAATGAACAAGAACTCCAAGGACAGTCAGACTGACTTGAACTCTTTCTCTGATTTGCCTCGCAGGTCTCTAACGAGCCACTGAGTGGTAAAGGTATCTTGGGGAGGCATCCCATAACGCATCACTGCATTCAGGAAGGCCTTCCTTTGTCGAGCATTGAAGCCCAAGACCTAATGAGGAGAGAGAGGTTAACTATCGCAGAGTATGTGGAGGGAATAGAAGAAACGAGCTGAAAAGTAACTGAAGTTGTACCTCAATGTTTCCTCCCACTCTGGCCAGTAGAGGAGGCAGTGGTTTATCTTTATCATTCCTCAAGCCTTTACGACTTGGTCTTCGGGAGTTAGCTAAAGACAAAAAAAGAGGATTGTGTAAACACTAATATATAATAACTGCTTATTCAGATAAGGACGGTTTAACTTTGTTCCTGACCTTCAGATCGCTCATCAAAGTCCTCATCACCCTCCTCTGAAGCCACAGAGTAATCTGATTGGTTATCGGACTGATCATCCTGCCAGTCTGGGAACACAAATGAGTGAGGCATTATATTAATGAGCACCTGAGTTTTCTTGACAAGAAAATATTTAATTTAAGGGGAAAATACAACCAGGATTCATGCACACACGTATAACAATAGGGTCAAACTTTTGTACACACTGGACTGAATTAGTTTCTCATAATCTTAAAAAAAAAAAAAAAAAATCTAAATGCTATAATTTCTATTGTATTCATATACAAATGTATACATTGAATAAATTGCATGATTTTTTTTAAAACAAACTATTTTAGGCATATTAAAGTTTTGCTTTGAATAGCATTTTTTTAAGTTCATAATATACATCATAATTCCCATGTTTCAGTTCAGTTTTATAAAAGTTAATAATAAAAAATGGGTAGGTGTGTCCAAATGTTTGACTGGTAATGGGTACATCTAAACAACCACCACCATATATTAAATAATCTATAGATTATAAATCTAAAAACTTAAATAAATAAATATAAATGCATTATTTTAATTGAAACCAAAAATATCATTTCTGAATAAAAATATAACATATTACAACACACTAGACATGAGACAACACCATTAAGTTAATCTTCATCTATAACAACACTCACACACGTACAGGGAAAGAGCAGTAAAAAAAGTGTTAAAAGTGCATCTGTACCCCGTCTACTACCTCTGTCCTCCTGTGAGCAGTCGTTGTAGTTGACAGGTTTGCGTGGCCGTTTGCCTTTGCCCAGGTGACGAGCCAGATCTTCCTGCTGCTGCTCATAATGATGGCGCAACAGTTTCTCCCAGTAATCAGGATCTACACTCTCTTCCTGCTTAATAATCTCTCTATCCACATCCTCCTCCTGACAGAGACACACCATATGATCTCCAGATTCACACGAGACACAAAGACACCACACACAGTCGCAATCCCACACAAACTCACCTCCTCATCCTCATCTTTGACCACATACTGGGCCACTTTAAAAGAGCTGAGGTATTCATTCATACTCTGCAGCTCTGTGTCATCGGTTGCGTCTTGGTTTCGATCCAACAACCGATCAATCGCCTTGTCATCATAGTGGATCACACTGCTGTCTTCCTCCTTATTGTCACCTGGAGGACAGATTTATTTGATTTAGAAATCAACTTTAGTAGTGTTTATTCTATTATTATATTTTAGTCCCTTTCATTTATAGTTAGGATTATTTCCATTAATTTCTGTATTAACTTATTCACCTTATTTCTTTTCTTTATTGTCTAGTACTAGAAGTATGTCATATGCATTGGTATTTGGCAGTATTTATTTTTTCTGCCCAATTTTTTTTTTTTCGTTGGCACAGTCAGACTGGCGGGTTTTTTTTTACTACATTTTCGGTGTCCCACCATAAAAAACGACTTTCCATTAAAAAAAAAAAAAAAAAAAATGTTAGCAATATTTTTCATAAAACCTTCTGCAGCATCAGAATGAAAATCAGCTTAACAACATGAGTGCTCAGTAAGGTCATGTGCAGTTTAAAGATCTAAATAAACTTCAACAAAAAGCAGAACTTAACGCCTACACCACAGCAGCTTATGTTTCGGGACATTTCTGTAGTTTATGCAATAATGACAAAACACGTCACATACAGATCCTTAACTAACAACTGTACGTGTGTTACTTAGCCTTTAAATGTTATTATTATTATTCTCTCAAATGCTTTATTTTCTAATCTCAAAGCAACTTTATATTCAGAAGATGAAACCTTCTCCAAGCTCGGCTTTGAAAAGCTGTTCTGTGCCAAACTTCAAGATGTCATCCAACTCTTGTTTGGACATGGATCCAGCCTTGGAGCCCAGACCAGGCCGCACCACCAGGTGAGTCAACATCATCTTTTTCTTTGCCACCTGAAGCACAAGGGCCAGGAGATGACTTTTGCTGTTGTACTGTTTTGTATTGTATTTTTTTTACAACAGTTTTGTATCTGCCTGGGTTTGAAACTACGGTTTTGTATCTCACCTGTGTAATTCTCTCCTCCACAGAGGCTTTAGTGACAAATCGATAGATCATCACCTTCTTATTCTGACCAATACGATGAGCCCTGCTAAATGCCTGAGAAAGACAACAGGAGAGAGACGGCATCAGAAAGAGTCTCTCACAGAGATGCAGGTGTTTGACAGATTTAGCATCAGGTATTATATTGTCGCCTCTACCTGGATGTCGTTGTGTGGATTCCAGTCAGAGTCGTAGATGATGACAGTGTCAGCGGTTGCCAAATTGATGCCCAAACCCCCTGCTCGGGTGGACAAGAGGAAAACAAACTGAGGAGCACCAGGAGCTGCGGTGAGAGAAAAGAGAAGGATTTTGTCAAAACAAAACATCCGTCATGTTGCTGTTATTTCATGGAAATAGGTGGCTTTTCCCCTCTCACCGTTGAATCTATCGATGGCTTCCTGCCTCATCCCTCCAGTCACCCCTCCGTCTATCCGTTCATACTTGTACCCATCATTCTCCAGAAAGTCTTCAAGCAAATCCAACATCTTGGTCATCTACATCCGTGCACAAAGATTTTTAAGTATACAGTGGTATTTAGTTGAGTAAATCGGTGTACGGTATTTGTGTGTACCTGTGAGAATATAAGCACTCTATGTCCACCCTCCTTCAGTTTTTTCAGCATCTTACACAGAAGCATCAGTTTCCCAGAAGCCTTTGTGAGGGCACTGCCATCATACATGCCATTGGGCATTTTAGGGGCTTCCTGCAAAATCAGACTCATAATGATCAGCTGAAAGTGCTGCTGTTATTCATTGAAAACCTCTGACAAAGGGTTATTGTCTTCGTTGAGAGTGAATGCTCACATTAGCAGCTGTCGGGAAGAGGTAGGGGTGGTTACAGCACTTTTTTAGGTCCATAACCACATTGAGCAGAGACACCTGGTTTCCTCCTCCACGAGTGTTCAGAGCTTCAAAGTTGCGTGTTAAGATGTACTTATAGTACTTCCTGTTCCAGAAAAACAAAGATTGAATCAGAGGCTACCGTCATATAAAAGTCATAAATGCCCCATACAACTGTCATTTATACAGACACACTGTGAATAATCAGAATCATCAAACTTTCAGTCGTACAGTTCAATGAATCATGCTGTAAATAACAGAGAGGGTGTCCAGCAGGTGGCGCAAATGAGGAATGAATGTACTGAATATTTAGCAGAACACTGACAAACACTGAACATGTTTCGTACTTTTGCATGGGGCTGAGCTCCACTCGCACGATGAGTTCAGTTTTAGAGGGCATGTGTTTGAAGACGTCAGCTTTGAGTCTTCTGAGCATGTGTGGACCCAACATGTCGTGCAGTTTCTTAATTTGGTCCTCCTTAGCGATGTCAGCAAATTCTTCCAGGAAACCTTCCAGATTACTGAAACACACACACATTTGGTACTGAACAACAGCAAATAAAAACAAACATCCTCCTCACACTCACTTATCAAGAACACACACACACATACTTGAATCTCTCAGGTGTGAGGAAGTTGAGCAGATGGAAGAGCTCCTCCAGGTTGTTCTGTAAAGGTGTGCCCGTCAACAGCAGCTTATGCTGAAGAGGGTAGTTATTCAACACACGAAAGAACTAAGAGAGATAAAACGAGAGTGAGATTGTGTTAGTTTTACATCAAATACTAGTTTAATCACAATATTAAAGCAATAGATCTCAAACTTCTGTCATAATCTATTCACTTTAATGATGCTCTAAACCTGTATGACTTTCTCCATAAAGGATGCAAAAGCCGCATAAAAGTACTCCACAAGCTCTGCACTATTTTTCTGATAGCTTTATGTTGAGGAAAAAGTGAAATATGTAGTTTTAACCTCTAGTGGAGAAGATAAAGGCTGAAATCAGATCACTGAGTGAGCTGCTGAACTAAAGGACCAAATTAGATTTGTGAATGAATCTTTCAAACTGGTTTTGTTAGCCAAATCAAACTGGTTCAGTCCGAATGAATAAATGAATCAATTAGACATTTAAAATGAAACAACAGCCATTCAATTTTTATCAGGATTTATGATGAAATAAAGTCATACAGGTTTGGAAAGACAGGAGAATGTTGACCGAATTCAGATTTATGGAAATCCTTTAATAAGTAGATATTTTGGTGTGTCACTCATCTGACACATGGAGCTTACCTTTGACTGGTTATTTTTCAGTCTATGTGCTTCGTCTACTACAAGACAAGCCCAGTCGATGGAGCCCAGGATGGCTTGATCGATTGTGATCAGCTCATAGGAGGTCAACAGCACATGGAACTTCACAGAAGCCTCTTTCTACACAGATAAAGAGAGATTCAGGAACCACACAATGTAAACAGATAAATCATCAAACCACAAAGCAGATGTGGCACCAATTTTCCATAAATTTACATATGTTTGGTGTTATGGTTTCTACTGTATCAACTCTTTTCCTCTGGGTTTCATACCTTCATTTTGGAGGCCTTCTTCCCCCCACGGATGGCGTTGCCCTCAAAGGAGAATTCATTCTCTCGTATGACAGCTCTGCTGTCTTTATCACCCACATATGTAACCACATACATATCTGGGGCCCACATCTCAAATTCCCTCTCCCAGTTAATGATGGTGGATAGAGGGGCACTGACCAGGAACGGCCCCTTCGAATGACCCTGAGAGAGACCATTACCAAATGTACTGTTTTATAAACTTTAATGCCACATTATAAACAATAGCTTTTATAATAAACATGTCTTCCTAGAGACAATTATTCCTCTAAAATGAATTAATCAAACTACAATAACAAAATAATTGAAATACACTACCGTTTAAATGTTTGAGGTCCCTAAGACTTTTTTAAAAGAATATAATACTTTTGATAAAAAAAACTGAACCAAAATCAGAGTACACTGATCAAAAATCAAAGACTTTTAAATGATTACAAACTATTAATACTGTACATAAATGCCTTCCATTCATCAAATACTCCTTGGAAACAAATGTATCAGAGCTTCCATAAATTAAGCCGCACAACCTTTCGCACATTTATAATAAAAAATATTATTCTTGAGAACTAAATTAACATTTCAGAATGATTTCTGAATGAACATGAGACGGTGAAGATTTCAGCAATGGCTGCTGAAAACTCAGTTCTGCCATCACAGGAATAAACTACATTTAAAATAAAAAAGAAAAGTTATTTTAAATGGTCATAATAATAATAATAACTATTAATACATAGTAAATAATAATACAGTTTTTGTTTTATTTTAGATCAAATAAATGCAGCCTTGGGGAGTACAAAAAACTTCTTCCTTTTCCTTCCTTTTAAATTGTACCGACCCAAACTTCTAAAATGCACTTAAAATGTAATTGAATTAAATGTATGCATTTAGCAGACGCTTTTATCCAAAGTGACTTACAGTGCATTCAGGATAACATTTTTTACCTAACATGTGTTCCCTGGGAATCAAACCCACAACCTTGCACTGCTAACACAATGTTCTACCACTTGAGCCACAGGAACACTTCTAATTACTATAAGAAATATTATACATTATATTATATGTATATTATTATATAATAATATATTAGAATTATTATACTTTTTTAAGAAACACACCTCTTTGTAGAGTGAATAGAGGAAGACGGCAGTCTGAACCGTCTTTCCAAGACCCATCTCATCTGCCAGAATGGTGTCTGTGCCCTGAGCCCAAGAAAAACGCAACCAGTTCAGTCCCTCAAGCTGGTACGGGTGAAGCGTTCCACCAGTAGAATCCAGATAATCCGGCTGCCTATCAAACTTTATAGTAGGCTGAAATTAAGAGACAGGAAGAATATTAGATAACTGTCATTCAAAAACCTATGAATGTATTTTCTTTAAAACAATGTTTCCAAACAATCTAGACATGCGATTGTAGCCAAATGGAACAGGAAATTATGGAGGAAAAAGTGTGAAACATGGCAGAGAAAAGAAGTGGGCCTGGTTCCAGTTTGCACTGAATAAGCCATGGCTCCAACCTAAAAGTGTTCAGTTTTAAAATTCTATCCTAGTCAATAAATCAGACAGAAGTTGAACCATGCTGTTCTAAGGTTCCTTACATCCACCACAGGATTAGCAGGAGGCCTTTCTGTCTTCCTCACTTTCACCTTCTTCATCTTTTTACCCGGTCTGCCCTCCTCTCCAAGCATCAGCTCCCTGACAAACAGAAAAAAATAAGTTATGCAGATTAACTTATATAACTGCAATCAATTTTATTTCACACTAGTGTGCATGTGGGTAAAGTGCTGTAGAGGCCTTGGTGCATGTACCTGTGGTTCCAGTAATGTTGTTTAAAGGTCTCATAGTCTGGGATGTCCATGTCTTCAGACTCCCAGGTTGACTGATCATACGCCAAATCTCTCCATTTGATAAGGTAGTGAACATTATTCTTCTTATCCACACTGACAGAAAGAATGAGAGAAATGAATGCCCAAATAGTTCAGCATATGTCATTCTTCAACAGGCTTCGGTATAATAATGTTCTCACCTGTGGTTTAAGATGCGGTGGATGAAGAGCCACTCTAACTTTACTCCAAAGCGCCCATACTTATCCTCTATACGGGCATAAAAGGGATCTTTGTTCTTTCTCTTGCAGCTCTTATCCTCGTCTCCCTCCGCACCCATCTCTAGATTGGGGGGCTCCTCCATATCCGTCTTCCGCTGGTAGTTACGGAACATTACCTGACAGTTCAGCTCCAGCTGTGACAAGAAAGAAAAAGACATAAATTATAAAATGATTTTAATAAACAAAATAAAAATCCATGAATTATTGTGCATATTTTATGCTTTAGTACATAAATGTGGAACTACATGCCTTAAAATAAGGAATGCACAGTATAATGGAACCACATCAGCTGTTACAGGTTATTTTTGTTGTTGCTGTTTGTTGTTTTAATAACTATCTGGAAATCAATACTGGAAATTAAACTGCAAACTCATTTTCTTCTATTGTTACATTTAGATTACAACTGAGGGCATGTGTTGTTTACTTAAACTTAAAATATGCAAAAATACTTATAATTTAAATGTAATCTTTAGAAAAAATATGTATACAAATTTTTCACACTGTACATTATAATGTAGTGATGCCTATTATTTAAACATTTATTGTTTAATTATTATCATATTCAATATTGGTGCATTCCTGCTTACATGAAAGTGTGTGTTTTTATTTGTGTCACCTGTAGTTCCTGGACCCATGAACAGTGCCAATAAGACATGTTGCACCACTTCACAAAGAACTCCCTCTCCTTCCGCCCAATCATTGGAGGAGGATCCGGAGCATCAGCTGGCAGGTCTACAGGACGTGGTACGGGCATAGGGGGAGGAGCCTCACCCCAGCGCCAGGCCAGGACTTTCTGGACTTTGCCTTTCAGTGGAAGACTCTGTGAAAACAAAGACATCATATTCCACGTCTTTCAATATTAAACTAATTTAAATAAAGGGAGTAATCAATTATGTTAATTCCTACTTATTTCAACACTGGCATCTCTGAAAGCAAAACCTTAAGAAAACCTAATCCAAAGGATGGATTTGGACTATCACACTATATTATTCCTCTCTCACCAGGCAGCGCGGGCAGATCCACTCTCCGTTGGGGATGTCTGGCAGAGGAGGGTTGAGACAGTGTAAGTGATAGGATGAGGGGCACGTGTCACAGCACAGCAGCTCTCCTCCATCCTTACACACCCGACAAAACTCTATATGATGATCGTCCTCCTCTTCTACCTCTCCATCATCTCTCCTTCCATCATCATTCTCCTCTTCACCCTCAGAACTCTCCTCACGAGCCTCCCATTGAATTCCCTCCTTCTCCTGAGAGAGAGACATAAATAATGCATAAATCATCAAAAACTTAATTCATTAAATATCAATGGTAGAGAAACTGTGCACATGCACACACTCAGAGAGAATTTAGATTTTTCTCGAAGAGCCCGTAGCAGCTCAAGGAAATGCCAGACTTTTATTCTGAAAACATTTTTATGTACGTACGCAGTGGGGGCAGCTCCATGTGCCCTCTGGTGCTCTCTCCATGTCAGGATCTAGACACACCATGTGATAGGCTCTCGGACAGGTGTCACACAGAATGATCTCACCGCCCTGCTGACACACCTCACAGTAGTCCTGATGATCAGTCTCATAGCCGTCAGCATCCTCATCCACTACGAAAAAGAGAAGGATGGTTTATAACAAATGTAAACGGCTGCCAAAAAGTAGTATAGGGTGTTCAGTAGAGTGAAGAGTATTCGGAGTTGTGCTGTTTTTCCACTCACGCTTCTTCTTCTTGGAGCTCTTGGATTTTTTACTCTTGGAACGGCTGCTCCGACTGTTGGATCCATCACTTATGGAGAAACTGTCAAAATCGCTCTCACCATCATCATCCTCCCCGCTCTGAGTGAAGTGATGCAAAACAAGTTGGTGATGTTAGCCATAAAACTAAGGAATCATTTTAAATATATATTCATTACTGTTAAACAGTTTGGGGTTGGGAAATGTTTTGAAAGAATTCTCCTAATGCTTACTAAAGCAATTATTTATGCATTTATTTGATCAAATACAGTAAAACATAATATAAATGTTTTCTATTTTAATGTTTTAAATAGTTATTTATCCCAGAGATGACAAAACTGAATTTTCAGCAGACATTAGCCATTACTGCTGTCTTCGGTGTTTCATTATCCTTTGGGGATCATTCTAATATGCTGATTTGCTGTTCAAGTCATTGAATGATAAGATCATTTCTTATTGTTATTTATGTTAAAAACTGGTTAACATTTCTCTTTTTCACGAGTCTTTGATGAACAAAAACTTCAAAGGAATACTTATTTAAAATTTTCTGTAACATTATTAATTAACTGTCCTTTTAACTGTTATATATGTTATAACTGTTATATAGAATTATATATGTATTAGTGCTGTCAAAATTAGCGCGTTAACGCATTCGATTAATTTGAAATATTTAACGCGTTAAAAAAAAATAACGCAATTAACGCGGTTGCAGTTTTTTTTATTTCCAGTTGTGGCCTATGTGTGTTCAACGTGCAAAGAAATATGGTTAAGACCAAGGAAGGACTTTTAGACGGAAAGTTTCAGTATAAAACTCTGCCGGATTACTCTTCAGTCTGCCACAAGAAACATTACTCTTCATTTAGTCTGCCACAAGAAACAGCAACATTAAAATCATGAACTCAAATGTCATTGTTTAAAAAAAACAAAAAAAAACAATGACTGTAACAGTGCGTAAATCAGACCTTTCTGTAACGCTAACGTTAATAAGCTTAAACGAAATAATTGTGTAGCGGAGTATTTTTTGTACACAGTGCCGCGAACGGTCAATCACTCCTGTACGCGTGCATCACTGTCCTCCTCGCAGCTGCAGCAACTTGCGCTCTCTCTCTTCATCAAGCTTTAAAACAAAAAGGGGACAAAAAGATCGAATTGTCTTTGTGCATAGGCTATAGATTAATTAGATAAATGAATATCTAAATTTGTGCCTTGCCGTCTACGGTATTTTTTTAGAACTTAGAAAAAAGATGCTGCAGCCAATGAACAGCCAGCGGGGGGTGCAGGACGACTCAACCTCCGCAGACAGTTTTTAATGTTTATCAGACAATAAATACTCAAGATTTTGCTTTAGTATAACTCACAACGAGTTTCACACACCTTCTCCGGCCACGTTGAGTTGTTGACACTTAACAGTGGGAAAAGCGACACATGCGCTATTCACTTGTATAACTTAAGGGTGAATGGGTAATGTAGTTTCTGCTCTGGGTGGGATGAATTAGGAAGCTTGCATTGTGAAGGGTGCTCTGAAAATCGGCAGTGCAGGTAAAAGATTAAAACCTCTATTAAAACAGATCAGTCCAAATGAGCGTACCGGTACGCTACAAGCACGTTCTGGGCGCACGGAGAGGTGGCGGTACGCTCAAGAGCTATATTTGGAAGTGGCGGTACTGAGTACCTGTGCGTACCGGCCCACTTAAAGCACTGGCAATGACTATACTTTGGAATTTTTTTGCAGTCCACTTAGAATTCAACATGGAAATCATTTTTGTTTTTTATTGGCATTGATTGTTTTGAAATTCACATGGTACTTACATGCCTGTGTTTTTATTTCTGTAATAAATATGGCTTTCAAGCCAACAGTTAATTTGGAGGATATTGATGGTTTATTGCAGGTATGTTGTTTACATGAGAAAATCTGTGTTACAAGTTAAAAAAATTCCAATAAACAATCATATTTTGAATTTAAATAGTTTCTTTGTCTTGAGTTTACATTAATTATTTACATTTTACATTTACATATCCAAAAAGTTTCAGTCTTTTAATTGCGATTAATCGCGATTAATCGCGATTAATTTTAAAAAATTGTGCGATTAATTAGTTAATTTTTTTTAATCGATTGACAGCACTAATATGTATAGATTAGAATTAATTGCTATAATAGTAATACATTAACTAATAATATTGAATAAACATTAATAATAATGTACAATTTAGCTAATTTCCATTATGTTGCAGAAATATAATGTAAGCAGCATAGATACATACAGATGAACGTTTTCTCTTGAAATTGCCCAGTTTAATCTTGAGTGGAGCCACTTTCTTCGCTTTAGACTTTTTGTCCTGGGGCTTTGGTGTGGACTTGGTCTTCCTACGTGCATTTGGGCCTAGAAAAGATATATTAAAAGACACACAAAAAAAAATTATATTAAAAAAACACATAATAAATTCACCATTGGGCACCCAAAATTCCTTATTTTTTCTTTTTAATTATTTCTGATCCTGACATTTTAATCTCCAATCAAATCTCATATATTTAATCCACATTCCTCTCTCTCTCTCCTCTGACCTTTGCCCTCTTTGGTCTTGGCTTTTCGCAGGGGGACTGCTGGGGGCTGCTGGGATGGGGGTGGTGCAGCAGGAGCTGGTGTTGATGTGGGTGTGGCCACAGGTGCAGCCCCTCCTCCATCCACCCTGGTCACCATACTCTCCACTGCAGCAGCTACGTTGGCAGCTGCCAGGGCTGCATTGGCACTCGCTGAGCCTCGCATGGGATTATTAGTGCTGAACTCTCGCCATTTAGCACCCAAAACCATCATCATCTTTGACACAGCAATCTTAGGGTTCTTCGCAGCTATTAAAGGTCTACACAGGAAGAGGGAGGGGAAAATATTTCAGATGAGTCAACAGAGTAAAATAACAATAGGATATTATAAAGATGTTTACATAAGGCGATAACAGAAATGAGACAAAAACAGATTGCTGTTCTACCTGACAAACTGACTGAAAGCTTTGTAATTGGTGAGAGAGTTGTAGTCCTCCTGGGTAAAGGTGTAGTCGATGTCTTTCATTCCCCAATCTGCTAACAGCTGAGAGGAAGATTTGGGCTCCTGTGAACAGAGGATGAAAGGTGAATAACACTAGAGAATGGAATCCTAAATATATATATATAAATCATTACATTTATAGCACATTTCTAGGCACTCAAAGTGCTCTACATTGTGAGGGGAAGTCACCTCATCCACCACCAGTGTGCAGCATCCACTTGGATGATGAGACGGCAGCCACAGTGTGCAAGAATGCTCACCAGGTGATGATGCCAATCAGCACAAATGGGGATTGTTAGGAGGCCACGATGGTCAGAGGCCAATTGGCAAATCTCGCTAGTATGCCTAGGTCACCCCTGTAATGGCGCTTTTCCATTATCAGTACCAGCTCAACTCGACTCGCCTCGTCTTGGCTCGGCTCGCTTTTCGCTCAATTTTCCATTACAGATAGTACCTCCACAATAGTACCTGGTCGTCATAGCAACGCCGCAGGAAACTGCCGTGACGTAATCTTCTACGCGACACACACCCGCTACCCACACACACAGGACAATGGAGGAAATCGAGTCTATGCTGTTTTAGATCCTCGGGATGTGGCTGTTTTCCACAGTAAGAAGACAAACGTTGCTTCTGGAGAGGCTGAGGGCAGCATAACTGCTGGCGGGGTTATTCAATGATGACGCACTGAATAGTGACAATTCTCTCTGACCAATCAGCAGTCTGCTGTGATTTCACGTCACATTTTAGTATCACCTCAGCTCGCTCAGAACCTCACGGTGATATGAAAAAGTAAGGTAATACCTGGAAGCAGGTACAGATACAACTTTTACACAGTGAAAAAAAAACAAAAAACAAAGGTGAATCTAACTGGTACTGTGTAGCGGAAAATCGCCATAATTTTTTCGAAAGACATCTTTGGATTTTTAATGACCACAGAGAGTCAGGAACTCAGTTTAACGTCTCATCCAAAGGACAGTGCTTGTTGACAGTATAGTGTCCCCATCACTATATTATTTATATATATATATATATATATATATATATATATATATATATATATATACACATTTTTTATATATATATATATATATTATATATATATATATATATATACACACATACATACACATATACATATATTATATATACACATTTAATCAAAAGCAACTTACAGTGCATTCAGGCTATCAATTTTTACCTAAAAATTTAATTTAATTTAGAAGCTCTTTTGTTGTGAAAGCAAAAATACTATGTTTGGCCTTCCAAAAGAGGACACATCTAGAAATCAGTGGAGTTGGGCAATTCCAACTTTGCAAGGTCAGTCTGGCCCTTCTGACTCACAGTCTGTAACTACATGTTCATATTTAAAGAATTTGCCAATGACGATTCAAACGTGAGTTTTCAGCAGAATAGAGTAGCACTGCTTGTTTGTCATTTCTCTGATCATAAATGCAGACATGCTTTATGATAACGCAGCGCAATACACAACGCAATGCGTAAAAAGACAGCATAAGCCATTATAATCAGTAATTATGTCCCCACTTGATGTATGAAATGCCTCATTTTTAATGGGTTTTATTGGTTTTGTCTCATTATGCTGGGAGATGGCGCCACAGTATGGTAAGGGGCGTAACATTTTCGTCCCACGCTTGAGGCATTCGACTAATCACAACAAACTGGATAGCTGGCCAATCAGAGCACACCTCGCATTTTTAGAACAATGAGCTTTGTAAAAATCGACACGTTTCAGAAAGGCATGGCATAAAGGAGCAACAATAATGTACATTAAATGGAAAATAATGTTTTTTGAACCTTAAACCGCATAAACACATTGCATTACACCAAATTCACAAAATAATGTTCTTTTTAGCAATGTCATATGACCCTTTAAAAATATTACCAACAGAAGGCAAATGAAAGATAAGAAGAACTTATAAAAACTTTACAAACAAAACTGAAAATCTATATTTGTTGTGCCAACAAAGTAGAGCGTGAAAGCATAGACAAGGCTAACAATCAGTATCAGACTTTTCTTGGAACATGTACTTTCTACAAGTAACACTGTTCGTTAAAGCAGAAGCCATAGAAAATCTAAATAAATAACAAAAATATACATGTTATATCTTTGTTTTGATATATATATATATTTTTTTTTTTTGGTAAATGCAGTGTTTTTGTAACAAGATCACCCTCATGTGACACTGACTTTTTTAGTTGTCCCAAGGTTTTAATATCAAATCATGACCACCCATTGGCTAACCCTTACCTGACCGTCATCATCATCGTCATCATCTTCCTCTTCGGGCTCTGGGTCTTTACGTTTGCTTTTTCCTCCAGATGAGCCACCAGCCTTTTCTCCCGCTGAACCTCCCTTCTTTCTCTCCTTGGAGGAGCTGGATCTCTTTTTCTTCTTCTTGCTTGGGGCATAGTCACTCCCTTCACTCTCAGATCGCATCACTCTGTCCTCCTCGTCTTCCTCACCTTCTACCATTCGGATTGCTTCCATGACTTCAGGAGAGCTGACAGGAACATCCTACACCATAATAACCACCCAAGGAGAGATTGTAATATCCGATAAACTCAGGGAAGAACCTTTCACTTCAATCTTTGTTTATATAAACGTGTTTTACAGTGACGGTAATGGCAAATGATGATTGATGTGACACTGCAGCATTGAAATCAGACGTACAATATTTTAAAAAGAAGCTCTTATGCTCACTACGGCTACATTTATTTGATCAAGAAATTAAAATAAAAAGAGTAATAGGCTATTGTTGAAAATATTTACATTCAAAATAACTGTATAATAAAAAAAAATCTAATTTGTTCCTGTGATGGTAAATCTGAATTTTCAGCAGCCATTACTCAAGTAATGTCACATGATTATTAAGAAATCATTCTAATATGCTGATTTGGTGCTCAAAAAACATTTCTTAGTATTACAGCACATATTTTGACCCTAAAGGTGCTTCACTTACCTCTCTGAGGAGTTTCTGTCGTTTACTGCTCCTGCTTTCACGGCTTTTCTTTGCTTTCTTCTTCTTCTTGGATTTGGGAGTTTCTGCCTCCGATATCGGTTCATCAGCATCATCTATCCAAAACACAGACCCACATCATGCATCAAACATGAACAATTAAAGCTAAACAATCTCATGTCATTCCTATTCTTCCTGAACTGATAAAGTACTTTTAATTAAACTTTATGACCCTTACGTCACCAATACAATGACATTTAGATTTTTTTTATCAGACCTTAAAGCCTTCAAAATACATAATATTGTGCATTCCTGCTTCAAGATGCGAGTCTACTGTCCAAATATGTCAGCGGCACTGAAACTAGGGCATAAGACACTTGCTTTTGAAATCATTCATTTATTATAAACTCTCTGCTGATAGGCTGCTCTACCAACGCCATTACTGAGGGCAGCCAGAAGAGGAAAGCAAACAAATGGGTTTGACACACTGTGCTAGAGATATTGCACGGCATGGTCGCTGATATAGAAAAACAAGCTTTTTTCTCTCTTAAGATGGAGTCAGTAACAAATAGATTTATCTTTTATTTTAACAACTGCTGCTGACCAGTGATACAGGAAGTGATTTGACTTTTGTATACAGCTTGCCGATACTGCATCATAAACTAAACATTTGGCTTTATATAGCCGTGTGGTGCAGTAACACGTGGCTCACCAGCTCCAGCAAATAAACATTGAATCTAGCAACGTTCTCCTTACAAAAATGATTTGAATGATTTGTTTATAAGTAACGTTACTCTGACATGTCAGCAGTTAAGTTGCTTGTTCAGGCACATTTGGGGAGGTTATATAAAATGATGTGGTTAATGAGGGTCCGGACAGGACCGCTAAACCTTACCATCTCTAATGGGTCCAAAATGGTCCCTGTCGTCTTCACTCCCCGACATATTCCCGTCCGGACGCTTGACAAAATAGAAATGACAACAATATTTTGGTTTGGTTTCTAGCAGCACACCATGCTGACAGAAAGAAAAAAAATAATGACAGGGGAGGCTAACTGTGTTAATATGAATTAAAATCAATTAACGATTGTGACATTTCATAACTACAACATCATAAAGCGTGTAGCATTACAAAGAGTTTGACGTAGTCGTGTCATTTCGGCTTTTTTCGTAAACTTCCTCGCTCGGTCCGAGCGAAAGACGCCTCAACTTAGCTGTCAATCAAGTTAGCAAAGCTAGCAAACATAGTCAAGTGATCCGGCTGCGGGGAAAATGGCAGCCGGCTGGATGAGTTGAGTTAAAGCGCTTATCTCCCTTCGTTTCAGGTTACATTCGTGTCTTTAAAACTTTCCTCCATGTAAAAAAAAAATCAAAATAGCATGCGGAGGTCGTGAAGCCCCGACAAACACCACACGGCGCTTTATAACGCGGTGGCTCACAGTTGTAAGTTACCATTAAATTGTTTGTTTATTTTCTGTTTCATGTTTTAAAAACTCGCCGAGAAACGCACATTTGTTTGTATGCACATATAACGTTATATATATTTTTTTTTTCACGCAGGCGGTTGGAGGTGGGTGGGAGGAATAGACTTACAGGTCAGTCCAAGGTGTAGATAGTCGGCGGTATGATCAGCTTTAGTCTAACGCGAAAGCTGCAGGTTAGCCTACTAACTAACGTTATCACTGGAATACAAAAAGAAGCTCCGAAAAGGTGTAAATCTTTGGGAGACGTCGTCCACTCTTCTCCCCTTTCGCCAGCGTCAGTGACCAGAAGCGAACATCCTCATACACACAAAGAAATCAAGGGGGGGTAGAGACATCCCATAATAATCCTAGGCAGGCTCCCCCTCCCTACAACACTCACTCAACTCTGCATAGTTACCTCGCAACCTACAGACCATAATAATCATCTCCCCCTCGCACACAGTACCAGCAACTACACACTGCCTTCCCCTTTCCTAGGCCCTGCCCCCTTAGCAACCACGTTGCTATGGAGACACTGCCCCCTCCCGCCCTCACCGGCATCCCATAATAGTCATAAGCAGGCCGCTCTGACATCCCATAATAAACACAACTCCTAAAAGAGAGTGAAGAAAAAAACAACACCAGTCACATGGTCTCCAGGGAAACCCCAGGCCGCTGGCGACAGACCATAATAATCTGCGGCTGTCTGTCCACCTGGCTGGGTTTCTGTTGCTCGAGCGACATAAAAACGAATTTAAGCACCTGTATGGAAGTCAACTAACAAGTAGTGCACTTCAGGGATCTGTCAAACGCCATGCATCTGCAAGAGTGACACTTCACAGTTTCAGAGGTGATGAGATGCCAAGGTGCAACAGTTCTTTTTAATCCCATATCAGGCCGAAGTCTGAAACCTGACTTCTGGGATAAGTGTGTGGGAAGCGGTGAAACAAAAACACTTACTCTTATGAATCAGATCAGCCGTGACAATACCCAAAATAGGCTCTCTCAGTCTGAACTCCAGTGATTTTACTGCAGGTCAGAGCCACTTCACATGGGAGTGAATGAAATGCAATGTTTATGTGATCCTTTCAAGCGTCACAGGTTAAGTTTTGGGCGAGTAGATCTATTTAAAGCCACAATAAAATACAATAAAAAATTTATTTAAGATATAAATATTTAGCAGTCATTTCTGTTTATATTTATACTGTACACTGTTTCTCATGAAAGGAACTTGCCAGTCATGTAGTCCAACCGATGCAGCTGAAATGTGTGTAGGATTAGATTGCATTTCTGCTTTTGCTCAAGTGTAATGTTACTCAAATGTATTTGAGTAAATGTAATTAGTTACTGTGTTAAGTATATTTTTTCACAACTTTGTTCTTGGACTGAGTATCAAAGATATTAGCAGCTTTTACTCTCTACTGACTACATTTTTTACTCCACTACTTTGTAATTACTTATTACATTTTGCATTGCATCAGACTTTTTCTGCAGCAGTTTGTTTACATTTACATTTACATTTAGTCATTTAGCAGATGCTTTTACCCCAAAGCGTCTTACAAGTGAGGACAATGGAAGCAATCAAAAACAACAAAAAAGCAATGATATATAAGTGCTATAACAAGTCTCAGTTGGCTTAAACACAGAATACATAGAAAGGGCTTTTAAATAATATAATAAATAAAAAGAAAACAGAATAGAAAAAGAATAGAGCAAGCTAGTGTTAGAGGTCTTTTTTTTATAATTGTATAATAAATGAAAAGAAAACATAGAATACCAAAATATTAAAAAGCTAGTTAGAATTTTTTTTAAAGAATAGAATTCGAATAGTGAGTGCTAAAGTTAGAGGGTCAAATAAAGATGGAAGAGATGTGTTTTTAGCCGATTCTTGAAGATGACTAAGGACTCAACTACTCGGATTGAGTTGGGCGGGTCATTCCACCAGGAGGGAACATTTAATTTAAAAGTCGGTAAAAGTGACTTTGTGCTTCTTTGGGATGGCACAATCAAGCGATGTTCACTTGCTGAATGCAAGCTTCTAGAGGGCACATAAGTCTGAAGTAATGAATTTAGGTAAAGGGGTGGAGAGCCAATGGTGGTTTTGTAGACCATGTGAAAAAAATAAATATGCAAGTTACTGGTGGTGTATAACTGTGAAACACTATGTCTTCATCATATCCAGTGAGCTTCTGGAAGTCGTAACCTAATGGTTTGAGATTCGGACTCGTTATCTAAAGGTTGTGCATTTGAGTCTCGGGCCGGGAGGAATTGTTGTGGGGAGTGAATGGACAGCGCTCTCTCCACCCTCAATACCATGACTGAGGTGCCCTTGAGCAAGACACCGGACCCCCAAATGCTCCCCGGGAGTCGCAGCACAAATGGCTGCCCACTGCTCCGGGTGTGTGTTCACGGTTTGTGTGTGTTCACTGCTCTGTGTGTGTGCACTTTGGATGGGTTAAACACAGAGTACTAATTCCGAGTATGGGTCACCATACTTGGCTGTTTGTCACGTCTCTTTCACTTTTTTTTTTTACTTTCTCTTTGGTTTGTTTAATAGTTAGTTTTAAACAAGTTTGATTAAGAAATGAATCTAAAAAGTAGTCAGACGACATTACAAAAAACAGTAATCTAGATTATGTCACTAATAGTTTTCATTATCATGAATACTCTAATCAGTAATGGACTACAATCTGTAACTAATCTACTCAGCTCTTTGTGTATAATTACATGTACAATTATTTTATGCATACAATTATGTAATTAATTACAAAAATCATGACCTTATGGCCTGGCTAATGAAGGACTTCTTTGAAGGACCCTAAAGGTTAATCAGAAGGACACTGTGTTCACTGGGCGGTTTGTTCATTCAGATCTTATATCTGAGAAACTGCAGTCTAATGAATGCTAATTAGTCTTTTCCCTTTGTCTTTGATAGGCAGCAGAGGAGAGATATCTCTAGGCTTATTTTGTTTTTATTGTACTGTCCTTGAATACTATGTCCTATCCACCTTTGACAAAAGTCTCTGTTTTTCTCTGCGCCTCACAGTGCATCTCTTCTGTACAGCAGCAGTCCCCCCCAAACACACACAAACACACACACACACACATACTTATGCACACCCTTCTGCCTAAAGTAGACCAGTCACCATGGAGATTGTGGGAGGGGGGGGTTTAGGTGTAGCTCACAGTCACCAATCATGGCAGACTGTTAAGGGATATTATGTCCCTCCTATCCCATAATATTCTTCTGAAGATCAGAGTAATGTTGACACTGTGGACACAGTTAAAATGAAGCATCGGTTTGCATGTGCTACTTTAAATGCTTACAGTTGATAACCAATGCTGCAACAAGCACAGATATTCTAGCATCACCTTCCTCTTAATAAAGGAGCAGTGAGGACATCCAGTGGTGAGATGGATGGATGAGACAGTGAACTGCATCACTTACGAAAAAAGAACATGAACATTTCACTTTAGGTCCTGCAGATGAGTTACTGCCATATTAATTTGAAATCAACAAGACTCAACAATGCTTTACAGAAAGTCATTCTGGCATTCATTCAGTTCTGACAGAACACTGACTGAATGTTTGTCGTTGGATGGGAGGGAGTGCCAGATTGGAGGGCTGTCATTTCTATCCCATAATATTCTCTCAGTGGTCTGCAGTAACCCTGTGCAAGCGTTCCAGAATGAGGTCAACAAGCCATCCAATAATAATCACTGTGTGCTGTCATTGTGTTCTGATGCATGTTCTAACAGCACACACACACACACACACACACACACACACATTTAAGTAAATTTGTATGTGTGTGTGTGCATTTATTTACATTAATATTACATTTAGTCATTTAGCCAACACTTTTATCCAAATTGTCTTACAAATTAGCACAACAGATGCAATCAAAACCAACAAAAGAGGAATAAAAAGCAAGTGCTATGACAAGTCCTGGTTACCCAACGCACTACACATATGCAAGGTTTTTTTGTTGCTGTCATTTTTTATGCATTCATACATACATACATATATACATATACAGTAAATATATACACACACACAACAGATCTCTATATATAATAAAATATGTATAATTTGTGCATATATATAACATATTTGTATATATGTAAATTATTTACAAATTATACTTATGATTTCTGAATTATATGATTATATTTATAATTATATTTATAGATAAAAATAACTAATTAAAATGATTTATATTATTCATACTACATTATTATTTAATGAATTATTTTATATACAAATTAATTTATTAATTTATAACACAGATATGTGGATTAATTGAAATATTAATTGTTAAAAAATGTATAGAAATAAATTAATCTGAAATATATATATATATATATATATATATATATATATATATATATATATATATATATATATATATATATATATATATATATGCACACACAGATTATGTATACAAATTAATTGTATAATATTAAAATTAAATTATATTGATTAATGTTTAATATTATTTAATTATTTAAAAATAAACACACACACAGACCTCTATATTTTTATGTATATATGATAAAAATAATAAAATGTAACATCAGTCCAGCACAAGCATCCACCTGAATCCATGTTAAATCACACAAAACAGCCACAATTAGCCACAGTGACACCTCAAATGAGAGTGTAAAACAGATTCCGACAGATGGGACACTTGATTTAAAAAGAAGAGATTTTATTTACGAGCAAGAGCTGAGCGGATGGAGAGATGAGGAGAAGAGAGGCGCCGGACATGACATGGGGGTGCAGGTCGCCATGGCGTTGCTGGGGGAGACGGTGCAAGACGTCACTGCGAGGGATGGCAGGACACAAAGAGAGAATACGACGAGGAGCGGGGTGAAACAGTGCAAGGGAGGGGAGAGAAAGGCAGTGAATCTCTAAGGGGGCACAGTTATTTATTCGCTTGCTGAGGTGCAGGAGAGTTCAGCAGTAAAACAGACCTATAGGTCTATTTAAGTAAATAAATGCTTCTGTAACATTTTCACAAGTTCTACAACTATAGAAATATAAGTAAGAAATTAAATGATGTGTAGTTTATGTAATTGTGTTAGGTCTGAAATTTCTGAATATTTAGGACAAAACTAAAAACGTATTACTGCAGATAAAAAAAGTCTGAAACTTCGGAATGTTTAGCATAAAAATTTATAAAAACTATTTTATGCAGATATTAAACATTTTAAAGCAATATAATGCTACATTGTATTAATAAAAAGAGTAACTGCTTATAAGAAAAATAAAATGTTTCATTATTTAGCCACAAAAGCTAAAAGCATTTAAAAATACATTAATATTTTACTTTTCATAACAATATATATTCTATATATGCCAAAATTGCATTTGTTTAAAAGAAACGTATAAATTATGTGTGTAAGGTTTACAATAATTTAGAGTGAGAGAGAGAGATTGTTAAAAATATTCAGACACTTTCTATTTATTGATGTCAAATGTTAGTGAAAATGTCCATAGTTATTTGTGTATATGAATTTTTCTGGTTGTTTTTAGATGCCACCTCATTCAATCATTTGTTTTAAAAACTGTGGCTTAAAGGTATAGTCCATTTACTCACCCTCAAGTTACCAAAATTCTGTATGAGTTTCGTTCCTCTGTACAAAAGAAGATATTTTGAAGAATGTTGGTAATCAAACAGTTGATGGTAGCCACTGACTTCCATGGAAAAAAATATGCTGAAAGGTTACCATCGATTGTTTGATTACCAGCATTCTTCCAAATATTTCCTTTTGTGTTCAACAAAAGAAAGAAACCTATACAGGTTTTGAACAAGTGGAAAATGAGTAAATGATGAAAGAATTTTCATTTTTGGGTGAACTTACTCTTTAAGTGCCCAAGTACTTTTCGAGGGCCACACCAGATCCATGAAATCCAAGATCTTGTCCTAATGCTCTCTCTCTCTCTCTCTCTCTCTCTCTCTCTCTCTGGTGATTTATTTGCCTCAGTTCTAATATTTGTCAGCACTGTGCTTTCTCCTCCTTGTCTAAATGTCATCCCTTCTTCGAAGACAATATGGAGAGAGAGAAAAAGAGGGAGCAGGGCAGAGGGAGGAAAGAAAGGGGGGAGGGGGACACTCGTAAAAAGAGCAACAAAAGTTTGGGAAAATTAAACATTAGGTAAGACACGTTCACACAGGCCCGTTTCAGGACAGGTCTGAGCACCCTTCCCCTGCTGTTCTATCTATCAGGTTATTTATTGTTACGGCACATATTTCTCCGTCAATTTCCGCTGGCTTTCAAGCGCAACTCTTTTGTGAGAGCCTCAGGATTTAAGGGCAACATATTCTGATGCAGCCTTCACTGATACTAGGTAACAGATGCTCAAGTCACATGCACTGACAAAAGGAATCCCCTCTCTCTCTCTCACTTGCTCACAGATGTATGCATTTAGACAGCGATTTGGCACTCGACTTTTGGTCAATTGCCCTCTTTTTGACGCACAACACCAATACAAACACACAGTCGAGCGTGTTAGCATTTGTATAATCCCACGAGTTGAAGGCACCATCCTGCGGGACTCATTAAGCAGAGGTCACGTATTACGTCCTGAGTAAATTGGACAATGAGTGCAAGCTCATCCCTCAATGTTAATGTACTATGTCCGAAACCTTCACCCCTCCCCTCCCTGCGGTCTCCAGCCCTCCCTCCCTTTATCCATCCTTCCTTTATAACCCCACAACCTTCACTCCATCCACACTTATGTTTTTTTTTTACCTTTGGATTTGCTCATTTTGGCGGACAAATTGGATTACTGGCAACGTTTTTCCCCACATATACTGTTACAGATCTGAAGGAAATGGAAGTGCTTTCTTAGGATAAGAGCAATATATTTTTTAGTTAGCTGGGACAAGGAATAACTTTGTAAGAGGATCTAAAAAAAATGGAATATCATAAAGGGTTTCTGATTATTTATCTATCTAATTAGTACGTTTGTTTTCCTTGTCCTGATTATTTTACTCAACCAAAATATTTCACTTTTCTCTTCTTTTCTTTCTTTTTTTTTTTTTTTTTTTTTTGTCGTTATAGATGACAATGTCATAAGATGAATATCTCTCTCTGCGTGACAATACGATTACAACTTAGAGGCATTTTATCTTCAAAACTTAAGTGGAATTAATGGAAATTATTATAATAGATTAAGCTGATGATCTGTTGGGCTAATTAGCAGATTTGAACCGTTATTTCAGAAGTTCGTCAACAGGAATATTCCGGATCCTTTTGGACCTCAGAGTGGTAAAAACGTAATTTTTGTCTTTTGTAGTGATCGACTTGGATTTATTTATTAGATCATATTTAATATCTTTGAAATATCACATTTAAAACTTATCTCTGAAGGCTGTAAAACTATTTGGTTAGAATTTCTTGCATTGCCCGTGTTTATCTAATATTTTGCTAATTTAATCAACAAAAATACAGATACTCTGATGCCAGTTATAATCTGTAAAAATGTAATTGCTATTATACCAGTCATGCATATGCATAAGTATGAGCAGATCAAGTAATTTCCAATTAATGTTATATTTATTATAATAGAAAATGATATCACACAATAATGTAAAAATTAGTCATGTCATTTTCTGTCTCTTGATTTTGACAGATATGAGGGGAACAACCCCAATGTAACAGGCACAGCTGTCAGACTGAAAGAAACAAGAGCTGATCACTAATTCAGAGACAGACAGGTAGTCAGACAGACAGGCAATCTGATGCCAACGGTGTCCTCCGTGACTCTCACGGGACGACTCCTCCTGCTGTTGCTATGGGCACCCCACCTCACCATGGCAAGCAACTGGCTGTAAGTTGGCTAGTGTGAAAGCGTTTGTTTGTTATGCCATCATTTGTACATACTTTCTTTGTTTCTACTCTATTTGTTGCAGCTTCTTGCTGGTTTCAATTTACCTACAAAATGTTGTCCTTTTATTTATGTGTATGTATTGATGCAGCCATATTCTTTACTGTACTGTATTGTCTCTGTAGTTCTCTGGCACGTCTGCCGCGCTCGCGTCCTGTGTCTGGTGCAGAACCATGTGGCCGTCTGAGGGGGTTGACACCAGGCCAAGTCGGGGTGTGCCGGGCACGGGGGGAGGTCATGGAGTCCGTGAGAAAGGCTGCAGAGATGGTCATTGAGGAGGTGAGAGAGGCTGAAACCCAATGCCAATTTTGTGAACATACAGTACTGACATTCATTTTTTCAAGGACAGGGTAAAGAGCTCCAGTCAGCAAGAAGAATTCCTTGTGTGTGTATGTAAACACACTTGGCAGTTAACCTCTTTCTGAATCTGATTGTGGCTTAAAAAAAAGTGCTGTACATTTTTATTGTTGTAGTCCCAATAAAAATATAGCTCACTGAACAACACACCACTTTTGTTTTCTCTATTGCTTGTGACAACTAGCCCCAGCCACATTTTAGCCCACACATACTTTTAGGCCAGAAATGAGCAAGTGTAATTACAGTTGCACATCTACATATATAAACTCTGACTTTCAGCTATTTGTTTGGTTTTACCTACTGCAGTGTCAACACCAGTTTCGAAACCGGCGCTGGAACTGTTCCACCACCCCTCGCGGGATCAATATTTTTGGACGAGTCATGAACCAAGGTTACAACGAAATGCTTTCACAACGTACAGTATCAGAACATATTGGATTATGTCATTATTTTATGCTACAATTTTGAATATAAGCTTACCATTATGGCTCAAGTATGGGCTGTAATGACATAAAAGTGTAAAATAAAAAAATAAAAAATTCAATTTTGAATTTCATTCAGTGACTGGTCCAATATTTAACCAGTAGGGGCCCTCAGAAAACTTGAAACTCAGAAAAGAAACCGTAGTTTCAGAGTATTGATATTATACTACTCATTAATAATAACAGACCACTTTCCAACATTCTTCAAACATTAATCTCACAAAACACAATCAATACTGTCAACACTAAACACAACTTAGTCCTGTTCCCTTTGTGTGCTGTCTTCAGGCACCCGTGAGGCTGCTTTTGTCCATGCTCTTTCATCAGCAGCAATCGCTGTAGCTGTGACTCGGGGCTGTAGCAGGGGAGAACTGGAGAGGTGCGGTTGTGACCGAAAGGTCAGGGGGGTCAGTCCTGAAGGTGCATAGTGAGACACATCAATAATCACACTGATAAAATAAAAATAAATAAATTGTTTGATTAAAATATGCCTCTTGCACACCCTTAGGTTTCCAGTGGTCTGGCTGCTCTGATAATCTGTCCTATGGCGTTGCATTTTCTCAGACGTTTGTGGATGAGGCAGAGAGAGCTAAAGGAATGTCATCAGGGCGGCCGCTAATGAACATTCACAACAATGAGGCAGGACGAAAGGCAAGTGAGATGTTCCACTTATTGGTATAAAGACTCATCATCAACTGCATATTGTTTTCATGGTTTTCTCCATCTTTGTTCAGGCGATTCTTCATAACATGCAAGTTGAGTGTAAGTGTCATGGTGTTTCGGGGTCCTGTGAGCTCAGAACGTGCTGGAAGGTCATGCCTCCGTTCCGCCGGGTCGGTGCTGTGCTGAAAGAACGCTTTGATGGGGCCACAGAGGTATGTCACAATGTCTCTGTTACAAAAACTACTGAGGTGCCTACCTGACAACTGCCTACATCTAAGGCAGAACTGAGATGAAACCTCATAAGTGAAACAAGTGTGCCACACACATCCTGAAAAGTGAAGTCAAAACGTTTCGAACGCCCCCTGGTGGCTGGCTGCAATATAGGTCATAAACCCACCCTCTCCATCTAAACGAATGGGACATCTGCCCCACCAAAAATAATTACACTTCCATTACATTTTTCCAAAAATGGCTTATGATATTTGAAGTAGTCCTTATCAAACTGATGTATGTTCAAGTGTTTGTTTTTCTGAGTTGGGTTTTAGTTATTAGTTATTTGGTGCTTTAAAAACGGTGTGGTTCAGTAGCCTTAATAGTTCATTCTTATAATTTTTTCCCATAGGAATCTTTAAAAAGTCTTTGTTAAAGAGTTATAAGCCATGAACCAAGCCTACAAGGTGAATCACAAAACTAAACATTTGAGTTGAAGCACATAAGCAACTGAAAATGAGACAAAAAGACTATGTACTTACTAGCTTTAATGAGAGAAATAACCACAGTCCCATAAAGCACTGCGAATGATAGTCGGATAAAAAGGTAGAAATATGAAACTGGTGTTTTAAAATTAACTATAGATAAAGAAACCAAAAATTGTATGTTTATTGCAAAATATGAATATATGAAGCCTGAGCGCATAAAGAAAATTACTCGAGTACAGCATGTTACATGAGCGGGTGGCACTAAAGAGTTCTTTTAGCACAATTTTCTTGTGGGATTCAACAATTGGTGTATATTCCTCTGCAGAATCATGGGTACGTTTTTCACCATGAATTCCACTGTTGAATATGGTTCCTTAACTTAAAGTTGAAAAATGTGGGTTGTCTCCAACAAACAACATGTAGCACTTACAATAGGTACAATAGTATTTGTTGTCAATGTTTCTATGGACTGAATGTAATCCACCATCTTTGATGGTTTTTGAAGCTTGTCACAATGCATTATGGGACTGTATTCTATGTGGAGGATACAAGCATCGCTGCATTAGAATTTCACCATGGTAGTGTTGTTGAAGGTAGAAAAAATATCTGTATCTAAGGTCAAGGGTCATGGTCATACTTTCTGCTTAGGTTCGGCTGACACGTGTGGGCTCTCGGACAGCCCTCCTTCCTCGGGACCCCCAAGTGAAGCCACCAGCCGCACGGGACCTGGTCTACCTAGCCCCTTCACCAGATTTCTGCCGCTTGGATCCAGACAACGGCATTCCTGGCACTGCAGGACGACGGTGTAATGGTAAACGTGTAAAAACCAGTCACAAAATAATCTTTGATCTTCTACTTCTGATTATTAATACTTGGACCATTCCCTGGATTTGTGTGTTATCACTCTTAACTTAACCTTATTCCACATCCTAGGAACCTCACGGTTGGCACCAGACGGATGTGAACTGCTATGCTGTGGCCCAGGTTTTCGAGCAGGCCGGGCTGAGGTGGTCCAGCGCTGCTCCTGTAAGTTCTCCTGGTGCTGCTCGGTTCGCTGCCAGCAGTGTAAGAACACAGTGCTCATACACACCTGCCGAGAATGAGACGTACCTGGAAAAACCGCACAACCACACCAGAAGCACCTCATCTCATGCCAGCCTGCATTGATGCCCACATGATGAACACCAAACCTGCTCCACTTAAAACATTCTGCATTATGCCTCCTATTTGGTGACTTTAAAGTTCTTTCCGATGTGACATTACATTATATAATTATTTTAATCTCCAATTGCACTCTTGCTTAAAAGGAACATGCAGACGCTATTACATTTCTTAAATGCTACAAAACCAGTAACTAACATACTCAGACAACGCTCTTAAAGCTGAGATTAACCTCTGAATAATAGCAGAAGAATAATGTTAGTTTAGTCTGAGGCCTTAGCATGTAATTCTAGAGTCTCTCTCCCTGTTTACTGTATTTATGAATTTCTTTTCAGTTTTGCTGATTGTGTTTATTTATTTGACTGCATCATGCCACTGTGGCATTATCTCTGGATGGAAAGTTCCACCTGCAAACTCTTTAGCTGCATAGAGGCTCATTTATTGCCATTATCTCATCTTTATGGCCTAAAATAAAGTTGTTGACATCCTACACGTGGAAAGGTGTGTTTGTTAATTATGGATTGACACATTTTAAATTAATAAATTTAAAAAAAAATGTTGGGCTCAGTAGCTAGTCTCTTAGGGTCACCAGAACTATTTATTCAATCAAAAACAACTTTTTTAGCTAAAACACAACATTTATGCATATATATTAAGTAATTTATTATGGTGGTGACAAAGCTGAATTTTCAGCATCATAACTCCAGTCTGAATCCTTCAGAAATCATTCTAATATGCTGATTAAGTGCTGGAGAAAAATGTAATAGTAATGGTAAAAACAGTTGTGTTGCTTCATATTTTTGTGGAAACTGTTTTTATCCAAAACTCTTTAATAAAATATTAAGCTCAAAAGAAAATAAATCTTTTGTAACATTGTAAAGGACTCCACTTGCCACTTTTGATGAATTTACAGATCCTTCCTGAATAAAAGTATTAAGTTTCTTAAAAAAATAAATAATTCTTACTGACCCCCAAACTTTTGAATGGCAGTATGCTTAATTGGCAGACACTAAACAATCACGTAATCTTCTAAAGAACAGGATAGAAATACAGCTGCGAGTCAGTGGCACCACTTTTATTACAAATATAGTGAGATTCCAAACACCGCAGAACTTGACTAAGAAAAGGCCATATTTCAAACCATCATCATCATCGGTTATCCTCCTCCTTTTTATTCACACGACTGTTAAGATTGGTTATTCAAAATATTACATTTTTAATTGTTATTTTATTAATAAATGACAATCAAATGGTACTCTAGCGAAACAATAAAAATAAAATAAAATGCCTTTTAAAAAAAAAACTCAAGTTTCAAAATGTCACCACTATTCATTCACCCAAGAGTAAAACAGTAATACATTTAATACATCATAATCAAAGTCAAAAAAAATGAGAGGGAAAAAAATAAAATAAAACAAATAAAATTCAGTTTTCTAAATGGCCAGCAGAAGGCACTGCAAGGCTCAAGAGTAAATGCACTTAAGAGAGATTCTAGGAGCATGAACCACAGAAGAAGAGAACAGTCTGGCTCATACAGGAAGAAACAAATGCTTGTGAACTAAAATCCATTGGCTCCCATTCAAGTCCCAAACTCTCTTATAAACCATATAACACAAGTCATTCAGAAGGGGAAGTGGCCATAGAGTGTCATTTCTATGGCCATAACACTCTGATCCAAAATTAACATTTTAAAAATAGCTAAAAGTGTTGTTGTTTATTTTTGTATATGTTCGGTTTCAATGCCATTGTCAGTGATTAGAGCTAATTACATGCCCAAACCAATCACGTTAGCTTGCTTTTGCGCCACATCCAGTCCAGTACGTATAAACAACAGTATGTGAACCACATGTAAAACAGAACCTGCCTACAGTTTGTCATGCGAGTCCGGGGTCTAGAACTGGCAAAACCGCAACATTAAAAACTGGAAAACGGACCCCAGAACAACACTAAAAGGCAAATTTGTCATGAATAGCATTTGTGCCCATTGCAATATGCTCAACTATGGAGATTCAAGGAAAGCTGAAGTCAGCTTCTGCACGTACACAATCCGCAGGTTACAGAGCAAATAGCTGAGCCCTGCAGAAGTGTTCATCAGAGCAGTCAGCATGTTCGGCTTTACACTATGAAATGTGCTGTTTATAGACATTCTGTGCGGCTTAGAGAAAAGCATGTATGGGAGACACACATGCGTTTGTCCAGCAAAAGAAATAAAATAAAAAAAATTCATGTTGGATGCCGATCAGAAACCTGAAGTATTTAATCTAATTTATCCGTGCCACTTTGTCACACTTTTTTCTGGATCAATTACATGTAACTGACACTTAAAGCATTGAAGTGAATCTATATGTTGTTCTGTAAGACATCACACGCGTAAAGCGCGCCTATTTTTATCGTTATGCTCTTTGTTTGCAGGGGTGCTATTGGTTCCAGGGTTCTTTAATTTCTTTTGTTGTTCTAGATTTATGAAGGCACAGTGTGCATTTGTTTGCAAAACCATTTTGTTGCCAGATTCCTCCAGTATCATGTTTTTTTTTTGTTTTTTTGCTGTTTTGTTCCCGTAATTTTTCCCAATTATAACTCTCTCCACTCCAAACCCCAAGCCCTACCAACCTTAAAAAGGTTTTTATTTTTTTCTTTGCCTCTCTTGTTGGAGTGAGTGCATCACCCACTGCTTGTGTTCCTACAAAAGGACGCAGCGCTTCTTGGGTTTGGTCTCTGGAGGTTCAAGGGCGGCGAGTATCGCCTCGTCAAATACATTCTTCAGGCCTCTCTGTAAGAAAGAGATGGTAAAATGTCATTTGCAGTAGGTCATGTGAGTGGTGATAAGTGAGTAGAGCTGTTATGTCATCACGGGTGTGTGTGCGGTTGCTCTTTTAACCTGTGTGAGGGCGGAGCACTCCACGTATTTGACAGCTCTGAGGTCTCTGGACAGCTTCTCCCCGCTCTCAGGTGAAATGGGGCGCTGCTTGTTTTTGGCAAGTTTTTCCACAGTGTTACTGTCATCCCTCAAGTCAACCTGAGTGCCCACCAGAAGGAATGGAGTGCGTGGACAGTGGTGAGAGATCTCTGGTACCCACTTAGAGAAAAAGAGAGGAGAAAAAGGACTGGTAAGACAGTGCCTAGAAAGCTATTCATAGTGCAAAGGGAACATCCTTAAAAACACTTAAAAATTTGCAATTTAAATCCATTTCCAATTCCAGAATGAAAACAAATGTATATGACAAGAAAGAAATGTTCAATATAAAATTAAAAAATATTTTGAAATATACATATCGTATAAAGAAATATTCTACCTTACAAGTTCAGTAAGTTTTTATTAATTAACACTTTTTCCACAAGGAGGCAAATCATTAAAAGTGACAAACGCTTATGTTGCAAAAGATTTTTTATTTAGAAATAAAGATTTTTCTTGTGAACTTTCTATTCATCAAATAATATCATCAAACATCAAATAACTGCAGCCTCGGGGAGCATAAGACTTCTTTCAAAAATAAAACTTTTGAATGGTAGTGTGTGTGTGTGTGTGTGCATACTGGAAATAATAATAATAAACCTCAAATTACAAAATAAATTATGAATGGCCCTTATGGGGTCACGAAATTATGAGCTTGAATTCTCTGTGCAGTCTTTATCTTACAAATTCATCTGTGCTGCCTATTTTCACATACGTTTTCGGTTTCAGTTCCACACTACAAAAAATGGTAAAAAGGTTATTCAGAATTCCATTTTCCCATCTCTCTTCATGTTAGACAACATTAATTAAACATTATTAATAGACAATATTATTAAGCATTTTATCGCTTAATAAACAGCTTCTTAAAGAGACTGTGAAGTGATACAGGAAACATGAAACTAGCACCACTGTGCAGGAAATCAGTTCCTTAAATAGACTGTAAAACAGTAGACTGTAAACATAAATGTGCACAGAATGCTGCAATTGATCAATGACAATTGCGTAAAAAAGAGAGCCAGGTAAAAATCTTAATTTAAAAGTATATATATATATATATATATTTACACCATCAATCCGAATAGAAAACCAATGACAAATATGCATCTAAATGTAAGTTACAAAAATGCAGCCTTTCTCCAGAAATCTGATATGCCTCAGTATTGAATGTGCTTTTCATGTATGGGTTGATCAGTTTAAACATCTCAGGTCTATTCACATGAGTTCCATTCTCCAAGTCCAGCAGGAAAATCAGGTACTGCTAAAGAGTGCTTTAGTGACACTAAGCATGTGACGTCAGCGTCATCCAACTAAAGAAACATACTATGTGTTTAACCAAGTATCTATCTGTACATGAAACCATACCATAGATATAGCATTCAAATGCTAAACGGTGACCGTTTAGTATACCATAAATAACAAATGTCAATGATCTTATCAGAAAAAGGTGCTTCTTTCAAGTTCTGATGACCCAAACAGTGAGACCAGCAAGAAAGCAGAAAGCATTTGATGAAAACCTACCTTCTCTTTCACATTCTCAAAGGAGGAAGGAGAAACAACCGAGAAGCAAACAAGGAAGACGTCGGTCTGCGGATAGCTGAGAGGCCGAAGTCTGTCGTAGTCTTCCTGACCTGAGAAAACAAGAACAGACGCAGTTCATTACCACCTCTCTTCAGCTCCAAGTCATTTGAGATGAACACCGCGGCTAAAACTGAAGAGAAATCCAACGAGTCTTAAAATAAAACGACTAGAGATGATTGTTAATTAATGAAAACAATGTTTAAAAGTTTATTGTCAACTGAAATTTGAAATGGTTTTGAAAAGAAGTGTATTATGCCAACTAAAGTGAATGTATCTGATCAAAAATACAGTCATAACATTAAAAATAATGGGGTTATATTTTAAGATATTTATATAAAACATTATTATTATTATTAATGTTAAAACAGTTTTGCTTTTAATATTTAAATGGACACCATGATACATGTTTTACAGGATTATCTGAATAGAAAGGTGAAGAAAGTGCATTTATTTGAAATAAACATGCTGCTTATGGAATAAAAGTATTAATATCTTGAAAGAAGATAAAACTTACTGACCCCAAACTTTTAAACGGCAGTGTATCAACAAACATGGTGGAATTGTGTGTGGGCAAGATGTAATTTTTACAATAGTACACCCATTTTATTCTACAGATTGTAGTATCAATCTGTTTACAGTAAATCAACATGCAATTTGAAATCCTATTAACATTTTTAACAAGCATCAGTCTTATCAAGCAGGTTGTTTTTATCATTTTCAGAGAATAATATGCAGAGCAAATATGCATAATATTGTCTAAAGCAGTATCCAAATATGCATGTTCTCTCGTCCTCATATACTGACCTATGTGACATTCACTAGATAGTGAATGAGTGAATGAGTCAGCAAATCTGGACACAGCATGAATTGATGCATAAAATGCCTATCACTTGTTTTCCCATGTTCAGCACCATTTTTCCAGTTTTTCCACAGCAACAGCGATTTCCTCGGGTCTCTTTGGATTATGTTGACACTTAAATCCCTATCATGCTAACCAGAATCAAATCAGATTCATGTCAAGTGTAAAGTAAGCCCCAGACTTGCATTACCTGCTGTGTCAAAAAGCCCCAGTGTATACGGTTCACCTCCAATCATCACTGTTACAGCATAGTTATCAAAAACCTTTAAAACAAACACAAAAACATCTAATTCACACATTCATCACATTTTAGTTCAGAACACACCAAACATACAACCCTAAAAAGTTTCAGACTAATCAAATATCCTACAAACTAACTCACATATATTAGATTTCCTAATCTTAAACAGCACAAAGCATGCAACAAATAATAGCTAGCATTATTATTATTATTATGAACATTGGATCACTGCGCCCCTCCCCCAGAATCATTGTCCCAGAGCCCACCACCCTTTACTCTGTTACCGTGGGAACATATTCAGAGGGGAATTTGTTGGTTGTGTATGAGATGAGGAGGCAGGTCTTTCCGACAGCTCCATCTCCAACCACCACACACTTTATGGTCTGCATCTATATAGAGAAAGAGATTGGAAATCACGTTATTACTGGGATTCTCGTGGGAATCAGAAATACCTTTGAGTGAATCGTTTGTTTTGAGCAGTTCCAGCGTTCACTGTTCCCACTGTTACACAATTAGGCAGCTCGAACGCATTCAACAGAATTGCCAATAATGTGATGTGATTTGATTTCAGAAACAAAAGCAGGCATACAGAGAGACATCTACAAGAATGCGTCCCGTCTTACTTGCTTCCGCATATTAACGCAGCTGAGAGGAAGGCTCGACTTTGTCGAAACAATAAAACCAGAAAACTTTGTCTGGTTTTCAGCTACATTGTCGTTTCGGAATGATTTTACTTTTACATTAGATATTAAAGTATTAGTCCTTAGTAATCACTACATTTTGAGTCCAATTTGGGACGATAAAAAAAACGAATACAAAGTAGCTTTAAAGTAAAACACTAACTAATTAACCTGTGTCGTTTATACAAAGCCGATTTTTCTAAACATGAGATGATACGTATTTTTTTTCATACTGGAAGTCTGACTTTACATTAGAATGGTTTAATTATTGTATCTTTCCTCACCAATTCAAGTTAAAAACTTCGCTTGATAAATCTACTTCATTAAATACAACAGTAAATGGCTAAGAAATGTGGAGTTTGTGGCGATAACAGAAAACGAAATAAATATTTTGGAGATCTGGCAACAGTGAAGAAAAATCAAAGTTTTGTTTAATGAGGCCGACAGGATGCTGCGAGGCTAAGCTAATGCGTTAGCACTACTGAGAGGGCGACACACCATCCTAAATCAAAATTACTCAACGGTACGACCTGAATTAAAACGTGTACAGTTTAACAACTGTTTGATAAGTTAAAATTCAAATAAAACAATGTTAAAAATTATGAATTGCTCACCGTTCCTCTCCGGCGACTAGGCGTTGGTTACGTCCGGGTTTGAGAGTATCAATCTGACGTGAACGAAAGCGAAAAACGTCTAGTCGTAGTTCCTGCGAATAATCCAGCCAGCCCACCCTGCGCACACCCCTATTGTAGTTCCTATTAAGAAGCCTCTAGGCCTAGGACTACATCTTTACTTTATGGTTAAAGAGTAAAGACAATAGAGGGATTTTCATATAGTATTTTATAAATCCAAATCGAATATGTTTTAAAGACACAGAAACTAGAATGGAAAGAATGTGGTCCATTAGTGTTTGCCATTCTGATTTTATTTTACATATTACGTTAATACATTACATTAAAAATAATAATAATAAAAATAATAATAATATTTTAAACTAACACACTAGAAGATTTCTAACCCCAGTTTTTAATATGTACTCTTAAAAATAAAGAGTCTAGTCATCAGTGGTTTAAAAAAAAAAAAAAAAAAAAAAACATTTACCATCCATGGAACCTTTTCGTTCCACAAAAGGTTCTTTAAAGTGGAAAGGGGATTTTAGAATTTTAAAACGTTCTTCGGACTAAAAAAAAAGTTCTTTTAAGAGTTGATCACTGAAAAGTTCTTTGGGGAACCAAAATGTCATAGGCGAACCAGTTTTGGTTTCACAACCCCTCCCCCTTTTTGGAATGATCTAACCCCAAATAGATGGGGGCAGGGAGAACAAGTTAAAAAAACTGCTATGGGTAGTAAATAAAATACATATTTACAAAAATCTAAAATAATTTAAAATGCAATACAATTAAAAAAATGCTTGTCAGTATGATATACATGCATCACGTGACTGAATTCGGAAACGAGTGGAAAGGTGGCTTATTTACTTTGTCATGTGTACTGCCCTCTAGCGACGCGACAAAAGACAGGCAATAAACTCTTATTTTGCAAACACTGCAACAAAGGACACAAAGTATTTTAACATGATAAAAGCCCCCTGCCTAAATATGTATGTGTGTGTATATCTATCTATCTATCTATCTATCTATCTATCTATCTATCTATCTATCTATCTATCTATCGGTGCTTTATTATTTTATATTTTGCACACAATTTTGCAAAACCATCCCCAACAGTGTCTTCCTGCACAACCCGAGGCTGCCGTTTCAGGACTGCAGTTCTAGGACCGCATTTCTACGTGTTTTACGTGCTCTACCACACACACACGCGCGCGCGCGACAGAAAAATAAAAAAGAAGTCCAAATAATATTAATAATATAAAAAATAATTAAACACTGAAGACGTCAACTACATTTTACAGTTCGTTATTCCTCACATTTACAAAGCATTGTACAACCCACTTGATTTTATGATTAAGAATCACATTAATAATGCTCGTAAAAAATCAATAAGATAACCCTCAAATGACCAAGTGGTGACCTAAATATAAAGGGATCGGAGCCAAAACCAGTCATTTTGAGAGCCGCGCTTAAACTTTTATCTTCCTTCACCGGAATGTGCGCAGCGCTCTTCCCCTCCTCTTCCTCCCCCTCCCATCTCTCTTTTCTGTTGACGTTTGGCTTTTGTGCCTGTTTTACTAAATGCGCGTAATCTTCCTATCAAAAGCATCTCTTCTGCACTGGACTCTATTTTTTAGTGACAGCGCGTGACATGGCATCGACTCTGATGTAGTGTGTTCCAAAAGAACCGCGTGAATCTCTTAGAAGCTCAAGATATTCGCCCAAGATCTTCAAGGTTTTGTTTCCTTTGTCATACTGTCTTCCTGTGCTCATCTGCGGCGGTTATTTCCGTCGGTCCGTCTGCTCTGCGTGCTGCTGTTTTTCTCGCCAGCTGGATAAAATTCACCTTGACTTGTATGTCCGAAGCCCACCGTGGTTGTAAACAAATGCTTTCCGCACGCATGTTATTATGTTAGGCTAACAATCAGAAATAGCTCGCAGGCTGTTATGGATTAGCACCTGCCTGGAATATTCGAGGGTATTCGCCTAGGTTTAAATGTTCTGCAGAGCTGCTTTAACATATCGGTGTGTTTTATCCATCTCGCTCGGTAAATTGATGGTTTGTATTGTGATTAGGTAATAGAGCGCGCAGGCCGGGTTGTATAATTCACCAGTCGAGACTGTTCTGCATATCTGGCAAAGGGAACTTGATGATTGGTTGACCGATTACGAGCTCCTGAGCTGCTGTTGTGTTGGATTTTGATTAAAGGGACGGAAGTTTATTAACTGGTGCAATTCAACCAACCAAGAAACAACAATGTTTCGCTATTTGAATGATGTGGATGACAGCCCATACATGATGTGAGTATTAGTACTATCAAAATGAGAAATTAATTTGAGTGTTTGAGGTGAACATCATAATCCATTAGGGCTTTAAAATACATTTTAAGTGCATTTTATGCCTGTAAAACGATGTGCATGTTATGTTGTGACAGGGATCCGTTCGCAGCACACAGACACCAGATGAGGAGTCTCTTTGGGTCTTTTGGGATGGACCCGTTTCCTTTCACCCCTCAGATCCAGCATCCACGTACACGCATACAGGTAGGTACACATTAGAGCTTTACACAGGGCTCGATTTGCTGATTTTTAACCCCTGTGCTGTGCAAAAAGTGTTCAGCTAACTTGTTCCTGATTAAAAAATGATCTGCCTTTTAAACTGCTAGTAAATCTCTCATTATTCTGTATTACCACCAAATCCTAATTTTTAATTGGCTCGTTTTCTTTCAGTTAGCACATGTTTTATTTTTTTGTTTTTAGAACTGATTGGTCATAGGCCTCTTGAGCTTATGTTTGAGTGACAGAAAATGAAAACATTATTTGTGGATAATTTTGGCATGATTAGTTCAAAAACTGAAGTGCTTAAACTCAATGAGACATACGATCAGTCAGTTCTGCAAAGAAATACAAAACCTGTGGTAATAGTAATAGACCGAAAACAATTTTATAAAAATATTGAATCCAATATGTAGTAGTAATGTTTTATAACAAGAAATTCATAAGGAAGTGTTTGTAAGCTGGTCTTTTTTGACTGGCAAGTGTAACAAAGTGGGCAAAAAATATCAATGATAATTTTTAGCCAAATTAGTAATTTTTAGTCCAGTTTGATGACATTAATTAGCATTTTGGAGAAAAAGAACATTCTGTCTTAGTCAAACATAAAGGTTAAGTAAGTAATTCAAGGTAATGTATTGAAGATTAAAGTGTCTATATTTTACCCTTTGTAGCCACAAGCTGGAGCCTTGGCCCCCTTCGGCATGATGGGAATGGTATGACATCTTGAATTTCTCTTGAGTTCACTTTTTGATTAGTGGCAGAAATGGTGCAGCGTCGTCATTTTCTATGTCAGTGCATTTTAAGATTTCTGTGTTTTTTTTTTCTCAGGGTGGAGGTTTCATGGACATGTTCAGCATGATGGGTGGGATGATGGAGAACGTGGTGAGTTTCAGAGTGGCCGAACAGCCACAAATCAGAATTATTGAAACACTCCGGTTTATAGTTTAAGAACATTCCATTTGTTAATGGTAAGGGTGTATTATCGTTTACAGCTTTTAAGCTAGAATAAGTGCATACTGTGACTTTGAAGTTGCTACCTTTTAGATTTCACATAAAATTAATCAAAGTCTATTTTAATTCTCTGTATTTTGAGAGAAAACTATTGCAAAAATTATTGAGATAGACTAATATAACACTCACATTCAATTCAAGTTTATTTGTCTAGTGCTTTTCATAATAAAAATCGTTGCAAAGCAGCTTTACAGAAAATTATGCTTCTACAATACAGTGGTGACTGTCAAACTGATGTACATATAGCAGAAATGTACACTGTAAAAAAAATCAGACCTCTCCAACTCAAATTTTGCTATTGACTGATCACATCTAATTTTTTCAATTGGCCAAACTGAAATAGTGTGAATTTAGTTTTATAAATTCAGTTAGGCGAATTGAAAAATGTAGATGTAACCAGTCACTGGAAATATTTGAGCTGGAGAGGTTTTAATTTTTTAGTCTACTGTAAAATGAGTTAATGACTCAATCAAACAGACGATGAACACTATTAACAGCAATTATTATTAGAGTTGGGGTACTCGAACTTGGACTCGGACTCGAGTCCGGACTCGAGTCCAATTTTGAATGAACTCGGACTTGTCACGCACTCGGATGAATTTGTACTCGGACTTGACACGGACTTGAACATTTTGGACTCGGAAAATATTCCGAGTACAGTCGAGTCCACGTCATGTGTAACAATAAAACCAGCATAAAATTGAAATGATAAATTAATGAATGTCTCCCCTTCTGTCATTTTACTGCACCACACCGGCAGGCAGAAGTCTCATGCTTGCAGACGAAACACACGCACCACTCACTGGATATCAATGTGGATTAGTGAAGGGAAGCTCGATTCTTTTACGCGAACCGGTTCTTTCGGACGGTTTGATTCAATAAACCGGTTGAAAAAAAAACAGTTCACCGGATACATAATCAATTGCGATGTATTTGTTATTAAATGAACTTACGTTTCGTCAGATTGCCCTTCATTCAAGCCCTCGGTTTACCCGCACTCATTACATTAGCACAAAATCAGTTCAGAATCAATCACCAAAAGAATCAGTTCGGTTCAGACGCGCTGTGTGAGTCATTCTTCATGCTGAATCACGAATGCGCAGTATCATCAGCTCCTCGGTTCTCGAATCGGACGCGTCCGAAAGAAACGGTTTTCGGTTCAGTTTACTGATGATCTGAAAACTGATACAACCGGTTCTTGACTCGAGAACGAGAATCGCTCAAAACCCGGGTAGGAAAATCTGACAGGGTAGGATAAAATGTCAGGACACCGGCACGTGCTGCAGTTCAGTATCATCAGCTGCTCTACTCGTGTTCATGTTCTGTTTACTACAAACTCAGTTTGTGAATCTGTCATCATTAACTATAAATACAGTACAGATATTTCATAAATCATCCCTTATTCATATTAAACATGGAGTCTTTAGAGTCTTAATTATTGTCCAACTTCCCTGAAAACCCCTTTGGCCCATACATAATCTACAATATACAGATTAGAAACATGTAGCCCCTATCTTAAAAAAAAAAAGTATATATATATAGCCTATATATATATATATTTATAGTTTTATCACACTTTCCGATGTTTAACAAAATACTTGAAAAATTACACGCATGCGCAGTATCATCAGTTCATCGGTTCTCAAATCGGACGCCTCCGAAAGAAACGGTTTTCGGTTCAGTGTACTGGTGATCCGAAAACCGATGCAACCGACTACCAGAGACAGCAGCAGCAACCAACAGATGCTGCACAGCTCAGCATTGCAGGATTTGCAAGACCAGAACTGACCAAACAAGCAGTGCAACTTTATGTTGCAAGTTCTCCAAGACAACAAGAAATTCATAATGCCATCATTAAGGATCTCCTCATTGGCTGCACTTTACCTCTGTCAAATGTGGGGGAGAGGCATTAAATAATTGAAATGTCAGCTTTAACTGGAGGACAATATAGTGTGATACAATAATAAAATAGGTTCATTTGTATTTTCATGCACTTGTAATACAATAAAACCTTTGAAACCTTTTTTGATAGGAAACTAATTCTGTTGACATAAAATAAAAATGTTCAGTGGCAATGACTAGATGTAACAGTGGTATTTTTTTTATTACATTTTTATATTGCCATTGGTTTAATGGGTTGAAAGGTTAAAGTATTAATAGAATGTAAAAATGTACAATACCAATTTATAATCTTTTTTAATTTAATTACTTTCTGGACTCGGGCGGACTCGACTCGGACTCGGCCTTTAAGAACTCGGACTTGAGTCCAACTCGGCCCCTTTTGGACTCGGACTCGGACTTGGACTCGATGTTTGTGGACTTGGTCTTGACTCGTACTCGACAAAGGTGGACTCGGACCCAACTCTAATTATTATATGTTGCAATCAAACTTGTAGCAAAATGTGGTAGTTTATGTTGTTTCAGGGTTGGCATCATCTGAGGTCCTCTGAGGGGGTTGCATCATCTCTTCTCAGGTGTTTGGTCATCTCAGGTCTTTGTAAGGGCAGGTTTCAGACTGAAGCTTGTTTAATTCCTATATTTACCATGGGATGTAAATTCCATGGGAGAAACAGAGAAACAAATAGAGATGTAATTAGCGTAACTGCTGGTTCAACCAAGCATAAATTATTTGTTCAACCCAAGCGAAGGAATAATGATGTGCATTTGATCAGATATAACTGTAGTAAAAGATTATGAGATGCATTATTTGAATGCTTGGCCAAAAGATGTGTCTTTAATCAGAGAGAGTCTGTTTAATGAGACTTTTCTGTTTCTTTACTCTGTAGGAACGAATGTCTGGTTCTCCAAACTGCCAGACCTTCTCCTCCTCCACAGTCATCTCGTACTCCTCCACGGACACGGGAGCACCTAAAGTCTATCAGCAGACCAGTGAATATCGCAGTGCTCCCGGGGGTGTAAGAGACACATGGACACACAGCACTAGACATGAATGGGAATGTGACAGTGACTGACTCTTGAGCCCCAGTCTTGAATATCTGGCACACAAATGGATATATAGCCATACCCATGACATTTTCCATCATTAGGGATGCACCGAATTTTCAGCAACTGAAATTATTAGGTCGGAAAAAAGCTCTTCCAGTGTTCGACCAAATAAGTGAAAAGACAGACCAATTTGTAGCAAACAGTGCCGTGACGTGATCAAATAGAGGCGCGCACTAATGCAGCAAACATGCTGGCAGGGTGGAGGCATTTGTCAGAGAAAGACACCAAAATCATTACAAGCACCGACAGCCAGAGAGTGTTTAGTACTGCATCTCATGTCTGCGATGAGATGATGAAGGGATGATTGTTGCTGGTTACTGTATGATAATTTAAATTGTGAAATGGCCTTAAACAATTAGTAAATAAACTGCAGAATGTTATGTTTTCTAATATACGCACAAATTGCATGTATTCTGACAGTGGTGATGGGCTTGCAGCGCCAGGGTTCAAAGTTCAAAGCACGTGGAAAATCTGCACTGAAACAGTGCTATTCGTCAGTTGCTCAGTAACCTTTTATGTATTTTTACAAGGCATGTGACAATGTGATGCGTATGACAAACATTCATATACATCCCAAATTCGTAATTAGAATCATTCATAAATGTGCTGCTGTCAAGAGAAAGAAACACGGATGTCTTCCTGCCAGATTCTGCCAAAATAAAAGTTGAGAAAAAGCAAGAACTCCATCAACGTTCATAATTGTTAGTATTGTCACTTTACTGTAGCTCTGTAAAATAAATTAAAGACAATAATAGTAATAACAGCTCTAGTAACAATAACAGCTCTATTAATTATATATATTATAACATTCGCACAGAGTGTTCAAACTGGGATCCGTAATATTTTACAATGTTTAAAAAAAAAAGTATCTTCTGCTCCGCAAGGCTGCATTTATTTATTATAAATGACATTATTACATAAAAAAATGCATGCCTGATTCAAGAAGGGGAGTCTCAAAAATTTCCAAGAAATATAATTTTACTAACTGAAGTAAAAAAAAAATCATTATTAAGTAAATCCTTTTAAATTGTAACACTTTTTTTTTTTTTTTTTTTTTTTACGGTAAAAATTAAATTTTGGCTATTTAATTTATGCAATTGTGAAAGTCACGTTCGGTATTCGGGCCAATGTTTCATTTTGTTCGGTTTCAACTTTTCATTTCTGTGCATCCCTAACCATCACCGTTATCCATAATTTATTTTTATTATTGCAGTAATCCCAGCATTTGGCAACAGAAGTGTAAAAAATTACACTGATAGTCTGGTTAAACTGGATGAAATTGTAAACAGATTTTTTTTTTATTATTATTCATTAAGTACCACACACAGAAGTGTCAAAACAGTTTAGTCGCCCTTAATTGTTTTTTTTTTAAATTGAGTATGTGTGTTTTTGTTTAGATCAGAGAGACCCGTCAGACAATGCGGGACAGTGCAAGTGGCCTGGAGCGAATGGCTATAGGGCATCACATTGGTGAAAGAGGTCACGTGATGGAACGCTCAAGGAACCGTCTCACAGGAGACCGTGAAGAGAGACAGGACTTCTTCAACCTGGAAGAGAGTGAGCATAATCCCTCTTTTTCTTTTTTCCTTTGTAACTGCAGGCAACTCCTTAAATGTCATCTTGGACCATTGTGAAGTAATTCTCTTATTCACTATTGTAAAAATCACTCTTTCAGGTGAGGCAGCTGCGTTTGATGACGAGTGGAGGAGAGAGCTGGGCCGGTACCGCCCTCCTAATGCCCGTAGTTTAGACTATGGGCGTGAGCGGAGTGCCGGGGTTGGACAGCAGTTGGCCCTGACAGCGCCTCCGAGCTCCTCCTCTTCTCCCTCGCCTCGCCACGAGTCACCACGCCACCACCCTCCTCACTCCCGCCCGCGCTACGACTGGTGAGAGGTACGAATCTCACACGGCCCGAATGAAACTGGTCTCTTTGAATTTGTACGTTATACTCAGGCTTTTTTTTTTTTTTTTTACACATTGTGTATCTGTTTGCAGGTGAAGTTATCTAGCTGATGCTGTGAAGAGAGAAGTGAGGGATATAGAAGAAGAAAATTATAACTGAGGGGTCAAATGTTTGATAGATCTGAACTGTCTCAATATGTGTAGTCAGCTCCTTACAGGGATGCGTGCTGGCATGAAGTATCATGACACAGGCTGAATTTTTTAGACTGCATCTCTGTTGTTGAATTCGGCCTGGCCTGTGAACTTCATACCACGTTACTACTCCCAAAGCATACACACCAGCATTCATCATAATTCAGACAGCTCTTCAACCTTGTGATATATACATACACACAGACATCTTTGTATTTAAATGAATTCTCATGCTTCCAATATTTCAATATCCAAATATTTAATGATACACTACACATATATTCGCGTGCACACACACACACACATACGCACTCACCATAAAGTCCATATATGTTTGTGTTGACACTAGGGTATCTGTGGGTTTAACTGTACAATGCTGACTAATTAAACTTATTAACTAATAAAAAAAGACCTTGTTACATCATTGGCTGTGCCGTGCTATATCTATGCCTTGATAGTCCACAATATGGTTAGTGACGCCACTGCTGCCGTTTTTTTTTATTATTTTTTTTTTTTTTTTTTTTTTTTTTTTCCAAAAGTTTATTTCGTGAAAATGACATACATGTGTATTAAACCATTTAAGAAAGATAAATGAATTAACTTTTATCTAGCTAAGATGAAAAAATTTATCAAAAGTGACAGTAAAGACATTTACAATACTACAAAAGCTTTTCTTTTTGAATATTAAGCTGCCTAACTGTTTTTTTTTATATTGGTAACAAAAAGAAATGTTGCTTGAGCACTAAATCAGCATATAAGAATGATTTCTAAAGGATCATGTGGTGCTGGATGGAATAATGGCTACTCAGAATTCAGCTTTGCCATCAAAGGAATACGTTACACTTTAAAATATATTAAAATAGAAAGCATTTTAAGTTCGGTAATAGTTTGCAATGTGAACAAAAATTGTTTTCACAGTAATGCACTTCATGAGGAAATGCATTTTGAATGGTTTAAAAGGCATGTTTTTATTATAATAGTTCAATTCTTTGTGCGCATTGTGTGGTCTCGTATTTATTGGCTTTCCATGGTAATAAAAATGCTTGTGGGATTAATTTCTGTTAACAAATGTCTCATGCTAAAATTTTGTGTATGTGTGTTTTAATGTTTATTTTTCTTACGATTTCCCCATAGACTCCTTTTATGAGTACACTGTGGGATTTTTATGTTTGTATACATACATTTATACACATTTTGTCTGGAATCAAATGCATTTTTGCAGAGCACTGCCAATCAGTTTTTAGCAAGAACACGCTTAACCGTGGAAAAATCACTGTAATACATGGCCAGATAGTATTCTACTGTTAATAAGTTATTTTCTTCTTCTTTTTACCTTTTTTTTTTTCTTACCTTCCCTACACTTTTCACTCTTCACCATTTTTCTGTTACTTTTTTTCTTATTTTCTACATAAAGTCTTTGTTAGTTTATCATGTATCCTTCTGTTGTTGTCTGTACAAACAGATGTGTGTTAATAGCAGTTAACCCTATTGTTCTTTTTAGCCTAAACCATCGTTTGTTCATTGTAAATCATTTGACTTAACTTGTTTTTATGCTAGACCCAATTTGCTCAGCAACAAGCTCTGGTAATTTTAGCCACATGGTATTTGCACTAGCTTATATATATATATATATATATATATATATATATATATATATATATATATATATATATATATATATATATATATATATATATATATATATATATATATATATATATATATATATATAATGTATGTGTGTATATATATATGTATGTGTGTATATATATATATATATATATATATATAATGACAGAGAGAGAGAGATCTGCTATTATGTATATTTTATATATTTACATGTATAGTACAAATTATGGTAAATATACTTTATTATTATAGTAAATTGATATTGTACTGAAATCTATGGTACAAATACTGTAATTTATCAGATTTTATTATTTGCCATGTTTAGTGTGGTGTGCCTGTTGGAACTGGCAACACCCTGAAGACAAGGTACAGCACTTAACCGATTGGTTCATACTGTACTTGGCGCAACACACAAAATGCATCTGTGATGCACACTGCAAAAAATCTAACAAAATGTATGTAGGTCCTTCAGGATGGGATGAGGTGATGTAATTTTTCTTTCATGACACTGATCTTAAGCAATATGTAGCCTATACTTCTCTAGATCTATTTGAGCAGTTTATTTCTTTGCTAGTCTTTCCCCAATTCATTACTTATTCATCGTCTTTTTTTTCTTTTTTTGAACTCTCCTTTGTGAAAACTGACTTTCCCACAGTAGAAAACTCATGAGTGCCTGCAGCTGAAGGACAGTATGATCAGCTCTAAAGACAAGAGAGGTGGCTATAAAAAGTCTATTGAAACTGCTGTGCAAGATGTAAAGTGAGAATGTTTAAATAGTGTATCTGATCTTGAAACCATAAGGCACACATACTACATCTCTCCTAATGAGAGAAATTGTGTTATAAGTTAAAATCGAAAACGTTATAGAATACTTAATTCAAATTTAATTTTAATTTAATTCCGTACTTACAGTTCTCACATTTTTTTGGTTAGCCAAGCAACACTTCAGTAACCCTGAGTGTTTTCTTTATTTTGTATCACTCTGATTGTCTGTATTTGCCAGTTTCACACAAAATATCAGTCTGTGCATTAGTGGTTGATATATCTTTTTTTTTTTTTTTTTTTGTGACTCTTTCAATGGATTACCTAATTGAGCCAGTAGATGGCGACAAGTTGCTGTCTTTATAAATTAATGAGCGAATCATTCACTTTGCTTTGGGTTCCTTGAATCTATTTTTAGCGGAGAGAAATTGCATTATGCTTCAGATATAACTGTAAAACAGAAAAAAATATCAAGTTTATTTTCAAACTCTTTTAAACAGCAATTCCGTTTATAGACCAATTACTAAATTATAGCATAGACTAATTGTTAATAGGTTGAACAGACAAAAAAGCATTAATAAATAGGCTATTTTAATCTGTATCAAACCACTACTATTGCAACCACAGATAATAAAAATTGCTACAGATTTCTTAACATGCATATGCCTATTGCCTAATACGAATATAAACGTGTGTTCCTTTAAGTCGCAGGTTTACGGGTTATTTACTGAATGCTGATCGTGTGATGTGCTGTAACGAATTCCAAACCGTAAGAGAACGCCGCTCCCTGTTAAACACCTGCAACAGTAAATCAATGCAAAGTAGCTCTGCAGCCAGTCTCAGGCTCTCGTGCTTCAAGCGATAGATGGGGCGCTTACAGTCAGACAGCAGACATGATAACGCACGCGCACTTTCGCGAGGTTGGTTACCATGGTTACAACACAATGGGAGCCGGGACAGAGGTCTATTCGAAAGGGAAGAAAAAACTGCAGGAGAGAGAGACTGAGGGAGATGGATTGTGTGTGTGAGAGAGAGAGAGACCGCTTGACTGGTCACTCCACTGCAGTCTTACAAGAAAGTACAGATTTGGGGAAGCACTTTTAGACTCTAATACCGTCCTTACAATGCAAAGGCAGCAAAGAAACTAAATCCAAAGTGGGTTATATTCTATTAAAAGCACAGTTGCAGGATAAAAGTGTTAATAATATATCTTAGGAAATTATTTTTGAAAATGTAATGAACATAGAAACATGCAATTATAAATATAAAATACTTATGAATTAATTATAAAATATATGCTCTGTCACGACAATGACAAAGACATATTTTAGTACTATTTTGTGTGACCGTGTGTCTTCATTCAGTTTAAAGCAGGCACAGAACCACCTCTGAGCCTAGCTTGTGTAAAGACACCTTAAAGCATGTGTGAATTGCTATTTGCAACTCATTACTTCTGTACTAATGTGACATATTACTGTAAATCAGAGATAGTCCACTCGTCCACTTACAGGTAGCCTATTAAGTATGGTATCACCTGTGATGGTGAATAACTTGTTTGTTTACTCCAGGACACAGATTAGCCTAATATTTATATATTTGCTTATTATAATTCTGTGATTTATACCTGAGTAATGCAATAGTGTTGTCAGATTTTAGGGGTGTTGATGGGCCTTTTATATAGGCTAATTAAAAACTTATTGGATGGGGGAAAATGCCATTATATGCCAGAATGAAGCCAGACTGATTGAAAGTTTCCTAAAACAATCCCTAGATAGCTATTTGGTTACAATCATCCCTTGGCCAGTGCGGCCTTCATGACATCAGCAGAAAGGAAAATCATTTTACAGTAAGATAAAGATTTTCTGTTTTCTTGTTTGGAAATATATCTAAGAAAGTAAACGGGGTCCATTTTTCATGTTGACTTTATTTTGAGAACAATCTGTGGATTTGAAATCTCATAAACATGGAACATGGAAGCTTAGGTTTTGATTAACTATTTCAAATAATAACGTTGCAGAAATAATGGCACCCCAACCTCATTAAAGCAGTTCAATTAGGCTCAATTAGTGCCCATTACCTAATCGAGCAGTTCTAGGTTAATTTCCTTAATTAAGTATCGTAAATCGACAATTAAATAAACAATCATTTACATAATGAATAAATACCCTTATATCGACATATTTCTTCCTTCCATTTTCTTTGGCTTTCCTTTTATACCTTGCCCTTTTCCATGAAGAAGAAGGAAAATCACGCCCCTTCTCACCCTCCAGTGGTCGTGCGTCCCTCGCTCACCCCTCCGTGAAGATTTGTGCTCGTACAGACTGCAAAAGAGTGCAAGTCGTCTTGACAGAGGAGCGGGATAGGGGCAGAAAGAAAAGGGGGTGGGGAAGAATCAAACGTACGCATCAATTTGTACAGTCTTCAGCTGCACCCCGTTTTCTGCGCCGATTTCAGGGGGAGCGGCTGGGAACACACTGCGTTATTTGCGAAGCCGCAGCAATGTAAATCTTCCTGTGCATCGAGTTGCCTGTATGTTTGAACGCGTGTAGGTCAATGTACAGTACGAACGGCAGCAGGAGAGAGAAAGAAAGGGAGATACGCATCGCTGGATATTATAGGTAAGAAGAGGAGAAAATGGATGCTTATATTTGACTCTTTGGCCATGCTGATATGGTTCCCCCTTCCTTCCTTTGTGCTTTATTAATGTACATAGATTGGGCTGAAATCATATTTCAGGTCGGGGTGCGTAACCACGCAGGTCTCGAGTGCTCACATTCCACTGAGCTCGACAAGAATGCCATTCGCCATTCTGATCCCAAATGTTCCTCATATGAGAAGGAAAGGACTGAAAGGGGGGTTACTAGCGACCCTTTCTCCTTGTCTTGTCAGGATTGGTTGTGCAGTGCATTGTCTGAGGACTGTAATCCAGAGGTCGTCATATTAGTACAGTAGACCAGTGTCTGCATGCGTATCAATAACAAGCAACAGAAGAATGGAAGAAAGGGACGTTGCGGTGCGTGGCCGAGCGATGATGCACGTTCGGGTGTCTAACTCACCCCACCTTTTGGCATGGAGCTTTTAGTTGCTAAATAATTTGGAATCAAAGCTAATTTCAACTATTTTTGTGCATATGCGTATTATAGGAGGATAGAGTGTATGATTTGTGTTGTGTATGTGTGTGGCAAGCCATTTATTCATTAAAACTAACTTGTACTCTATATTAGGCTTTAGTACTTTTTAATTGGCATTAGACTGCAATCCAGTGGTTGTGAACAGTAGGCCTATTTATTTTATTTTTTTTAGTACCATGGACGAGTAATTATCCATTAGAAACTATTAACTCAGCTGTGAAAAGTAACTTTCATAATCAAAGCAAATTTCATTGTTACTGGTAACTGTTACTGTTACAGTTTAAAAAAAATAAAATAAACTGTTGATTTCTTTTGAGATTCTGTACATAGCTCATCGCTTGTATTATATGTATTGTTTTGGATGTATTCAGTATGCATTCAAGTTGTTGCTGTTATCTACTTCAGTTTTAGTCTACTAGTAACTATTAATTAGGTACTAGTAAATATTTCAAATCATTCATAACATTCAAATAGTTATAAGCATTTAATGCTATTTTTCTAGTACTACCTAAATAGAAACCAGTGTACTAGATTAGTCTTTAATCCGTTTATTACTTGTAGGATTTTAAATTCAACTATGAAGTAGCCATCGTTACTGACCATCACTGACAAATACAAAGACAGTTGTAACTAGTGGAATAAGAAATAAGACTATATTCTAATACTAGTATCTTACTAGTATTACTACTTGTAATACTTATACTATTATTTACTTATATGTATATATATTTGAAGGGGTGAACGATAAATGTCAGCCGATAATTAATGCGCATCTTGTCAGTCAAGCCGGTTCTCTAATCAGCAGTAAATTCCAACAGGTGTGTGATTTCACATAGAGCAGATGTCACTACACAGAGCCATTGTTAACTGACAAGCTGCGGAAATCCACGTTCATTATCAGTGTTGATAACTACAGTTCCTTACAGGATTAAATGAAAAAATAAATGCAATTTCTTATCAGTAACAACAAAAATAACTTTAACAATAGTTGTATCTAATGAATAGTTACTAAACTGAAAAATATACTAGTCTCTAATAATTATTAATATTTACATTAAAAAAAGTACTAGTAACAGAAATATATGCTATTTCGGTATAAAGAAAAAAATGTTTAAATTGCTTGCCATATGATGTGTTCCTGTATGTATATACTGTATTGTAATGAAGGTATTGCTCATTCCATAGCAGTGGGAGAATGGAAGGCTTTTGGTATGCTGGAGCTCGGCCAAGATTTTGGTAATGGACTCCTGATGAATGAAGGTTCACCTGCAGACAGAGTGCTGGCAGCCTTTATTGTTTGTCATTTGGATATATTACCTTGTGCACACCGTAATTGGATCACAAATATGCTGATTTTACATTTATGGGATATGGACCGTCTTTGTGTGTTTGGCAGTAGAAATAATTCTTGTTTTACAAATGACTGTTCTACAAATGACTATTTTGTTAATTGCGGTCATGATTGAGTATCCAGAGTATTCACTGTGTTGGTTGTCAGCAGCTTTTAATCTGTTTCTATGTAATATTTATCAGCACTGTGGTTTTTTTCTTGTGTTCAGTGGTTTGGGTGTAGATGTACGTACATTTTGCAGTTTTGAAGGCGGTGCTTCACTCAGTCTGTTAGTGTACTATATATAGTCTCATTCACAATAAATGAAGTGTGTGTGTGTGTGTGTGTGTGTGTGTGAGAGAGAGAGAGAGAGAGAGAGAGAGAGAGAATTCTGGAGTGACTTAGTTAACTTAGTTCCTACCCTCACTGTATCTTTTTGTCTATCTAATTATTTATCATCCTTCTCTCTCAAACAAGTGGGAGTTTGTCTGTTTTTTCTCATGAAGAAATGTAGTGTCTCTCATGGTTTAGTTTAGAATATCGTCGTGTTCAAAATGATGAAGTGCCTCAGAATTTAAAAAAATGTTGATTCACTACAACTACAACTATGATGAGGTTAATTAGCAATGTTACTGTATGTCATGGGATTATTGCATCATTGCTAAGTGATTGTGTTGGTATTATCCCAATATATTTATTAGACTATATTTGAAACACCATTCAAAAAAAAAAATTATGTCCTTAGAATTAAAAATACATTGCTATCAGTGAGGCAGGCTAGAAACAAGATAAGTAAACCATAAGCAGGAAAGCGAGAACGTTTGGTGGGGGGGTGGGGGGGGTTGTATATCTTTGCTGTAAAGAAAATTTCAGTCAAAATATAATTCCTGACTGTGGTTAGAATGAGTGAACAGAGAAAATCAAAATCAAAAGCATCACATTAAATGGTGTTGGAATTAAGACTTAACATTTGAAATTTAAACTTTTTCTTATTTGTACAACATATTGTAAAGCATGTTTTTGTAAATACATAAGCATTTAAATACATGAGCATTTATAAATACATAAGTGTGTTTAAATATTATTTATGTGATATTAAATATAAGTGTGTATTTCTGTGCATGTTGAATTTAGAGATTTGTATGTTGATCTTTTGGTGTAAGCAGTGCCTCTCGCTATGCTCGCTGCAGTGGATGGTTTTTGCAGAGCTCCGTTCAACATTGATGACTAAAGCTCAGCTTCAGAGTACGACAAACCCTCTGAAGTACCATGCAGTCCACACAAAAATATTTTTCTTGTACGAATTACTGTTCCCCAACACTGTAAATGCAAACAGAAAATCGTTTTAGTGTTTTTGCATTGACATTGCATTGATTACAGATTTTTTTAGTCACAGATCATTTAATCATTGATTATAATAGATATATCAAAGAACATTAGATTTTCATTTTACACTTACATTGGACCAATGTCATGACCACTGCATATTACTTGAGAAAGGAATTAAATTAACAATTTACATTTTCCTGTAGTATTGATAGATTTATTAAGTATCTGATAACAAATAGATAGACAAGTAGTGTATATAATATAATATAGTAATGTTTAATTTGACTTCAGTGGTATTCTCTCTGTTTCCTCCAGGTTTTAAAGATTTAATGCTATGATAGGCAGCCTGTAGGCCAACCATCCTGATTGTGGTCACGCTCACACTTTTTGTAATGGCTGACTGGAAGGAATGGACCACATAGAGAGCTAGTCATGAAGACCCGAACCAACAAAGAATCGGTGAGGGCATTACTGCATACTGAGATCAGCATAAAAAGTAGATAGAAGTATTTAAATCAGTCAGAACCATTTGAACCAAGTGCATTTGTGTCTGTTATTAAAAAGTATTTGGATATCCATATTAAATTGTACCATTTATTAAAATTATATATTTTTTACTTAGTATTTTTACAAAACATACTTTTAGTAAACATGATTTGGTCACTTTATCTGTTTTCGTTTTGTGCTATCATTCTTTCATGCTGTCTTTCTTTCTCTTCATTCTGTTTGCCCTCCCTCGGTCATGCTGGGCATGGCCACAGATGCCCGCTCGTAGTGGACGTAGGAGGGGGGGCAGCGAGGAAAGGAGGGGTAGACGTCCGCACCCCAGTCCCTCCCGAGCAGAACGCAATGAAAGGCAAACAGTAAGATTTCTTGTATTTTCCTCTATCATATTTCTTGTGTTTTTTTTTTTATTAACTTCTCCATTGTCCTAGTTTCTTCATTTTGATAACCTCATCCTTGGTTCACCTCATCTGTATTTTTCTTCTTATCTCTATCACTGAATTCTTTCATGCCTTATTTTTCTCTTTCACAGTATTCCAGATTAGTGTGCTTTTACTGTATTAGATCTGTGTTAAAAATATTGGTGACTGTTTTGCATTTGTTTTGTCAGCTTGTGAGCAAATTCTGTTCTTTTGTTGTTTTGTTTTTTATACTGAATGTAAAAATTCAACTGCCTCACATCATGATTAAAAATTATATTACTAAGCAAAGAACTGCCGGAGAGGAATTGGCTGTTGGACGTTTCAGCCGGCGATCTCAAGGCCATGATTCATCAGAAAGTGAAGGGGAAGAGCATGTGCCACCGCCCAAAAGACAGAAAGTCCAGGTACTGATAAAATTGTAGAAACATTTAATAAAATTCCATAAGATTGAATTTTTTTTAAATATAATGATATTTGATTTTGCCAATAGGACTCCTCCAATCCCCCAGCTCCAACCCTTTCAACTAACACTCCGACTTCAGCTCCACCTCCAACATCAAACAACAGTCAATCAAGAGAAAGTGACAATGAGGATGGCCAATCACAAGGCAGTCGGAGCTCAGTTGGAGGCAGCTTAGCCAACAGTAGCAGCAGCATAAGCAGTGGACAGGACATTGACCAGGACAATCGGTCCTCTTCTCCAAGTCTCTCTGCTTCCCCCTTGGCCAGTTTGGATTCTGAATCTGACTCTCCAGATTCACCAAAGCAGGGTGATAAAAACAAAGATGGAGGGACATCAAAATGTGTAGCAGAGGATCGGAGAGGTTCAGGGAGAGGTGAGGATAGCAGACCAGAGGATCAGAGTGAGGGAGGAACGGAGGGAGATTTGTCTTCGTTAAAGTCTTCATCATCCTTATATACATCTCATCGTGGAATGTTGGACAACGCAACTGATGCAAGCAACAACAGGAAGTCATACTTCCCCCTAGATTCCAAGCTTGCAAACAAAGTGGAGTATACAGGTCCTGGTGGTCCCGAAATGCTACACACCTGCAGTCGCATCCCTTCTAAAGCAAGCACTCAGTGTGGGAAACCTGGGGTGGGAGGAGCTGAGTATTCCCATGGGAATTCAAATGTGTGCCATGGACCGACACTCCCACCTCCACCTGCCCTGAAACCTCTAGAGGTGGGGCAGAATATTCCAAGTGGGGAAAATAAAGCAGACAAACCAGAGAAAGGTGATAAGTCTGTTCCACCCTCATTGCTTCCACAAACTAGTACTGTTTCCCAGCAACCTCCACCTCCCAACACTCACCATTACACCCCCACCAGCTGGTCAGGGGGACCTCCCTCTAGTTGTCCTGGCAACTGGGGATATGTACGTTATCCAGGTAACCACCACACACATTCAAGCCAGCAGCCTCCAGTACAGCAACAGCTGCCCTCTGTGTACAATTCTCCTTCTTCTACCCGACACTCCACCCACCCACCTTACCTATCTCATCCTCATCCCCAACCACACAAAGAGTTCCTGCCCAGGTATAGCAATGCAGCTGAGCGGGAGAGGGGTGGGAGGGAATTTGGCAACAGAGACTTCCCTGCTAGTAATAGCAGTAGCAATGCAAACAGCAACAATGGTAGCATCTGTGCTAGCACTTCTGGTGGTGGAGGACCCAACTCTAATGTGGGCCGGGATTTTGGGAATTCGCTACCTGGACAGAAAAGAGAATATAGTGCAAACCGGGACGGACCTGCAGGACCACAGAGTGGTCGGGAATATGGACCAGGGTTTAAAGATCGGGATCGAGGAACTGGGAGGGAATTTCCTTTGCAAAACCAGCAACATCAAGCACAGGGTAGAGAGTTTGGAACTGAAAGCTCTGGAGGGGGTGGGTGTAATCCAAGAAACAAGGAAAGCAGGTGGGGTGATTTAGCAGGCCAAGTTAGGGAGGCAGGGAGTAACTCTTATGCTGGTAATGCCAATCAAGCACCTGTAGGTGCTCCACCATCTGCTTTACCTTCGGCGACCCTGGTGAACCGTGACCCAGCCAGTTCACCACAAAACAGCTCTGGTCATCCTCCCTTTTCCTCTACAAATTCCATCCCCACAAATAGAGACTATTCTTCTCCAATGGATTCAAATGTGCAGCAAACACTACAAGGACAGAACCCCCATGTACCCTTCAATACTGCAGACCTTCCACCCCCTCCACATTATTTAAGAGAGTACCCTCCTCCAGGGTCAAAGGATCCGGACCCACCCCCTGGATCAACCTCTTCTTCTGTTCCACTTTCTGGTGTGCCAAGGGAGTTCCCGAGCCCACCTGGACTGGCACCAAATCTTATTCGGGAATATCCCGGAGGACCTCCACTTCCACATCACCCTCACTATCCTGGACAGACAGCCTTGCCTATGCAGAATAGAGACAGAGAAAGGGAAAAGGACAACACTACATCTGCTCTTCATTCAAATCGCAATCACCCTCCATCCCTTTCTCCTTCATCGAGTGGTTCTGGACCTGGTCATCCCACCTCTGTTTCTTATCCTCCTCCACCCTCCACTAGCTCACATTGTCAGCCCCCACCTATTACATCCCTTCCAGGCAATCTGGCTCGACAGGGCCCATATTCTTCATCCAGTCAGACTCCACCAACCCCACTCTCTCCTCTTCCCAGTCCCTCAACCAATCCAATGGGAGGGTTTAGTCCTTTTCCATCAACCTCTGCTCCTTCTGTACCACTTCCTGCATCAGGTGTGTCCACCTCTTGTCCATCAGGTTGCAGGCCTACTCCTTACCATGGCACTTTAAGCAGTCATACTCCTTTCAGTAGCTCTTACCATGGCAACGGTAACCATGGAAATAGCAATGCTAGTGGCAATGCTCCCAACAACAGCAATAGTACTAGCATGCCATCATTACTGCACTCTCCTCAAAACTCTAAAGTGCAACTGCATCTCAGTAACCCCAGTCATAACAACACTGCTTCAACCCCCAGCACATCTGTTGGAGTAGAAGGTCACTCTGATTCACCTTCTGGCCCTATGCCACCACCTGTCATCAAGGAGGAGCCAGTAGAAGAGAGGGAGGAGTTGGAGAGCCCTCCTCCAGTTCTCCGAAGTCCTTCCCCAGAACCAAAACCTGTTGACATTCCAATTCATGCCAGCCAATCAGCTCGGTAAGACTTGGTGTTTTTTTTAAATAAAATCTAATAAAACATCAAAAACAAGTGAATTAAGAACAAAAACAGGTCAGAATGATCATGCCATTTATAGAGATTCACAGTATAATGGTGTCATATTATTGGCTGATATATAATGTCATATTATTGGCTGACAGCCTTCTGCATAACTATGTAGTTTGAGATATATTTTGTTTGTCAATGTATTTAATTAGTTTAGCTAGATTACTATGGTTGTGTTTTAGAAATCTTACAACACCACTTTTATATCACATGGCTATTATATGGGTGCAATGTTTTTTTTAAGATTTTTTAAGATAATTTTTTTGCCATTTTGCCTTTTTATTAGGATAGGACAGTATATATTGACAGGAAACAAGGTGGGAAAGAGGGGGGACAAGATTGGGAAAGGAGTCTAACTGGGGTCACACAAAATGCAACACCGCTAAATGTTAGCGCACTGCCCACAAGGTCATTGGCACAAACAACATGTGCATAGCCTGATGTGCTACCTGATATAACCAAAACTTAGTTTCACATGATTGGGTAAATGTGTTTATTTGATAGTATTGGCATGTATGATTGTTTACCTCATGGAAAAGATAAAAACCTCTTTGGTTTCAGGTTTCACAGGGTTCTTGACAGGGGTAGTGGGAACTCTTGCGCCCGTAGTGATGTTCTATTTGTTCCGCTTGATGGTTCTAAGCTTTGGAAGAAGAGAAATGAGGCCATAGAACGTGCTCGTAGAGAGGTCGAACAACGCGCAAGAGATCTGCGAGAGAAAGAGCGAGAACGAGAGCGAGAAAAGGAGAGAGAAAGAGACTTGGACAGACATATTCAGGTAAAAGAGAGCAGAGCTTGTTAGTAGCATTGCAAAAATTTTTCAGTAATCTCAGCATTTTTACTAGTTTTGTGTTTAGTTTTAACATTATTAAAACTAGATTCATGCACTTGAAAAGATTACATGATATTGCACCTTGTTTTAAAAAAATGTAATTGTTTTTTTCTGTAGTTAGATCCTTTACACATTACTTGTCAGATTCTTTATAAACATTTTTTTTTTCAGCAGAAGGACAGTAGCACAAGTGCAGGATTAGGAGCTACAGCTACACGCCAGGGCTCTTCCCTCTTCTTTCCTCCTTCTTCCTCCATCCTTCTAGACCCTTCATCATCTTCCTCATCCTCTGTGAACTCCTCACATCCAGCAGCCCATCCACAGCACTACCATGCCCACCATGCCTCACACCCCCATGCCATTCACCCCTCTCATCATCTGCATCCCTCTCTTTCTCATTCCATTCCTCATTCTCTTCTCCTTCCTTCCATGGCAGGGGGCTCTCCAGTTGTTGGAGGTCCTCAGGGTGCTCTTGGCATTGGGCTTGGGGGTCCATATTTGGGGCCTGATACCCCAGCCCTCAGAACCCTGAGTGAGTATGCCCGTCCTCATGCAATGTCTCCGCTGGGCGTTGCCAGTCGCGCACAGGTACACCACCCCCACTTTCACCACCACCCTCACCCACATGCGCATGCACATGCACATGCACATGCGCATGCACATGCTAATGCTCATGTGCATCCTTCATTTTTCCTGTCCCAATTCCAAAACCCGGCTCTCGCACATCCCCACCACCTTCCAGCCGACGCCGCCACGGCTGCTGCCATTCTGGGCTTTTTATATGGGGGTGGGCTGGAAGGAGGCCCCGCCCATCCGGGGCATGGTTCTGGACCTGGGGGGTTGCCTGGGGCGGGGCTTGGAGGAATGGGATTCCCTCATGCTGTAGCTGCTCAAAGAGAGCGCGTGAAGCCAGGATTTGAGTTTAAGAGCGAGGAGCGTGTCTACACAGCTGGAGCCTTAGCCGACCCGGCAATAGCTTTGTCACACGCACACTCGCACACACACTCACACTCCTTGCTGCTGGGGGGTGGGGCTGGAGGCGGAACTCCTGGTAGTGAGGTTGCCCTTTATGGTACAACTCCACCCCCTGCACCGCCCCCTCAAGCTTTAGCCGCAGCAGCTAGGAATCCAAATCCTGTCCCTCCAACTCTGTCAGTCCCACCAACCTCCTCTATTCTTCCAGCCACACTTCCTGCCCACCAGGCTCCAGCCGGAGCCCCAGTGACACCAGCAGCCCCCTCCCCTGCCCCTCCTCTTCAACCTCCCCCCCCACCACCTCCCCCTCCTCCAACAGCCTCTTCACTTCATCACCCCACTCCACATTCTACCTTTCCAAGTACACACCCTTCTTGTCAGCCCCCACCCCTCCCAACTCAGGCTACGCCCTCTGAACGATATCCCACCCCCGTTCGCACTCCTCCCAGCACGGAACGTGCAAGGAGCGTGGAGAGGGAAAGGGAGAGAGTGATGCCTGCCACAGAGAGGGAGCGAGAGAGGGATAGGGAACGGACAGGGACAGGTGGAGGAGCAGCAGGAGGAGGCACAGCGACTGCAGGAGGCACAGGAGGAGGAGATTCTCTCAGCCGGCTACAGATGCTGAACGTGACTCCTCATCATCACCAGCATTCACATATTCACTCTCACCTACATCTGCACCAGCAGGACACAGGTATTCACCATACACACACACACTCACACTTTACACAGCACACTGTATTGCAAAATAAAAATTTCAGCAAATTCAGAATATAATTCTGTCAATATTAGGGATGGGCCAGGATGGTTGACTATTCAGTGTTAATAACCAAATTAAATAACCAATTGAAATTCAAACATACTGTTGACAAAGATGACAAATGAAAAAACAAAGGATATGAAGGAAAAACAACACAGCAATATACTAATTGTATTTCCACAGTAGTAAAAATAAAAAGGATTTAGATCTGGAAAAACATGAGTAAAAATTGTATTTGAATGAACTTTCTTGTTTAGGCTGACGGCATCGCAGCAGCCATAAAAGTATCACTTCTGTAACAAACTTAGCAATATCACCAATACTGTTACTGTCAGCTAAATGTTCAGTTTCTCTATAGCCCCTTTCACACTGTCATTCCGGCAAATACACGGGTAAAGTGTTCCGGCAATTGTTCCAGTGTCACTAGATTTTGCACTTTCACACTGCCAGTGCTTACCCAGGATATGTGAGTGCTTTCACACACAACAAGTAAAGATCCCGTAAAGACACGTGACATCAGGGCGTGACGTGTAATGTACGAGTCGAAAACGCTAGGCACATTATACTTTCACTGAAGCAAGCAAACGATCTCGGCGTCAGGGTGGAAAGTGAGGAACTAACTGATCTCTGCTTCATTACAGTTTGCACATATTTTTTTGTCGCAAACGTTGATCTTCCTTCAAAACACCCGTTAAAAGAGTCATGCCATAACGCGCGTCATCACTTAGACACGGCATTAGATCTGGCTTTTGTTCACACAGCGCTCGTCCCGGGTCGAACGCGGCAATGTTACTAGGTCCCCGACCCGGGTTCAATGCTGGAATCAATCCCGGGACGTGGTTGCTTTCACACAGAAGGCGACCCGGCAATGTTCCGGCAATATGCCGGGTCCGACATGCAGTGTGAAAGGGGCTTATGAAATACAACAGGCCATAAGTAAAATGAGTTGCGAATAGCAAGAATAATGGCAGCACTGTTCCTGCGCAAAATAATTTTTACCTACAGTGCCACCGGGAAACTGTGCTACTCTTATTAAATTTCCCACTTTTGTTTTGTTACGTATTTGGGTGGCAGCCGCGGGAGGGGTACACCCCCTGATGGATCCGCTGGCATCAGGGTCTCCCCTGGCCCGTCTGCCATACCCAGGGGCTGCTCTTGGGCCTCCCATCCTGGCACAATCCCTCACTGACAGCGAGGTGCTTCGACAGCAGCTCTTTGGTAAGAGGTGTGATGATGTTCTGTTGTGATATATTTCATTGTTCTATGTGTTAAATGATTTCTGCACTTTTTTTGCATGTTGTGTACAGGAGGTCCTTTCCGTGAGATGCCCCAGTCCTCGTCTCTGGGTGGATCCATGTCTGCAGCACACCAGCTCCAAGCAATGCAGCAGGCTCAGAGTGCCGAGATTCAGTTTCAGAGACTTGCCCTGGAACAGCAGTGGATCCACCACCATCATCACTCCCTCGCCCAGGACGAGTACTACAGGTGAGTGCATACATGTCTACTATATACTTAGAGATATTCCACTTTTTTTTAAGTTATTTGAATTATTATCAAACCCAATATCACTGATGTTGATACCTATATCTAGAATTGAACATTTTTCATAAAATATTTTTTTTAACAATAACGTATAAACCTTTCACAACAGACCTACCATGACTTCGGAGATTAAGCGATTCTGTGAAAGGCACAAATTATTGAGATTTCAGCAAAACTGTTTAATAGCCAAATTCCTTAGAAGAAATACTTCACCCACAATCCTAAAGCGAAATCCTATTTGCATTCACCAATTAGAGATATCTCTGTTTCCATGGAAACGAGAATTGTAAAAAGGGGTCAGCAGTGAACTTCAGTTCCCATGAAGCATTGCAAATGATGTTATCGAGTCTCATTACACTATAAAACAACTAAAATGTATGAATTAAATATTCATAAATATTTGAATATTTTGCATTATTCTTACATTACTCTTAAAAATGAATGACTGTAAGTCAACAATTTTACATTGTACCATCATTTTTTTTATTTAGTTATTCATTGGCAATGAATAATGAATAATTGGCTGTGTAGTTCATTATTTGAAAGGCTTGATTTTTAACATTTATTTATAAAGTATTATTCAAGATTAACACTTAAGGCTGATATTTTTGTCAGTTTTATTATTTTAATCAGTATAAAAATCATCTGATACTTATGCAACCATATCAAATTTGACGTCTACAATGCAGTCTTTTTGTTGTTTCATCTTTGACTTGTACACTCCATTGCAGCCACCTAAAGAAAGAGAGTGACAAAACGCTGTGAGGAGCATAAAGGACATGAAGACAGGAAAATGAAGAAGGGATGAAGTGCAAATAAAAAAAATGAAACAATCATTTAGAAATTCAGCACTGAATTACAACAAATCTGTATAGAGCTTTGGATGTGACATCGGAACACATATAATTCAATCTGAACTAACTTAAATACAGGTGCAACAAACAATGTGTATATTCCCAGTAAGATGAGATAACTCTGGCGCACACTGTGGCACTGAACGGTTATTCCCAAACGTCCCGGAGGATTCCTCATTGAGTTATTTCAAATACCAGGCAGAGGAGTTTTGGCCGTGGATTAGTCTATGTACACAAAATTATGCCAGAGAGAATGTCTAAGAATCAAGTTCACTTTTATGTCTTTGCATGTAGCTAGATACTAAAAGCCCAATGGGCTAAAACTCTTGACCTGTTTTTTTTTTTTTTTTCTTGTTTGTCTGTTTTTGGGAACTTTACCACTCTGAAAGAGTGTTTATGAAAGGGTGCATGAGATGAACAGCTTACCTTCATAATGTTTCTTTATCGTGTTCTTATTAAAATTATTAATGTTGTTTGTTAATAGTTATGATTATATAAACATTATTTTGTATAATTTTTTTACATTTTCATGATACCACTGTTATTTTTTTTTTTAATGTTGAATTTACCTTGTGGGAAAAAATGCAAGATAAAAAAAATAATGAAAAAGAAAAATCTGGAAATAAAGTACCATTTTTTTCTATAAGTCTTCATATGTGCAGTTTACTGTTTTTCTTTATCTGTGATTGTTATGTATAACATTCAAAGTGATCGCAATAATTATTTAAACTTGATTTAACCAGTTATTCATAATGGAAACGGTATTTTAATCCTTCCAGAACTGAAACTCTGACACCTTATATGGAAAGTATCACTGTATGTATAGCTGTCTCATTTAATATTGTTTAATTTTCTTAAACCAGTGCTGTTATTTGATGTACGCAAACACAGTGTAAGGTTTTCTGTTCCTGTTTTGCAGTTGTGAACACAAGCCACATAGAGTCAAGACACTGTATTAAAAGAACAGGCCTTTTCAAAACACACACACACACAGAGTATCCAAAGAATATCGCATCCCTTAGGACGCTTTTGTCTTTCTTTTGCTGTATTCACGAGGAATTGCATAAGTGTGGCTAATAAGAGACACATGCAGCAAGCGTGAGACAGAATCATATCACTGCAGTGAGAAGCAGTCATTGTGGGAGGAAAAGAATGTAAGATAGTACAGGGAAGGGGAATTGACAAAATAAAGGAGAGAATTAAGCTTTATGCCTTTATCAGCCATAATTTGAAACCGTCTCGAAATGATATCTTCCCAGAAAAGCATTCACTGGTACAAAAATGCAGTGCTCCTCTTGACAAAATATGGAGGTTCCGTTACAGTAGTCACTGCATATTCTGCTAGGATGCTCATACTGGGGTGAGTTTGTGTGTGGTACTATAATTTTGAAGACGAAGACAACAATAATGTTGGCTAAAGTTCTGGCAAGGTTATTTACGAATTTGTTACAAATAAATGTTCTTTCAGTAATCTTAATAGAACATTAATTCAAAGTTCAGTTTTCTAAAGGCAAACTCACTCTGCACAGATGTTGGTTACTGGCACTTATTCACAAATTCAGTTGGAGCTTGTTGGGTCTTGGAATCTGGTTGGTTGGCACCTGTTGGTCCAGTGTCAATTAAAAAACGGTTTCAAAAGTTTTTTTTTTTTTTTTTTTTTTTGGTAGTTGAATTAAAAAGTAATGTTCCCATAGTTAAAAAAAAACTGCAACGTAAATATCTATAAAATGGAATGTTCCCATAATGCTTTTGATAATGTCCACAAAAAAGTGCTAAAACATTTAAAGGGGGTGTGAAATGCTCGTTTTCACTCAATATCCTGTTACTCTTGAGTGCCTATAGAGTAGTACTGCACCCTTCATAACTCCAAAAAGTCTTTATTTTTATTATATTTATAAGAGAAAGATAGTCTGTACCGATTTTTACCGGAAAAACACGAGCGCCTAGAGGCGTGACGTGTGGGCGGAGCTAAAGAATCACGAGCGCCAGTAGGCTTTCGCGTTGAGAGCGTTTGGAATCTGTGACACAGATCCAGAGGCTGAAATTTAACAAGAGCAGCATCAGCAAAGGCGTCTCTATGTGGTATGTACTGAAACTGTATATATTTGCTTAGCGGTTTTGGAAAATGACTAAGTTCCACTTTATGTCGTCTTTTTTTTTTTTTTTTTTTAGCTGTACATGTGGAAAGTGCAGTTTGATGACAACATCTCATGTTGTTTACTTGATGTGCTCACGTGCCGATAGCTAAGTTCACAACACAGAGATATTTGAAGCAGTTTAACTCACCGCATGCGGTTCCAACACATGATCGTGACCCTTTTTCGTTGCGACTGCATTATCCTTAAGAAATAAACGATGTTCAAATCCGTCGTCAAACTGGGCCTTGTTTGTAAAACAAGCATCTTGGAAATGCAGGGAACAAACAAAAACACTTGCACAACTCCGTTGATGCTCTGTAAAAAATAAACTCCATCCACTGGTCCCTTAATGCTGTTTCTCTTTTGGTAATCTGTGCAGGGTTGTATTGCCCTGGCAACCAAAAACACACTCCTTTTGTGACTTTTCTCGACGCTCTCGCTCTGATCAGTGAATCGCTCTGATCAGTGAAATGTTTGTGCTCAGCCTCGCTATACGGGAGCACGCGCTCTTCCGGCAGAAGTTCCTTAGGACCCATATAAGGAAATTCCGATCAATCTAACGTCACACAGAGCCATACTCGAAAAAACTTTCCGAAACTTGTGACAAACCGGAAGAGGTTTTTTTGGAACAAAAATACTCCTTCAAACGTACAACTTAATTTTTTAAACTTTGTCCATGTTTAGCATGGGAATCCAACTCTTTAACAGTGTAAAAAACTCAGTATGCATGAAATAGCATTTCACCCCCCTTTAAAAAAAAACTGGACATTGGAATTGGAATAGAGTTGTTCATTGGACTTAAACACATAATAGGACATTTTTGAGCCTCAGGAATTTTTCTGCCATCTCTGTTAAGTGCAAACTTAAAACGGGGTGAATCATTTCAAAAGTCACCTTGAATAAGTGTGCCAGAAAGCCCTACATACATAAAGATATATCACTGGTTGTCTGCAACATGAGAAACACCCTATTGTTCTATATTAGTAAAGAATTTAAAGACCCCACCAAATTCACAAAGTCTCCAGTCCAGATCAAATCATATAGCAAATATATATAAAAAATAATAATAATAAAAAAAGTGACATGACATACAGCCAATTATGGTGACCCATACTAAGAATTCATGCTCTGCATTTAACCCATCCAAAGTGCACATACACAACAGTGAACACACACACACACACTGTGAACACAGCAGTCGGCAGCCATTTATGCTGCAGTGCCCGGAGAGCAGTTCACGGTTTGGTGCCTTGATCAAGGGCACCTAAGTCGTGGTATTGCCGGCCCAAGATTCAAACCCACAACCTTAGGGTTAGGAGCCAAACTCTCTAACCACTAGGCAACAACTTCCCAAATGTGAAACCTTTATGCGCCAAAAAAATGAATCATCAGAGTTTCATTTGAGAGTGAAATGCAAATGTGTAGGCTACATAAACAGGCAGAAAACTGTGTGACCATGGTGAAACACACACACACACACACACACACACACACACACACACACACACACACACGTGTTTCTGGGAATCGTGGGGGACTTTCCATAGACTTCTATTACTTTTATACTGACCAAAACTTATTTTCTATCCCCTAACCCTAAACCTATCTACAGAAAACCTGTTTGCACTGTTACACTTTCAGATAAACATAATTTACTATTTTCAAACAAGTACACACACACACACACAAACTAACAAAACTCTACAACTGAAAATGTTTGAAGTGAGGCACTTTTGGCATGATTCGATGCATCCCATGATACTCTCTAGATGGCAGCACTACATTATGTGGAAGCAAAAGCACTTACACACTTGAGATTTTTTCACCAACAATACTGCTCACCTCATTGACTGCACATCAAATGGTAGATAAGAAAAGAAAATATTAATGCAGGTTCTTAGAAATCTGTATTCATGTTCGTAAAATGTGGTTTACATCAAGTAAAAACTGATGAAACTTTAAATATGGCTATACGGCTTTTCTTAAACCAGATTACACGTCAAAAAATCATATAATGAAGAGACTTCCTGTTTTTTAGTTTCCTGTCTGTGGGCTGATGCCACAATGAAACAGCAGAAAAATGTTTCTCCAAGTATCAGTAATATTTCACTGCAAAATTCCTTACTACTGTTTTGCTTGGTTTGTTAAACTAGCTCTTTTGATTATGACTTCTTTGAAATGCAGTTCAATAATTCCCCTGCACTATGTTATTAACATTCAACTTTATGTGTGCTGTGACTCAGTGTTTGACACTAACATCATCATCTTCCTTGGAATGAAGCTTTTCTCTCACTCAGCTGGTTACCTCTTGTGGAGTTTCACTGTATTGAATGTAGTCTACTTAAAAATCTTAAATGTAAAAATGTTTATAAAATGATTTAAACATCCTTATATGTTTATAAATAATAATTAAAAAATGTAGCTTCTTGCAGATGAACTGAGACTATACTGAGAATAATGATGACTACTTAAAATAATGCTGATTCAAGATATTATTTGTAGTTCCTGATTGTCATTACACAAATGCATTGCGTAGTGTTAAAGTGTTTTCACTGATTACTTAATGCTAGTATTGATCAAAAATATTATGCAATATGCTAAAGCAATTTCATTTTGTCTGGTACCAGAGTTGGGTAAACCTAACTTGTGTTATTAAATTCTACATGTACTGTATAGACATGTTCAAATGTGTGAATACAAAATAAAAATTCTAAAATTGCATCTGGCATTGACAATAATGGCAAAAAGCTATTTTTAACTCTTTTTTTATTTATTTTATTTTATTGAGTTTATTTACAAATGGAGGACTGAGAACAGTTACCATGAACTGATTTCTACCTTCAATATATTATAATCTATTAGTTCTTGGAGATTGGTGATTCCCGAACAGGCTTATGTGTAAAGATTTCCATGTTTAAAAAATAAATACATTCTAATATAATAATAGTAGTAGTAGGAGAAAATGTAACAGTATAAAACTTAGAACATAAAACTTGTTGTACACACATTTGATTTTTGTAAATTAAAAGACCTGCCATGTTCATTTTTTCAGTGTACATTACATACGAGATTCAATAGAAATGACATTAAAGTTTATTTTAGTTGACCATAAATGCTTGACAGTCGTTCGGCAGTACATTGTAACCATCTACGCTAAAGATGTTATCATGAAATTACATGTAAAGATGATGTAGCCTTTTTAAGTATTAATTGTTCTGGATATAATCTATTATACATTTGCATTCAATTGCAAAAACATTAAACTGTCTGAAAGCATTACAATCAGTTTGCACTTCATTATATTATTTTCTTGTAAAAAGTGTTTTCCTTTTTACTAAGAAGGTGTATAGGCTTGTGCATACTCTGATCATAACTACAACCACATCTAAGGGGGCTTAGACTTAGACAGCCCTTGCAGACTAACTGTAAATTGCCCTTTTAAAGGAAATGATTACATTCTTCTGAGGAAATGTGGATTGGCATTGTAGGTCTTATGATAGAGACTTTTCTTCAGCGAGAGCGAGCGAGAGTAGTAAGTAGAAAATAACAGATACCAAAGATTATTTATCAGTATGTGTTTACATTTCAAAACTTGTCTTTTAAAGATTTATGGAAAATTTTCAGTTAAATGGTATTGGTGCCTCCCATTATTTGTTATTCAATATTACATTCAAAGAATACTTTACAACTTTATATATTTTAATTGTCCTTAATTGCATCTTCATCGTTAAAAATGTGTACAAATCCATTTATACATGCAATATTCAGTAGAAATAACATGAAAGTTTATTTTAGTTCACCATAAATGCTTGACAGTATACTCGGCAGTACACTTAAACCAAAATTTAAAGATTTAATCATAAAATTACATGTAAAGATAATATAGCCTTTTTGTCCCACTTTTACATTTCACTAGTTGCATTGTATATAAATGTAAACTAATGTACATTTTCATCCAATTGCAAAAACATTAAACTGTCCGAAAACGTTACATTCAGTTTGCACTTCATGATATTATTTTAGTGTGAAAAGTGTGTTTCTTTTTCACTAAGAAGATGTATGTTGGTTTTTGCACATATCAAAACTGAAACTGATATTTCCTAAAGATTCATTGCCTTATATAGATAGATATGTTGTTGGTGTTACCATGTCTGGCTACATCTGTGGGCATTTGGTCGTAGACAGCCGTGTATGTGACTTACTGTAAATGGACATTTTAAAGGAAATGAATACATTCTTCTGAGGAAAATGACTTGAGTCTTTAATCAGGCCCGTAGTACTTTAACAATGCTCGGTGTTATTTATTGTGTGGAAGAGATAAGTAAAATAACAAAGGTATCTCAACAACATAAAATCGTTTTCAAATATAAATATGAAAGCTGATTGTAATGTGTGAATGTATGTGGGAAATAAATGAACAATCAGCACAAATAAATCAAAAGAGTTCTCTGGTTCAGCAAAAGTGAAGTATGACACTGGGAAGAGTTTCTGTCCGTTTTAGCTATATGTAACTGTGTGTACTTAACCCAGCACATTTAAATTAGTTGTTAATCTCCTACAAATCGGTGCATGCTTTTATATTTTTAGAATCTTGTACACTGTGTTTTTCTGTCTTGAGTATTTTGTCACCTCTATGCAGTGTATTGGATTAATGAATCAGGGATGAGTCATTCAAACCACATGTGCAATTAATTTTCTGGGGTTTACAGATAATCTAATAAATATGACCACAGCAATAAAAGAAAGAATGAAGTGTGTAAATGGAAACAGAATTGACTCACAGGAGGAGCAAGTGAAAGTGAAAGTGAAGAAAAGATCCTTAATACTTTCACAAGTTATTTATTGCACAGAAGAAGAAAAAAAAAGACAAATGCCATACAGACAGAAAAGGTGTCAAGTTAATAAAATGATAAAAACCAATGCCCTGAAGTGCAGAAATTGCTTGCCAAAAATCAAATGTTAAAAAACAGTCTGGGCAAACTGTATTACTAACTAGTACATAAAAGTTTACAACAGTTTGTCTACTGAGTTTATTTGTACTGATGAAGTATTGTTCAAATCTACTAACATATTTACTTGATATCAATTAAGACTTACTGAGATAAAAATTATAATGAAAATGTATTTGGAGTACTACTTGTGTACAAGGCACATTTCTTGATATAAGGCCTAAAATCTGTGTTAAGGTCACTATTGATAAGGATTGCATGGTCTTTGAATAATATCAGTCTTTAAATGTGTTTTTTGTTTTTTTGTAATTCCTAAACCATACATATTATAGTTCCACAATCAAATATACTTCATTGTATCTTTACTTGGACTTCAGAACTACTTTTGCACAATTGAAGTGCATTCAGTACAAAAATCTTTGTTCCAGTGTAGCAGAATTTGAGTATACATGTTTTGTATACCACAAGTACAATGGCAGAGTATTTTTATTGAGCATATAAAACTGTATTTAGTATACATTTAAGTATATTTATTTTTCACTAGGGTATAGCTAAAAGTTATAGATTGTCTGTTGTGGGACCCATTGGTTGCTCCATACGGTCACATTACTCATTTCCCCCGAGGCCAGCTGATTATGTGCCACTCCCTTGTTGAGTTTAGCACCTGTTGCCAATATGAGTAAACTTATTTCTGAAGGATCAAAAGATCCAAACATACCAAACTGTCAGCACTGGCTAAAGTGTAGATTCTCTGTCCTGCAAAGAGTCGATTTGTTTGTTAAACCGCACCAACAGATTCCCTGGGGTGGGGGAGACAAGAAAGAAAAACATGAGGTCCAATGTCAACACTTAGTCTGACTAAAAAGAAAGGTCATGTAAAGTCATTTTTGATACCTTAGATGTCTGTACTTGTAAATGACTGTCATGATAACAAAGCCAAGTACAGCAATGCCAATGACAGCATACGACACAACATGAGTCCGTCCTGTACCTGGGAGCCCCTCCACAGCTGAGTCTGTGAATGTATGTATGTGTGAGTGACAGTGTTCATAAAATGAATGAATAAAAGAAATCAAAAAATCTTTTCACACAAGCCTCTCACCTTTTGTGACCACTGCAATAGGTACAGTGAGACACTTATCGGGGAAAAAAAATAAATAATTTACATATACTTAAAAATGCCATTAAATGATAGCAGTAGTCAGAAAGTAGTGCTAAAAATAGGTCAAAGCCCTTAAGGTCAAATGTTCACCAAGAAAGGAACCAGTACTACTTACAGTTACAGTTGACCACCAAGAAAACCTAAGACAGACAATTTGGTACTTTTAGACATCAAAAGTTAAGAGTTTAGACTGAAAAGTTCTTCAGATATTGCCATGTAGAATTGGTATATGCATCAAATTTAGGTAGCACTAACAGCATATTTTACCACATTCAGGCTGTTTTGCCTGTAGTAACATAAGTCAGCAATCAATGAATCAATCAATTACCTACCCTAATTGCCAAACATTCCAGACGGTATGCAACATGATGTTGACAGCCTACGGTGAGAATCCTTTGAGGTTCAGCATGCAAAACCACTTGATGGTAAATATTCCCATTCTCATCAACCAGCATGGTATTCTGCTCACCAAAAAAAAAAAAAAAAAAAAAAAATTGCATTTGAAACATGGTTTTTCTTTCCACTTTGCACAAAAGTTTGCGAACAAAGTGTGCACTTCCAAAGAAAAATCAATCTGGTTGTGCTTACAGCAGCAGTCCATTCGGGTATGCAGCCAGGAGCTGGCAGAGGTCCAGAGATGATGTAAGCAACGGACTGATTCTGGTACACTGACACAGTGCAGATTAGACTGGCATGAATTCCCTCCACAACTAAAACTGCACATTTGGGAGATGCAAAGTATAAATATCCTAAGTACAATTTAAATGGCACACTATGTTTCCAAATCATTATTATTAAAAACAAACGAATGCAGGACAAACATTCTGATAAAGCATATGTGCTTTGAATGCACTTACCAAAAAATAGTTTCACTGTAGCTGCCATTGTCTCTCCTATACAAGGTGAGTAATTTTTGAGCTGAGACATCCTCTTTTGTTACACTTGTCACTAACGTCATTAATGATTCACTCCTGACACATGATTTCCTGTTTATACCTGTTTCCTGTTAAGCTTTGTTTTAAATAAAGATTTAGTTGCTTGCATTTCTGAAATACTTAAAAAGGAACAAAGCTTATTTAAATTATTTCTAAAAAATTTTTTATACTAGCCTATTTAATAATTTTAATCGATGTTCTCCCTGGAATGGACATGAATAGGTGTTGCTTAGTTATTTATATGCAGCGAGTCCTATTGAAATTATATTGACATTTTGATAACATCTGCAATAAATCTGCATAAAATCTGCAATTTTTAGAAAGCACTAGCTATTATTTCAGAACTAATACAACAACTAGTCTTTAAAATATATATTGCTAATTAGACGTGGATCTAGCATCAGGAACCATCTTAAAACAAACTTTCTCTTTTAAATAAAAAATTTCAAAAAGCATAATGTACAATAATTAATAGAGGCGTGAGGCGTCTGTAAAATAGTAAAATAATTTTCCCTCTGCACCTTAGTAAAACTGAATCATTCAAATCAGTCCATTATATTAAGAGGTAACTGTTTCAAATCATTTGCAGTTTTGGATCCTGAATCTTGAAAGAACTACTCCACTGTCTGTACATGTTGTCTCTCAGACTTTGACATAATATTTTTTTGCTACAAATTAAAGTAAATCCAAAATATGCCACAGTTTAAGAGGCTGATGTCATGTATCACCAGTTCTTTTATTACAACCTACTCGTGCAAAATAAGAAAACATAGACATTTAACTTTTTTCTTGAATTTATTGTGTAAGCAAAAATATACACTGCAATCTATAGTCCCGGAAGCACCCTGGAAATTATTATAACTGTCTTCAGGTCAATTAACATTTTTAAAAGCATCTGTTGATAAAACATGAAAGTAAAAAGTAAAGTCTTAACATTTGCTAAGTCAAGAATCTGTGCTCTGCATTTAATATATATTAACAACCTGGATAACCTGTAAAAGATAATAAAACAGCTCATCCGGGTAACAGCAGTCGGCGCTGTACTCTTGCTTGAACTATATTTTTTTTTTTTGTAAGAAGCTTTGCATTAGTTTAGCTAATAAAATGTTAAAATTGATTCAAAATGCTGTACAATTGTTTAATTAAGTCATCATGGTATTGCAGACTCGCTCTCGTTTCATACAAACGCAGCCACAGCCATTTTGCTATGATTGTTTTGTACTGGATTAACTCATAAGAGAACTAACAAACTGGTAAGGTTTTTAAACATTTTTGTCTTAATTATTTTATTGCCGTAATTATTTTGTGGGGAAATGTTGTGTAATACGTGGTTTGTCTGCACCGTTTCCCCTTAAATGTCCGTTTAGTTTGAATTTGCCGCTTGCTCGCAACTGCTGTCTTCACGGAAGCTTTGCGTTTAAATTTTTCAATTCAAATCAATATTTTGCATTCATTTATTTACTTATGTGGCGAGTAGACTTGTAATTAGTGGGATAATGTACATCCAGACTGCTTCGCGTTGGGGTCCTGACTCCTGATCATCCTGTCGGGGTTTATTCTGCGAGAACAACCGGCTGGATGTACATTATCCCTTACATACTGATAATATATAATATTGATAACAACAATACAGCTATATAATATCAGATATACAAATATATATTTTATGTTAACAAGTGTGTTAATATTCTGTTACAAATACTTGATATTTTATAGGTTAATGATTATATAACAATATGGAGTGATATAAAGGGTAATATGATATAATACAATATATAACAATAATTAATAATAAAATTATTTTAAGCTTCCACAGCTATATTACATAATAAACAACTCATGCTCACTCAAGCTTAAACTGTAAAAGTGATGGCCTGCAATTGTTACCTTAAAGAGCTATTTTGACCTGATTCAACCCATAGGCTACAACTGTATTTTGCTGATTCGTGTATCTAAATTGATTCAGTAATATTACAGAATATTTTTGACTTGGAAAAAACTGTTAATTTAGATCTTACCATTTTTATTCAGCATATTTAGAGTGAGCATGAGTTTATATTTATTTTTCTTATTCAATGTTATCATCATTAAAGGTCTTGTTTCAGTTGGCATCAGAGACCTAGGCAGTGGGCCTTCTTTCTTTTGGCACTGCTTTCCAATTCCACCTGAAAAAATTCAAAATAACAGAAATGAGGACATGATATATTACATGTACCATAATATATTTCTCAGCAGTTACATTTTTGTAAAATATCTGACTAAATAACTTGATTTCGTGCACCTAAATGCTACTGTTTCACATAAAAATGACCCCTGGAATATACAAACATTATATTTGTGACATATTGCTACAGTCTTTCGTATCGAAGATCATTTTACTCCTTTGCATTGATGAAGCCATTTTTTCTTTACCTAAAAGTACCATTTTCAGATTGACACTTTCTTCTGAGACAGATAACACATGTAATGATGATGAAGATGAAGATGACACCACCAGTGATATAGATAATGCGTTGATCACCAGGTGCTTGAGTGGCTAGAGAGATATAGAAACAAAGCTTTAGACTAAAATTGCAACTCACAGCTCTAATAAAACAAAAGCAGGTAACGTAAAAATTCACATACTTTTATTTATTGCAAAAATCATTAACAAAAACATACCACAGTTTCCTTCAATTTCACTTCTCCACAGTAACAGTGTAAAATAAATTTAAGCTGGTGGAGCTAAAACTTATTCCTCACTCACTATTAAAACTGGCCTAACGAACAGTAGCATGTTATTGTCAGGATTTTATGCACTGCTTTCCCTCTCACTCCACTCAGGCCTGTGCAAACACATCTACTTTTCAGATCCTGTTAAGCAACTTATATCTGAAGTGTATAAAAACTCACAAAAGCACCCCCCTCTCTTATTCACAAACAATGCTCCTTTGTGCCAAAAAACAACAACACATATTTAATTAGTATCAGAATACATTCTAATGGAAAGATGGAAATAACATTATAAATATCAGTATGAGACCTAAATGCATAATCAAGGTCTTACTATGACAGCTTAACACACACACACACACATTTAACTAGAGGCTACTGTATTCATAACTTCATTACCTTGTTAGTAAAAACAGGCTTTAAAAGAATGCACAGCCTCATTTATCTGATCTTACCTGGAGTGGTTCTGGGCTTTTCCAAAGCATTACAAGGATCTGGAATGCAAAACAAACATTGTTATTGTTTACTCAGATATAAAACCTCACTTTTACATAAGCACACTTACTAATTCAATCCAAACATTACGATTGCCATAATACTGTAATACCATTTATCAGGGCAAATGAATTGTATCAGAATGTTGATCAGTAATTACTCACACATACAATCCGCGCTGATTCAACCAAATCACTGAAATTGTGAAAGATTCATGATGACTCAGTGTCACTAGATTGTCACTAGAGTTTTTTTTTAACGTTCGTGGATAGGGTGGGGCAGGTTTGTGCCTTGGGAGTTTCCCAAAAATAAACAACAGCAAAACAGCAATGCATTCCACTGTGTATTCACTTTAAAATAACAATCCAGATCACTAGTATTTCTTGCGAGCTGACAAGATAATGTTAGAGTAAATACTGACTTGTTTTTCACTTTAAAAAATGGCCAAGATCACTTAGTGGTTCCTGCGGGCTTACAATGTAACACTTGAGTAATAACAAAACTAACAAAAGAGCAAGAATATGTAAGTGCACATGACAAGTCTCAGTACACATAGCAAGGTATTTATGTATACTGTATATATATATATACACAAAGCATTTTTATGGAGTATTTTAGTATTTTAGCTGGAAGCGACAGTCAAAACAAATGCAGTGTCTGAAAGTGCAGTTTCTTCCATGTCTTTATCCAACAGCAGTATAGTGTTTGTGTTTAATAGACGGAGATGAGTTATTTTAGAACACACCTCTATGGTTACACATGATTAATGAAGCATGTAAAGGGACGTTTCGATGAGAATTGTGATGTCACTATTTTCTCAACTTCAAATCCGGTGGATTTTGATTCTCCATTTCACGATCCGTAAAACATTGCTTGGATGTGTTGCAGTGCGGAATGTGCTGAATGTGACAACTCATGAAATAAAAACATTATAGCCATTATATCAAATGAAACCAACATACCACAACATCTTGCAGTGTATGCATGCTGTTGAATAAAAAAAAGAGGAACACAGGAAGAAGAAAAGAAACATTACCGATGTCTCAAAACGAAACAACATTATATATTCAACATATCATATTTAGTCTAGGGCCATTATAATGATGTTTACCTGTTGACAGTCCTTTCGGTATGTGACCCCTTTGACGTCATCCGTGTTTTGTTTGAGGATTAACTTCTGGGGTTCCTGATATACTACCTTCGTCTTATCCACATTTCCATGTTCGTCAACCACAACGTATTCCTACAAACACAGACACGCAGTGCTACCTTGTATTTTTTGCACATTCACAATCCTGCCCATTTTATGCTGCTTGCAACATAGGTTGCTTCAGAATGTAAAATTTGGAAAACGGTTTGCATCCTTTTTCTGTATAGATGCTTTGTTATGGTTTATAAAACTACAGCACAGTTTCAAATGAATTTATCTGTTATTATTATGTAATACCATACCAAGAAAAAAACACTTCATCCTGTGTTTGCAAAGAAATGTACTTTCATTTGCAACTATTGTAATTTCTGTGGGGTTTTCTGACTTTTGGCACTGTTCATTCTTTGCCCTTCTTCCTTTCTCCACCATCACTGACTTTGTCATTTAACACTTCCCTTCAAACTGCATTTGTGAAACATGATATTCACATTTGCAAAATGATGAATGTAGCATTTGGACCAATCAGACACACAACTATTTGTTATATTTAACAAATAATATCTAATGCCCCCTCATCTAACCAGTGGTGGGCCAGCACATAGACAAATCTGCGGCCAGCACATAGACTGTATAAAAACAGGGCTAGCACTACAGATAGTGCCTCCCTTTTGTTTAAAGACATCGAATCTGATTTGTATTAGCAAAAGTGACAGAATCATCAGCCGATCAAATTAGGAAGTTCCATGACCGCATGCCCTCTGGGACCAGCTACGTGCCGAGTGCTTCCCCCAGCCAGGGTTGCCAGGTTTTCTCGACAAAATCCAACCAATTGCGTTTCGAGGTGTCCCGTTTAAAATCGCATTCCAGGAGTTAAATAAACGTTTTTGGCGGGGTTCTCCTGGTAAAAATCACATTCCAGGGGATAAACATCACGTCACTGAGAATGCTTTAACCAGCAGACATGAAAAACAACCTGCAGCAACATTGTTAAGTAGCCCAATTTGGCAACACTGCTTCCATCTTTTAGTTGGGAATTTCGAAGCCGCAGTCACTGGCACCTCTACACCAGACCTTGTTGCCGATCTGCCTTTTTCAAGGTGCTCTTTTGCAGACAAAAGAGAAATAACTGAAGGATAAACTACTTCGCTAACAATGGTTTTGTGCACTATTTCACAGGCTGCATCTATGAGTGGCTAACAGCTAGCACCGAGAACATGTAGGGAAATTTACTCTGAATTTAACCCACCTCCTTCTATCGTACTGGTGAAATTGTCTGTGTGCAGCATAATATTCAAATTATATGCATATGGTTGTGTTAGCTATTACAGAGATGTGTAAGACAGATGTGTAGAGGTATGTAGTGTACAGCTGCTTACAAGGACCTGACTGAAACCCCACAGCACGCTACTGCACGCTTCCCCCAAAATGCAACTATGTCCTCAAAAAATGCAAAACAGGCCTCTGGTTACCATAGTAACAATGACACACATCAACTCGAAGGAATGTAGAATTTTTTCTCTAAATTCCCTTTGAAACCAATTTCCCTATTTCATTATTTTTCCTCTTAAAGTGTTTCACTTATGCATTGATAAAAACTCTTTTAAATTAAAATTTTAGAATTGCATACTATTGTTAACAGAGGTCACAGGTATGCCACGTTTGGTATCTTTTGGGTGCATTTTAAATTTTCATTTTTATTACATGTTGGTACCTATGGAGGTATTTGTGTTACCAGAAACTTTAATAGTTTCTTCATCAACAGCCAATGAAAGACCATATGTGAAACATGTGCCTGAGGACAAAAGGTGGTAAAACTTCCCTCCAAAAGGTACAATTCCTCATTGGCTCACTCAGATCCTGAGGATGTGACATGATGATCACTGGATCAGGGGGGTTCTTTTAGATTCAGGAATTCCAGGAGAAGATGCTGATCTGAAAGCCTTAAAACACACCCTAAGCTTGCACCAGGCTGTCAGCCTTGACTTTCCATTCATTAAGATCCTCTGATTCAAACTGGCCTTACTTATCAATTCACTTCAGCAGAGACCAACTGGAGCCCCAAAGTGCATGACTCTTTTTCAAACAGGCGAGACGTGCAAGTATCAAACTTCGTCTTATTATTTGACACATTAAGTATCATATGCACCTTTTACAAAAGTGTGTTTGACTAAGAAACTGATCTTTCCTTAAATCTGCTAAATATAAAATTGTATGATAGCTTCATATGTTTTATTTCTCTTCCCTTTACTGCTTAAGCTTTGACCCTTTTTCCTATGCCCACTGTACGTGTGTGTGTGTGTGTGTGTGTATGTTAGACTAGTTTAAGTGTTTATGTAGTTAATAAAGTCTTATATGAATCACACTTGAGGCTGTTCATTGTTCGCTCAACTGAAGTCCCTAATGCAGGTTTTAGCTACATGCTCTGAGTAGTATTGTAAAGTTATTTTCCTTAACCAGGAAGTCAACGTTCTTAGAACTGACAGACAGTTGACATTGAGAGGTCAAGTAAATACTTACAATGGATCTAAATATTTATAATTTCTCATAACTAGTTATGATTGTTTATTCACATTTCCCCCTGGAGCTGATTTGCTACAAATATTCCAAAATGTGCTAATTTAATGCCACAAAGCCTGGAAGGTAAATGGTTTATTGTGACAATATCTCAAAAAAATAAAAAGACACTTAGAGAGCGATCAGTACTCACCATTGCAGACCATGTTGGTGTACAATTGGCTCCATGTGGCTCACTGAGATGATAGGAAACCGAGAGGTTTGTCAAAACTTGAAAACAACACTTCAAGTTCGAACAATTTCCCTTCATTGAGTAATTTGAGAAAATGGAAATGAAGCCTGTTCGTGGAGAAAAAACGAAATGATTAAAAAAAACCTATAAATGTTACTAAAACAATATAACAATGAGAACCAAATTATCAGAACATATGATTGTTTTTGTCTATAATACTATAATTTATAATAATTTTGTCTATAATTTACATTACAATGTACCATACAAGACAGATACATTACAATAGCAATATATTTTCTAAAACAGGCCACAAAGTAGACCACAAAGTAATCTTTAGACCACAGTATATCACAGTGTTTACAGACAGGTTTTGTCACATTTCTAAATTAAACTCACAAAATGTCAACATAATAAGTTAATACTTAACAACAACTATTTAAACATGCAAGGCCCCTTCAAATATTGATAATATGTTAAATACATCTTTTATATGAGGGTGGGTATTTCCCACAGGTGGCCGTGACGTTTTAAATGCTGCCTGAGAGCTAAACAATCACCAACTTTTACTTTTACACATGCAACGAAGACATAGACATACATTTCCACTGCCTCTCAAATACAAACATTTAAGACAAAAGAAACTGAAGTCATTTGGATTATCAAAGATGAGTTGGATAAAATGAGTAATGGCAGGGGAACAGTAGACATTACTAGTACATTAGGAGTGGTACTAAACTTACTTGGAAAAAGGAAAAAGTTTTATACTAGTTATACTATTTTATTTATTTATTTATTTATTTTAAGTAATTTTGTGTTATTATTATGTTTACGAAAGGCTAAAGGACGCAGTAACTCGAGAGCCAATGAACCCATCAGCTCCTAAATGAGGGAATCGCATTAGGCTATCTGTTCCCGAGGGCCATTTATTTCATCTTAGTGATTAGTGCACTTTACTCAGAGTCATTTTGAAAATATAAACGTAACTGTAATTTAATATCTAACTGTAAAACGAAGTCTGACAGCATTTTAGGTTACTTTCACTTTTCCAAATGAAACAAAATATAGTCTGCTGCACCCGACATTTAAAGTAAATTAACAATACTATTAAGGTTATTCTAACAAAATAAAGAACTTTAAGGTACTTACACAATATTTTTACTCCGACATCCTTAAGATCCATCCTGTGTGAGACCGGTGTATACGGATTTCTAATCTGTGATTCACGTTAACTATCGTTTGACAGTCGGACAGAGATCTTGTTGTTAGAAACAGATAAGTTATGAATAATCCCCGTGAAATACTTTGATGCAGGTGTGGTGCCTAAATGTGCACCCTGTCAGTAAGGGAGGGGGGTTAGGATCAGGGGGTGGGGCTTACAACAGGTCTCGACCAGAGCAGAGCCGTTTCCGTTCTTCTGCTCAGTGTGTAGATCACGGAAACTGTTGAGAAACGATTGAAACTGTTTGCAACAAGGTAAACACGATGTTAGAATATAAATGTTAATCTATACACATTTTATTGATCGTGTCGTGAAAACATTTCCTGGTCAAAAAACGCCACTGTCTAGATGTAAATAAGTAGCCTAAATACGTAAAATTACGTAAATACGTAAGATTAAATCATTACTGCAGTGATTTAGCCTATATTTCTTGCATGTTGTAGCCTATGTTAGGAAACAATTCTTATAACACTGACTGATGCAGTAGCCTTTTATTTCTCAAACAACCATGTTGGAAGACCAATGTCCACGTTCCAGTGGGACAATATCAAGATTCACCAGGATGAAGAATTGGCCCCAGCAGAGTCCTTACCTTTAGTCCACTAAAAGTCTTTGGGATGTGTTGGAGTAGAGTTTACACAGCCCGTCTATATGAAAGTTCTACATGCTGTTTGTTGGACCGCCTTTAGCCTTGATATGCGGTCATGTGAAAAAGTTAGGACACTCGAATCCCAAAGTTTTCTTTATCAGGACAAACATTATCTGATCCTTGCCAGGTCAAGTCAAGTCATGACTTGTCATTGTCGTTGAGATCAGGTCATAGAAAGGTCATAGAATCTGGAAAATAAAACCTCAGATGAACAAAAACACATGTCATATCACACTGTCATTATTTATTTAACAAAAATAAAGCCAAAATGGAAAACCATGTGTGACAAATTTAGGACATCGGATGGATGGCCTCACATTTGACTCTAAATTAAAATGTATGCATTTATCAGACGCTTTTACCCAAAGCGACTTACAGTGCATTCAGGCTATCAATTTTTATCTATCATGTGTTCCTGGGGAACCGAACCCCCAACCTTGCACTTGATGCAGTGCTCTACCAATTGAGCTACAGGACTCTAGAATAATATCCAGAGGAGTTTATGGTCGATTCAGTGACTGTGAGATGTCCAGGTTCTGTGGCTACAAAACAAGCCCAAAGTCATCAGCCCTCATCAGCATGTGTGATTTTTGAACGAGGTGTTTCATATGTTCTGATGTTCTGATATGCTCTTTAGCTTTTCACCAAAAATGTTGCTGTGCATTATGGCCAAACATCTCCACTTTTGTCTTATCTGTTCAAAGGACATTGTTCTAGAGGCCTTATGGTTTGTTCAGATGCAACTTTGCAAACCTAAACCCCGCTGCCATGCTTTTTTCAGATAGAAGAGGCTTTCCTCTGGCAGGGAAATCCAAACATGCCATACTTGTCCCATATTTTTCTAATTGTACTGTCATGAACTTTATCCTTTAACATGTTTACTGAGGTCTGTTGAATCTGCAGTGAAGTTCCTGGGTTGCCATTCTTCTGAGTGTTACATGGTCTAATGTTGGGGCAAATTTGCTGGGACCTCCACTCCTGGGAGGATTTTTGTCTGTTCTGAATGTCTTCCAATGAATAAACTTCATTGTGGTATTGTTTAAACGTTATATGCAACATCGCAACATTTATAGCCATCAAGAGTTACATTCATTTGGGGATCTTGTGTTGACAATGAAACAGTTAACTCACTCTGAAAATTTCAAAGGGCACTTAGAGACTTTTGAATCAGAACTCTTCATATAATCTTCAAATCATAATTTTAATAGTAAGTTCATGCTTTGCCTGTAGGGCTGGAAACATTTATGATGTAGCCATGGCTTCTTTCTAGGGTTTAATGATGAGCATTTCAAGCAGGACTCTATAGCCTTGGAGCTTTAGCGGAAGGATGCATCCTCAATATGCAGTCTTCCATTGAGAAGCATGCACAACTCTGACGAAAAACTCAATGACATCAAGGCACACATGATCCAAGTTGACTATTACAGTTTCTCCCATGGTAGAACTGTGGACCTTGGTAAATCCCAATAATGGCTGTCTAAAAGCTTAAGTTGTTGACTTGATGCCTCACTGTCTTAGCAGACAATGACTTTGCAGACAGCGTTTGTTCCCGATGGTGTCTCATGAACCCATTTCAGACATATTTTTATAGTATCGTTGCAGGTTCATGATCTACAACCAAAATAGAGAAAAAAGAAACTATTTGATTACTACAACACTCATTTCTTGCTAGAAATGACATTATAAATATTGCTCACAAACTGACCACCAACCACAACTTTCAGACACCATTTTTATTTTTAGTTCAACTGTCATGGAATAGGATTATGGGATATTAAAGGAAGTTAAGGATACATCTGCCTTCAAAAAAATGGAGAGAGGAAGTTAGGCTAACACTGTATTCAGAAGTGCCTTGATGTTTTCCTGCCTTAGAATGCATCTCAATCTAAATTTTCATTTAAGACAATCTCTTGCTGTATACTTGTTGTATATTTGTTACTGCTGTAAAGCAATCTGGGCTTTTCACAGAATTTTGCACCTAGACATATAACAGACATTTGGGGGGAGAGTGGGAAAGAAACAGAAGCAATTCACCTTATTAGTGTCAGTGTACTATCAGAATTATTTGAAACTGGTATTTCAAAACTAACTTTAACTAGTTTGTTTCAAAACTAAAACACTACCTTTAAAAAAAAAGTTTCTGTGATCCAAGTAGCATGAACACTAATATTTGTTTTTGCTTCAACATGAAATGCATGAATATTAATTTCAGTAAAACTTAATTCAGTAAAATAGAACATCGTAGACACCGAATATTTCAGAACATCTGCTTCTAATATCTTCTGCTGTGTTTCTGCCAGAATCACATACTATATCTGAGTAAATGTTTTTTTTTTTTTTGAATATATCTTAACCAAGCAATTCCAAAGCCATTTCCAAGTTTCTGTTCTGATTTATAATGATAACGTCATCAGACAAAATCAAGACACACACCAGTTAAAGATGTGTGTTTGTACTGTGTGTTTACACATATAATGAGCACTCAAAGAAAAATATAAAAAGCGACAATGACTTTACAGTTAAGTTACAGTCATGTTTGCATATTAATATAAGTCACAGTCATGGAATGGGAGTGAACAGGTTTTGCCAGTTTCAGTCATTAGATTACCTTTATTCCCTTGATATAAATAAAGAGAAGATGTGTGGAAAGGTCCCTATGATTGATATATGTAAGATGTGTCATGACACATTTCATACCGGAAATGTCATTTCACACATTACCAGACTTCACCTTCTCAGAAAAATGTTATTTGATGTTAGGTTTCAAAATTAACATAATGCAACAACTATTATTCTACAGTGACCAGACAGAAATCTTACATAAACTGCTTTAATGTACAATACAGCCACAGAATAGCTTACACTTAAGTGAGTTGAAAAACAAAACAAAAACAAAAACAGGATACAGCAATGACATCATAGGGTCCTGTAATAGCTGTGAGATAAAACAATCAAGCTGTCTTGTAGAAAGAGAGAGAAAAAGAGAAGGAATTTATTAAATGAACTAAACTAAAGAAAATGTATAAACTCTAAATAGAACACTACAAGAAATGCAGGAAGAAAGCATAACAGGTTAAATGCAGAAGAAATTAAGAAAGAGAAAATAAGACAGAAAGGAAGTGTAAGAAAAATGAAGAGTAGAGGTGAAAAGAAAGCATACAGAAAATGAAAAGCACACAAGGTGAAAAATATGAGCTGTCTGCACAGTGATAGTCAAAGTGAAAGAAGATTCAAAGTATCAGATTACAATAGCAAAAAGATTTGCATGAGTAAAAGCCCAACAAAATCAGCTCGCAGGAGGAAGTCAATACAGATGAAACAGGAAGAGAAACTGAGAAATTGAAACAAGAATAAACTAGACAGCCAGAGAATAAAAAAAAAAGAAAAGATAAAAGCAAATAAAGCAGGAAATATTAAAAGACATGGGGCATACCTGTCAACCCTCCCATTTCTCCCGGGATTCTCCTGTATTTTACCATCCTGCTATCATCCCGTTTAAATTTTTTCCCGTATTTCTGCCGTGTTTTTTATTTTTCTATTAAAATAATAGGCGTATTTTATATGTTTGCTTCGTTCGCCTCCGGTAAAACTCACGTAATTTGTATGTCCCCAACCTCATTACATGAATCATCACGTCAACAAATTCTAAGGTTGCCCAGTTGCCCCTGCCCCTTTGAGGCCCGACGGTAAAGTGCCCCTTGCGGTCCAGTTTACGTGCCCCCCGTCCGGCACGTAAGCCTAACAGGTTAAACGTTTCATTTGTGTGCTGTTCTGACTGGCGCTTTCTCTGAGCACGCCCAAGTGAGCGCACTACAACGAAAAAGCCCGTCAAACAGTGCCTAATTATAAAACTAAGTCATTTTTTGTGTTAATACTGTCAAAACACACAATGTTTATGTATAGACTCAGTTGATTATGTCTAAAATTTAAGTAAACAACAGAGATAAACGGATGCGTGCTGCAGGTCTTAAAGGGACAATAGGCCACATATTTGTGTTGCTCCATTGAGAAAAAAAGAAAAGCAAATGCAAACTGAGAAATAGCTTACACTTCCAAAGGCTACGGTTTAAATGATTAAATGTGAGTACCGCAAGTTGCAAAATCAGGTGCGGCGCTGCTTTTTCTTACCGCTGTTACTGGGGAAATTGTTATTCCTGGTGAAAAGAGGAAGAATGAAGATTTGCATCAAGCCCTTCTGCTTTTTTCCAAAGCTTTTGCTTTTTTCTGCTTTTTTTGGGACAAAAATGTTGACAGGTATGCTTTGGGGTAGAAATTATTATCAAAGTGTAAAGGAGGTTCTAGAGACACTAAAGGAGTAAGTTTAGTAGTAGAAGGAGGAAGTTTAGTAGTAGAAGAAAACAATCAAGTAAAGACAGAAAGAAAGAAAGAAAGAAAGACATACAGAAAAAGAAAGAAAAAGAAATTAAAGGAAGAATGAAAGAAAAAGAAAAAGAAAGAAAGGCAAATAATAGGAAAGAAAGAAAGAAAAATAAAAGGAAGAAAGAAAGACAAAAGGAAGTAAGGAAAGAAAGAAAAAGAAAAAGAAAAGAAAATACAATTTCTTAAGAGATGATAGAAAACATCTAAATAGTCTTCAAAATAAATGTTGATTCATTTTTTAGTCAGTAATTTGGCATTTAAAAAGATCTTAAGCAGATATGATATAGTTAAGAAAGTATTTGAAATCAAACAGTAAAGGGAAGTAAAGCACACAACGGGTTAAAATAAGCATGAAAGGAGTTAAAGTGGTAGAAGAATAAAGACAGAAAAAGAATACAGAAGTATAGCTACTGAAGCAAAAATTGCATTTGAATGACGAGTGGACCACAAACGACTGAACAGCATGACTTAACAAGAATTGACTGGAGAAGATCAAAGAGGAAAGCACCAGAATGTTTTGTAAAAACAAACGAAAATAAAAAAAATCAAAGATTTTGAAGTAGTGCCATAAGAAAGCAGGTGAATAGTTTGCATTAGTTCAGAATAAAGAGGTGTTTAGCTCAGAGGTAGATGACATTGAGAGAGAACATACTGTATTATCACCAACCCCAGTGCCATTGCTGTATCTCACAGTATTGCATGTGACAGCAGAAACATTACACACACTCGAACACTCCAAAGACACTCCAACACGCACACAGTCTTATACATCCTAGACAGCTTCAGAGTTTTGCATTTCTCGGTCTGAGGAAAAGTTCCACTAGAGCTATCTGTCTTTATCTATTGTATATCAGCCGTCGGCAGTGCAACATCTCCAGAGGTTGTAATACAATTAGTCTTTTGGGACTCTTTTTCCTGTGAGGCTCGATAACTTCTATATGATAACTTCCATATCACACCACTATTATGAAAGTATCTGTATGTACTTTACATAACTTGATCAGCTAGACACTGTCTGATAAGTAAGTACTATTCTTTTTTCGGATGGGGTATTCTCTTAAATTAAGAATTAAATAAAAGTCCTTAAATATGATTAATTATATCTTCAGCTTGGATTCACCTCTTTTCCCTAATAAATATTAGCAGTATTTACAATCTCAAGGCCAAACGGTTCCTCAGCAGACAGCAGTTCACACAGCAAGCGAAAGTCTCTTTGGTTGTCAGACATGAGTCACAGAGCTGATTTTATTCAGTACGGAGTGAAGCGGTTGTAGCCTCCACGGTACAAACTTGCCTGATTTTAATAGAAGAAATAAAATAAATCAGACATTGCGTTATATCAAGAAAGTGTGTTTAATAACAACTGACTGCATTTGCCATGTGTGGTTACTTACCATTGTTCCAACTCCATAAGTGGTGGTGGGTCCCACTGAGTGATGGTAAGGGTCTGTTGCTGTGGTATACACTCTTCCGTATCTTAAAATAAATCAATTAAATAATTAAGAGATAGACTGATAGATAGACAGACAGAAGGACGGACGGACAAACGGACAGACAGACATAGATAGACAGACAGATAGATAATTAATGTTCCTACCCATCACTGTATGTGGCTGCTGCAGCTGCTGAGGCAGACTGGGCCACTCGATATGTGGCTGGATATCCTCCCTAAAAACAGGATTTTCTAAGTAATGCATGACATTTTATTCATTCAGAAAACAATTAGAATTAAAAAACATTTTACTACATGAACTCTCCCAGTGGAGCAATCTGGTGTAAGGTCATCAGCTTAAAATGCATTTCGGTTTTTGAAATTCAACTTAAATTAAAATTAAATTTATGCATTTTGCAGACGCTTTTATCCAAAGCGACTTACAGTGCATTCAAGCTATCAATTTTTACCTATCACGTGTTCCCGGGGAATCGAACCCCCAATCTTGTGCTAACTTGCTTGCGAACGCAACGCTCTACCAGTTGAGCTACAGGAACACTAAATCAAGTCATACACCTAAAGTCAAGGTTACAGTTTGAGTAAGGAGTTAGGTTTGATTTTTAAAAAAATTAGCTAATTAAAAAGTCAATTAAACTCTCTTTTTTTTTTTATTTTTTTTATTTAGAAACGGATATTAGTTGTAGCAGAAGTCTATATTTAAACAACACTGCATGACAAGATCCTGGCAGTGTAAGAAATGTCACGTCACATCTACTTCTTGTAAAAAAATTTGCCAGCCCAAACATTTAACTACTGTTATTAACTCATCCTGTGTTTGTTTTTGTTTTTGAGCAATCACATTTTTGTGGACATGCTCTTAGAGATGCTGGTAAACAAAGAGAAGTTGACTGGTAACTTACATAGACCTCAGCACCATACAATCCATCTTGATACACCACTCTGCAGGAGACATAAAGAAGGAAGTCAATTACACAATGGCATAAATTCAATTTAGAAAAATTACAATTTAATCTAAGCTCAATTAATGTAACTGAATGTAAGTTACATGAATAACATGTGGAAAGAAAAGTTTACTTTGCCTTTTAAACCAATAAATACTAACTAAATGTTTGGTAATAATAGTCATAACAGGAGCTACTGACCCTGGATAGGCTGGTACTGCGGCTGGTGTGGCTGCGGCTGCTGCGGAGCGGATTGTATTGTAAACTGCCCGTCCACGTCCACGGAGGGCAGAGCCTCTGTAGGCCAAGGTCGGAGTGGGAACAGGGTAAGGAAAGCTGGCAACTATTACACCAAAAAAAAGTTTAAATTAACAACAAATTACATACAATCAATCTAGATAAGGAAGTTTCTGCTAGCTATTATATTTGAACTCAAAAATGGCATAAAATTCATGATTAAATATACCTGTGTAAAGTTCAGGGGCGTACATAGCTCCCATTACTGGATTGATTTTCCACCCAGCAGCTACCGGAAATTGACATATAGGTGAGAAGTTGAATTTATATCACGTAAACGTTTGGGTAGAATGTTACGAAAGAATCTCACCATTCACTAATGGCGTCTGAGGCTTTTTTGTTACCACCCTCGCTGTGGCGTTGTTCACCTGAGAAGCAGAATTAATGAGTTGTTCAGTTGTTCAGTTGTCCATTCTCCAGATGCAGAAACTTATCACCCTCATACCTCAATCTTCCTTCCTTCGACGATTGTTCCGTTGAGCTTCTCTCTCGCTCGATCTGCTTCCACGGCACTTTCAAATGTCACAAATCCAAACCCCTAAAGAAAGGTTTGAACTCGCATTGAATCCCAACTGAAATTCAAATAAAGAAGTGACAAGAACTCGACAAAATCGGGAACCTACTGACCTTTGATCCTCTCTCATTAAAGATGATCTCCACGTCTAGAATCTTGCCAAATTGCTGAGAGATGAAAGACAGATATTGACTAAACAGTTTTTATGGGAGAGAATGGGTTTAGCTGAAGGGCTAATTCACACAAGAATGAGCATTCGGTCATCTTCAAGTCATCCTAATGTTGTTTGAAACCTGTGACTATTTATTTAGTAAAACACAACAGAGAAAACTTTGAAAAAAAATTATTCTTCCTTTTTTTTGTCCATACAATGAAAGTCAGATGGTTCTGGTGTTGTTATGGACCCCACTGACTGTAATAGCATTGTAAAAAGTTGAAACTTTTTGATAAGCAATGCATTACATTGAGGACAAAAAACAATTTATTACCCCAAACATTTGCCTGAGGTCTGGGTCCCGAAACCTAAAAGGTATATTGGAAACATGGAGTCTTTTAGGTTGAGCCTTTCCAGCTCCTTCCTCCTCAGTTCCACTTCCTGTTGCACTTCCAGAAGCCCCGGAAACACTGACAGACTGTGGGTCAGATGTCACAGGCACTAAAGAATCGTCCTATGATGGAAACAGGAATGAAAGATAGGGAGGGAGAAAATGTGGAGAAGGAGCCAACAGACATAGAAAGAATATTGAAGACAAGAAAAACAGAAGAAACTTTAGTTTGCATTTCATTACAGAAAACCTAACTACCACTCATCTATTGTAAGATTTCTCGTCAAACTGTATTGCATTCTAACATTTTACTAGGAGAAAAACTAGTTTGATAAAGTGACCACAACAAAACGCAAAGGAGCATTCCTCATCCAGTGATTCCTCTCAAGCAAAAGTGAGGAAAAGTGATCAAGTTCCCATTTTAGTGAGCTGTCTACATACATGCCTGTTAGATATAGACATAAAAAAGACAATTTGATTTAAATATAGAGCACAGTTGTTTTTCAATTTGTGAACTCACTAAACCAGCAGCTGAAAGTGATTAAAGATTACTAGCATACTCAACAAAGTGTAATATTCTGAGTGCTGCAACTGGAAGATTGTCATATGTAATGCATGGTTACACAGCATTTCCTGCTGCACTGATTGTACGTGACTGTGAATAAAATGCCCCCATGCAGATCAATACATAGGAGTATTTGTGCTTCAAACCCAACACATCCACTATCCCACAATGCATCACGATGCCAGTTCGTATGTCTGCACAGCCTATACCTCACCAAACGGCACAAAACTGTTACCATTAAAAAATGGATTAAGAAATCAAAAAAGGTGTATTAAAAATGTTCAAAAAGATAAATAGCTAGAAGAAAAAGTAGCCAAGCAGAGCGTGAAATGAGGAAGGGAAAATGGTGAAAAGGTCAAAAATAAATTTAGATAATAAAAAGGGTAATACGAATCGTGTGACATGAATTTAAAAGCAGTGGAAAATTTTGATAAATGATAAGAGTGGTCATTAGAGTAAGAAAGAAAGACAGACTTTACCTAGTTCATAAGTGTGGCGAGTGGGGCGGGGCCGAGAGGCGTGGGACTCGATACTGGCGGTGGGGCGCAGGTGTAACTCACCTCCAATCCCTACACCTGGCCTCACTCCTCGTTCCCACGCCTCTCGGCCCCGCCCCACTCGCCACAATAAGGATGGAAAAAGTTGAAGCAATAAGGCAAATTGACCTCTGCTTTAACTCATCCATAACAGATCTGAAGGGTAAAGGGCAACAAAACAATTCTAATCTGGACAGAAAACAGGGGTGCATTCGGTTCATCATGTTCCCTTCCTTTCATTCTACAGTTTTAATTTGTACTATTTTTAATTTTTTTTTAATCATCATCCTAGACGTCCCTCCTGATCAATGTTTCATGCTGTACATTACTATGTTTTGATTTTAAAATGTACAAATATTTTCTTACAATAGACTTATAATACTATCATTTATAGATTATTGCCCATAAATTAGACAGAATTTAAATATCAGTGTATCCTTAGATTTAAATATCATAAATTAAAGTTTAATTAATCTTCTCACTTTCACTCCATTTAACCAGAAGCCGCATAATTACTCTTTCATTTTATTTCTCTATTAAATTTCATTTCCACTGCATTGTACAATAAACAGATTCAGCATTAGAAGATAAAAGACAATGAAGTAGCAAAAAAAAGAGAAATGATGGGTGTTAAGAAGGTAAGGAAGGGTTAAGAACCAAATGAACCCCAAAACAGAAAGTAAAAAGACGGTTTAGTTGCTCTAAACACAGGGGAATTCAAGCAGCTTACGTATTTCAGCAACTCTAAAGGTCAAAACTGCAACAATGTATACTGCTATTCTTGGATCCAGGGAAGAGGCAGGAAACACACATAGAGATTTACGCACAGACACGCGCACACACACATCCACACACGCAAACAAATCATGGTTATGGTTAACTCTGAGCTGGCCGGGCTGATTGCTAGCTGTAATGACTACCACAGCAGGTGTCACACAGAAAATACTGCTGAAACACCATCATCATCATCATCATCATTACATTCATCCATAGACACAGGCCAGGGAGGGTTTTTGGGAGAAGTGACAGATTGAGGAAAGGTGTGATGGGAAGGTATGTGATGATATCACGTCACGATGCAGAGTGCTTTTCTGACTGGACCTGGGAAACATAGATGAGGGGGGAGGGGTCATCCCGTCCGACTCCCCCCCTTGACCCCTCCCTCCACGGCGGCGTCTCATAGTCCAAATATCGGGCGCTCTCTAGTGGTATAAGCAGTGTGGACATAAAATGGTGTGACAGAGAAAGAGAAAACTCATTGCATGAACCTTTTCAATAAATATTTTATTTTAAATATTTATTTTTCAAAAAAATACTTTCATGGTGAAATATTATTTTCAATCCTTCCCACAATTCCCTTGCCACAACTTAAAATCCTTTTTGCAATTACTGTACCCCGATGCGCTATTAGTAACACAACAATAACGATCATACACTTATATGGTGATACACATTAAAGAACATAAAGATATGGTATGAGTCCAAAAGACAATATTACAGATTGTCAAGACATTTGTCTTTCTCTTTATTTATTCCTTCTCTTTATAGCTTGTACTTGTTTGAACAAATGCCTGAAAATTGGTTTTTACGAGCAATTATCTGCTGTGTCTGTTTGCCTCTTTGAGAAGAATCGCTTTATGTATTCCCCATTTTATGGATAAAAATGTCTTCAAAATTACTTCATATCAATGTAAGAGAACTAGAGAGCAGAAAATGGAAGTAAGGTTAAATATTCTTCTACATGGTGCCCTGAGCCAGTTGAATTGCCATACTTGGACAAGCCAAAGGAAGAGGCTGTGTAAAGGACATAAAGCTATTTTTAGCTATCTCAGACGGGATCCCAGAGGACCAAAGCATGAGATTATATATCAGCAGCCTACATATTCCTGGCATACCTTCTCTAATGCAAATACATTAGAAAAGAAAATACGCTGGTTGTACTACACAATTTACAGCAGTGGGACGTTGTTTCCAATTGTAAAATCTTAATTTTTCATACTCACATGGGTATGCTTGGTTTAAGGTGAATTAGGTTATTTAAAGGGGTCCTATTATGCTCTTTCACTTTTTCAGCTTTAGTTAGTCTGTAATGTTGCTGTTTGAGCATAAAAAAGATCTGCAAAGTTATAGAGCTCAAAATCCAATTCAAAAGGAGATATTTTATTCAACTGAATAAAAAAAAAAAAAAACTACAATGAACGACTCGTTTGGACTACAACTCATATTTTCCTGGATTTGTTATATCACAAATATCGACGAATGGGACGAGACCTGGTTGAGCAGCACTAAAGAAGATAACGTGTGTTATCACTATGTTGGAGACACACAAGCTTTCTCAAAGCAGACGAACTTAGAGTGCTTACAAATCACGCTCAAATTGATTTGATTTTGATGCAACATTTATGCTGAAGCTCATAGGGCATGACATTTTTCGACCAGGAGCCGAGTGCTGTCAATCACAACACACACTGGCCCAGCTAACCAATCACAGCACAGTTTGTATTTCAGAAGGCAGGCCTTCATTTAATACAGAAACTATTAGAGCCATTCATGGCAGATGGGAGAGAAGTATTGTAATAATGTAAAATATGTGAAAAATAATGTGTTTTTCGAACAACCTACTATGAGAGCCTGTTGTAGTACACCCCCAAAACAAAATCAAGACTTTGTCAAAGAGCAATATAGGACCCCTTTAAATAAATGTTTGTGTTTTATTTGTATATATTTTGTTATTTTAGTTAATGTTTTCATACTTCAAGTGGTAAAATATATGTAAAAATATTTATTTATCCACATGTATTTAAGATGCAGCTCCCCTTTGTTAACTGATATTTAAAACACCTTTATCTTCTGAATCCAGTCGTTTATTGATTGTACTTACCGTGTTATTGGCAGTTAAAGACTCTGTCCCGTCATGCTGAGAGGCCTGATAGACTCTCAACTGATGATGATCTGAGTATTCAGGGTTAGGATGAGCAGCGCTGAAATCGAGGGTAGGCAGCCGGGCAGCTGGTGTGGGTGGGCCTTGTCCAGGTGGAGGATAGGGTGGAGGCGGGGCATAGACCTGGGAAAGTGAAGGGTCACCATTGCCTGGCCCCGCCTCTTGGGCAGCGGCACCCTAAAATGAGACAGAGATGCTGTTTACTAACAGCTTATTTCTGTAAACTCATTGAGTCATTACTTTAACCCGTCAAAATCATTTTAACCACTTTTAACAACTTTTTATTACTATTATTATTATTATTATTATTAATTTACTAGATTCAGCTTGATTTTTCAAGTCGGTTTAATGGTCAGTTTGATTAAACTTTTAGCAACGGATCAGCAATATAGTTTCATAGTGTATGTATTTGACATAGGTATTCTTGCCAGCAACTGAATTTTTCCACAAAAGCAATTTCTGAAAGATTTTGAAAATGTGCTTTTCTAATAGAATAGCAAAAAAAGCAAATTCATACAACCGTCATTTTATTAAAATACTCAAACTTTTTACACCAAATAAAACGGACCTAAATTTACTGGCTATAAGGAAGCTAACATACTGTTACCGTTTTGTTTGCAGATCATAAAGACTATACAAAACACATGTAAACCTAGTCAAGACATCAGCTAAAGTAAATCCTCACAAAGACACAGTGTATGAAATTAGGAGTATAAATCAGACATCTCACCCCTTCAGTGCATTCCGTAGGCGACCCAATACTCACCAACAACTGACGCATGCTTTAATGCAAAGCTTCCCCCCGCCCACCCCACCATAAGTCCCTCGCACCCACCAATCACAAAGCACCAAACCAGTCTCAAGAGGGGTTTTTACACCAGCTGGGTTCATTTGTTCTTGTCAATCATCAACCCATTTCCCCCTCCTACTCTTGGACACTCAACAGGCACAGGATTTTTTGGGGTAAAAAGTTGATTCATAAACACAAACAAATGGATCAGGTAAAACAGGCAAGATCACTCAAACAAATTCAAGTAACAGTTCACTTAGAGTTCTGCAAACAGAAAATTGGCAACTTAAGATATTAAACTAAATCAAGTACAAACTATAATATATTTTCTGCAGAAAATTAAAATTATTGTGGTATCATCAAGCTTTGGTTAATAGACTTTTGTGGCATAAACCTTTCATTTCAGAGAGTTTTTTTTTTTTAAGTTTCATTGCTGAGTCTTAAAATAAAGTAAAATAAAATAACAGACGTAAAGAAATAAAACCAATATGAAGCTTTTCACACACACACACACACACACAAACTTTGTACATGTTTAGTCTTTATCAGCTTTATGTTTCACTGAGCTGATAAGGCAGAGTAAATTTAGACTTGACTGATAAACTGTGACACTGAGAGACACAGCTTTGATTAAAGATCACCACCACCACCACACTTAGATTCCTTTAGCTGAAACAAAACTATCATGTAACATCAGTGCCTCTCATCATAGCCCTTTGTTTTGCAGATGGGATGTTATATACCACAGTTACAAGGTTGCTCACTAATTACATGAACATGGCATCTTACCTTCATACCTTTTTTTAAAAACCCAGGAGCTACTTGATACCCCTGTAAAATATTTACGAGCTGTAAACAGGTGTTGTCTGAAACACTACAGCATTTAAAGTACTGCTGACTCAAAATACCACTCAGTGTGCCGTTGCTGCTGGATGTAGACCAAGTCAAAGATCAAAATTAAGACTTCAGACTTTGGAAACTTTATTCAACAAGTACAAAGAATACACACTTGCTGAGATATATACTTACACCTATAACTTACATAAACAACACCCCTCCGTGATCTAGGGCAGAGGACAAGCATAAATGTGATATAATTGTTCAGACACACTCCATTAGTTGCATGCAAAGGTCATCTGAGATTTTTTTACATAAACTGTTCTCTTTCCTGACCTAATTCTTTGTCACTGTGAGAGTATTTTAATAACACCTCCAGCAGATAAAATGTATTTTCAGTCTCACTGACTGATATGAGATTTCCTCCCCCTCACACACACACACACAGGCCTCATCAGCTGTCAGGTTTGGGGTTAAAGATCAGAGGCAGAATGCCAGGTGCGTGATCTGACAGCTGCGGGATCATTCAAACACACACACACACACACACACACACAGAACTGATGACAAAAACTGCTTATGTAGTCTATACTCATATATTACAAGGCTCTGTGGAGTACTTGATTCTGATTGGACAGGTGTGTCATTCTGATGTCAGATATCTTTGTACAAAAGCAGCTAAATAATATAACTGACTGTTTTCCTTTGCAACCAGCCTCTTAAATCTTCATCAACAGTTGTTTTATCCAAAGCAGTGTTATTTTAGCATTTTTGTATAATATTTTACTATTTATTCAAAAATATAGATTTATACATATTGCTTTTTATATTTTTTATAAGTTTTAATCATTTTGTATATTTTTTTTATTATTTTCAATAAATATATTAGAATAAAACTGCATTTAAATAAGTTTTTATATAATTTCAGTTTTAATATTTAATATTTAACTTCAACTTTAACTTACTTGCCAAGGCAACATTTCTCTATTTTATTTCATTTCAGCTTTATTTCCATTAATCAAACGACTTTAAGACTTAATAATTAACAACAACAACAATGATCCAAAGTGATGTAAAAATCTAAAACATTCAAGTGACATTGTTTCACTCTGCAGTCTCTTTCTTAATAATTTAGACTTAAATGAGCATTTAATGTATTTATTTTTATAAGCAATGTTATATTGGTTGCAAAATAAACAATATTCCAGTCATTTAATATTCCTCAAATTAACATCAGGGTCCATTTCGGGGTTTATTTCATGATAATGAATGTCTGTTTATTCATTGCTCCATTAATAAACAGACATGCACACACAAACACATAAACCAATTTTGCACCAACACATAGATATCAACCTCAATAACCACATAATTCAGCTCAAACACAAAATGTTATATCATATATGAATAGTATGGCAGATGAATAGCAACTAAAAGAGCAGACGCAACTAAGAAATTTCCATTGTCTCAAGTCCTACTCTTTAGGTGACATAATCTATCACTGTGTATCACTTCAGATAAAGTCAAGAGGGAATATAAGACATCTATTTCTATATCTGTGAGAGGGAATCTGCAGCGAGAGGAACAGACTAAAAATACAGCGAGTGTGACAGAGAGAGAGAGCAGGCACAACGTTTATCAGCTGTCACGGAATTTCTCTCTCACACACACAATCACACAGCGGCACACAAACACACACTGAACCTGTTTTCAGTAGGCCACCTCGCAGGGACAAATATAACTAACAACAGGACACTGCGTCCTTCACTGGCAGAGAGAAACACATTTGATGTCCTCAGACTCATTGGTGGATGACTCTTTAGTACATAAACAAGCCTTTAGCTTGCTAGTGATTGGTTGATTTACAACATATTACCAGACATGTGACAGAAACTGCACAAGAATTAAATTATAAAATTAACAATTAAACTAACAAACTTCAAAGAGAGGTTGAAAGAGGAAGATACAGAGAATAAAGGGACATGTTTACCTGTACAATGCTTGGGTAGCAGGAGGCTGTCTGGGGGTAAACAGGGAGTCCGTAGGGCTGAAGGATTACAGTAGGGGAGGACAGCATGGTGCATAGCCAGAAAAAAGGACAGAAAAAAAGGAACCGCTAAAAGGGATGGGAGACTGGGGGGAGATAGTAGGGAAGGTGAGCTCTCTGAATCAAGAAAGTACCAGACGGAGAAAGTTTAGAATCCAAAAAGAAGAGAAGAAAGATCCAGAGGTATGAAAAAGAAAAGGAGAAGAAGAGTGGGCTGCACTGCACTGATGGCTGGCGTCACAACTTCTAGACGACAAACAAAATAAAAGGTAAAGATAAGACCCTCTGCAAAAGTTGAGAGTGCCAAGTTAGTCTGTTTCACAAAAGGCAGAGGGGATCAGTACTGAAAGATCTCTGGGGGACACGGCATGTGTGTGTGTGTGTGTGTGTGTGTGTGTGTGTGTGTGTGTGTGTGTGTGTGTGTGTGTGTGTGTGTGCCTGTGTGTGTGTCAGTGGGTATATTTGATAGACATAAACACATGTTCAGAGTTGTGTTACACTCCTTTATAAATAGTCACCTACTTCCTTTAGTTGTGCTATCACCACTAGAAATTAAACAGCTAATCACTCAGCAATACAGATTTTTTTTTAGTAATACAGAATTTAGTCCAAATTTAATGAGACCGATTTTTGCCATGGCTTCTACTGAAACAGACATTAAAAAATAAATTTAAAAAAAAAAAATGTAAAGCCACAGACACAAATAAACTATTAAAGTATTATGAAAGAGCATTTATACCACATATCAATAAATAAATAGAAGAAAAACTCAAATTTGTCTTATTAACTGCATATTGCCTTTATGCTCATTAGATCCGTCAATGTGAACCTTTAAAGGTGAGTGACTTTTTTTTTCTCTATAAGCTCTCTATTATATAGCGTCTAATTATAAAAAATTCAACACGGATTTAAAATCATTCAAATGTCGTAATCAATTACCAATGTCAAAACAGCTCAGCAACACGGCAATAAGGTTTCACCTGTAAAACGACTTCGTTGGCCATTCATGTGCTCGGAATTCATTAATATGATATTTCCGATTCTACATGAAGGCTGCTACAAACTCTTACTCTTCTGTGGGAACTTGCGTTAATTATCTTCTGTTCGCTCAGTTCTAGATAATAAGGCTTTTTCATTTCGTTTGTGGATCTACCTCAAAAGGATCTCTCTCTCTCTCTCTTTTTTTTCTTGATTCATATTTTGACCAGTAGAGGGAAGCAATCAATTCATAGATTCCCCACAAAGCTTTGCCGTACTCGCAAAGCTTTGTGGGGAATGTAGTTTACAAGGCACGTATAAATATCCGGGAAGGCCGAAGGCGCGTTCTCTTTTCTCTGCGAGCCTGACACAGACAGGTAATGGCGGATTGGATCTCCGTATTTCTGTTCTAATTTCCAACCGTTCGCAAGTTTAACGGTTTCCCTTTAATGTAGTGTAAGGTAGTATGTAGTGAGTATCAATTTTATACGCGCAGTACCTCATTAGTACGTACGGTTATGTTATGTGGAGAGAGATGAGTTGTAGCGCGCTGCTGCTTATCGCAACGTGTTTCACAAGGCGTGTTCAGGCCTAGTCATGAAGTGACACATTGCGCTGGTTTTCATATTAAAAATAATCTCCACTTTGAACTGATGCGTTTAAGGTTTATAAATTGTATTTAATTGTTTAGCAGGAATTTTGTTACCGTAATAACACTCAAGTTAAGTGTAATGAAGTTACAAATACAAGATACATGAAGCTTAACTCACTGTAAAGGTTTAAATACTTTACCACTCTTATATTAACTTTATTATTTTTCACAGGCGTCAGTAAGTCGCCATGCCGGTTGCCAGGAGTTGGGTTTGTAGTAAGACATACGTCACCCCCAGACGTCCCTTCGAGAAGTCACGTCTCGACCAGGAGTTGAAACTCATTGGTAAGGAATATATTAATTGCAGAAAACTTAATTTGTGACCAAAAGGTTTCTCCTCTTTTACATCTGGATTTTTTTTTTTTCACAGGCGAGTATGGCCTCAGGAATAAGAGAGAAGTCTGGCGGGTAAAGTTCACTCTGGCCAAAATCCGCAAAGCTGCCAGAGAGCTTCTCACTCTGGATGAGAAGGATCCGAAGCGTCTCTTCGAAGGTAAATTTGCTGACTTGTCTGAAATTTAGTGGCCAGTGATTTAAAATAGTGCAAATCAGATTGTCAGTGCTGCCAAGAATTCCTCGTCAATGAGGCCATATTACAGTTTATAATTAGATTTAATTTGTCTGCTTTGCATCTATAACCCCCCTCCCAACCACAATCACATTTAACTTTGACTTCTAGGTAATGCTTTGCTCAGGCGTCTGGTGCGCATTGGTGTGCTGGATGAGGGCAAAATGAAGCTTGATTACATTTTGGGCTTGAAAGTGGAGGACTTCTTGGAGAGGAGGCTGCAGACTCAGGTCTTCAAGCTTGGCCTGGCCAAGAGCATCCACCACGCTCGTGTGCTCATTCGTCAGAGGCACATCCGGTAAGATGCTAAATGCATATAGTTCAGGATTTTTAACCATGTAATCTGCACATTGAATGTGTATTGAGGTTTTCTTCCTCTCTTATTAGTTGACCGTGTTTAAACTCCTCCTGGTGAGAGGGAGTGAAATATTCTGCAAGGTCAATTCGGTGATTAAACCGTATACCTTTGCTTATTAAAAAAATAAGCCCAAAAACCACAGCTTCCCATGACGTTTGGGGTGCTTTTATCGCACAAAACAGAGTCTACAAGGTAATGTATGTGGTCACTTTGGCAAATAAGAAACTATAATTCTCTTGGCCAGTGATTAAGCTTAAAACTGTCAGATTGTCAGTGGTGTCAAGAATTCCTCGTGAATGAGGCCTCGAGATCAGTAGCCTCAGTTCTGGAACCCTGAATAGCCTTTACACATTTGCTAAATCATTTTTGGTGTTCTGCAGGGTGCGCAAGCAGGTCGTGAACATCCCCTCCTTTGTGGTGAGGCTGGACAGCCAGAAGCACATCGACTTCTCTCTCCGCTCTCCATACGGTGGTGGCCGCCCTGGCCGCGTCAAGAGAAAGAATGCCAAGAAGGCCCAGGGTGGTGGTGGAGGAGGTGATGATGAAGAGGAGGATTAAACCCGTTCCTCTCGGGGGTTGAGGGGATCAGCGGTGCTTGCTTTCTCTTCTCCCTCAAGTTTTCAATAAAAATTGTTTATTCCAAATGATTTTGTCTTTGCTTGTTATTTGAGTAACTAGATGTTTTATATAAACCCCTTACATTAAGTTTAATAAGTATTTAAAATGAATTACCCATGAAGGTTTAAAATCCATACTTGTAGATTTTATGGCCTGTAGTGAAATTACTTAACTACATGGTTTTAGACAACCCAAAGCTGTATAATGGACCCCAACTAGCCCAAGGTTTTTGACGTAAAACATCGAAGACTTTAGTTACATTGTGTGAAGTGTATTCCTGTGGGATATGGTAAAATTCCACTTCCTAATATTTTGTCTGAGATTTTTGATTGGTCACCTGCTACAGGTAAACAACTCAAATGAATAGCAAAGTTCAGCAAATACTAAAGCTATTAGTGTTGCAAACCAGTTTTCATGATTTCAGTTTAATCTTAAATACCAGTTTGTCATTTAAAACACAGACAGGAACCTTGTACATGCATGAAAAATAAGGTGGATATAAAGTTTAATAATTGTTGAATACAGAAAATATGGCTTATTAGGTTTATTTTTCTCCCATTGTGAACAATATATATATTAAATACACATAAATATTACAGTTTACTGGATAAACTGCAGAAAATTCCATAAATGAAACCCAACTTCACTGAGATACATCAGCTGTAAGCAGCCATTGAGTCTATACTATGCCACTTCAAAGAGAAATCTTGTATATTCACATGTTTCTGATTGCACTTGGCGCTAGTAACAACTTACCTTAATACACAACGTTTTAGTTAAAATATCTATTAACTTTATTGTGCTTTGCACTCTTCAATGGATCTTGAGATCTGTAGAAGGCTGTTTTGTGCTTAGGCCTCAGAATTAGTGACATTCTTCATCTATCTACAAGTCGTCCTGGGGACTGGTTTGACCTCTTGTCTCAGCGTAGCCCATGTTGCTTGTCTGCTCGCTATGAATGAGACAAAATATGAAACTTGTATGAGCAGCTGTAAGTTCCATTTCACTTAGTAAACCTGTAAGATATTTTATACATTTGTTCTTACCTCTCACCATCCTTTTCCAGTGTTTTAGCAGTGAGAAAAGAGAAAAGAAAAGATGGTCATCCTTTAAAATAACGACAAAAATTATGCAAGAATATTTTGTTACAAATATTAAGAGACAATTGGTGTGTTACTGGTATTTGCTGACCTTAGGACGCTGCCCTGCTACACCACCTGCCTTCTTTGGTACTCCCAAGGTATCAAACGAGTGGCTTCGTACCCTAATAGCTCTCTTAAGATAGAGAGAGATATTGATTTGAAGCTCATTTTAATGTCAGAAACAGTAATAAGCACAATCCAGTAACATTACCAAGGCCTATTGTTTATTATTCTTAATGTGATTTGAGATTGTCAACCTTGAAGTTCTCAATGAACCCTCCTCCCCCCTCTGGAACACTTCTCCCCACTTCGGTGAGGGGGATGCTGGGCTGTGACGGCTCTCCCAACATGCATTGGGATCGGGAAGACAGTTCAGAGCGCAGGGCTTCCAAAAGAGATGAACGTGTACGTAACTGAGATCGTAAAAGGGAAGAAATAGAAGTGCAAGTGTAACTTCAGGCTATGGCATAAGTGAATGATTAGTTAACATGCTTTGTGTCTGGTTACCTCCAGTCGACTGAATTTCTCAGCCTTGTAGCAAGAGATTTCAGCATTTATAAGTTTGGTCAAAAGGAACTCTCTTAAAACTGAGCCCTGCAAGTGGAAATTCAGAGCATCATTATTTATTCAACTTTTAGATGATGTATAAATCTCAGTTTCAAATAACTAATTTGTTTCCTAATTTAGACCGTATAGTAATTAACTGGATTGATGCCTTGTTAAAACTTCTGAAATTATTATAAGTCATGTGATCTCACCTCTGTAAAAATGGGTGGTGTAGGAAGGGGTGGGCCAAATGGGGGTACATCCTCCCTAGCGGTGACACATACCTGTCAATCAAACAAGAGGCTTTGGAGCTGTGTGTTGTACTGTGCTGTGAAATGCAGATTTTTTAAATTATTATTATTTTTACCTGAAATGATCCCCCGTCTCCTCCCTCTCCCTCATTCTCTCTCTTTATCCTCCTCACTGCAATGAAACAGTGCAAGAAGTGGGATCTGATCACATCGGAAATGAAGGGAGTGTTACCCTCCTGGTAGACCAGGGCAACAATATCATTCCCAATGTGTCTCTTTCTCTGCAACTGAGAGGACAAACAGATGGGTAGAGTTGTAATTCAAGGAAAAAGAAGTTGAAGGACTTCTCAAAGCACTTAACCTCTGTGATAAAGTAGCAGGGACTCTTATTTCAGACTATATTAATACACCAGTAGGTGGTGACAAGTGACTGTCTTTTGAGTGAATCAACTATTTAACTGAAGTAATATATTCAGACGAACTATTCAGGAATAAAACAAGTGACTCAACATTCGTTCAACTTTATCGATTCATCGTCAAATCACATCAAAACAAATCATCACTAGTACTGTGTGTTGATGGAGTGGGGATTGGATTTGGAAATAGTGCACCGGGGATGCAAAAGTATACGAAGCAGGCCTAATTATCTACAATATAAGTGTATAGATGTAAGTTAACTATTAGTTACTGTTGAACTTTTGCTTAAAAGCAATATCAAACGCTTTCGTTCTGTTGGTCTTAATATATCAGCATACATTATAACATGTATTATGGTATTAATGTGGTAAAACATTTACATCCCATAATGTTTTAATCAAATTTCACCTGTTGTGTATCTCCTTCTGTGAACGGTAGTTTAGTGGTAACGTGGAACATAATCTCACGTCCATGGAAGGAGGTGAAAACCGCTTCATTTCCGGTCTGTCCACGAGAAACATCCAGACCTCCCCTAAAACTAGGAGATGGAAAATGATGATGCCCTTTTGACAGGTGACAATACATTCAAAACTTGTGTTTTGTTATTAATGTTAATGTTAATATTAATATTGATACTGATATCAATCAATACATGAGTCAACCCTCTTACCCAGTAAATCCTTGCAGTTTGACTGTGTGTCCAAGTATTGATAAAAACTCTAAAAACTCCTCACTTTCCTCATTGTTACTAAGAATATCTTCTTCTGTTAACTACATCACATTGGAACAAAAAAAGGAAGAATAACATAAAAATCAAAACAAATATCCATTACAGACTGAAGTCCTAATCAACAAAACATAAAGTTTATAATACAAATAGGTGAATTAAAGAATCATATGTTAATATCTGCATACCTGTCCTTCTCTCTGGTATAAGATACCAAATTTAAAGTTTTGAGACACTCTGTGTTCATCAAATGCCATTATGATCTCTGGGGCCTTTAGAGATGTAGAAAGAGAAGACAAGAAAACTGTATTGTGTCAGAAAATAAATTGTATTGATGAGGTAAGAAAAGTTTTTACTTCATTAAATTTGTCCGTTTATAAAATCAGAATGGAGAATCCTCCAGATCACAGTAAACAAATGAGACTAGTGAAGATGTACCTTTAAGTAACTCACAGCCTCAAAACATGTGACACTGACACTTGAGCACAGCATCTAAAATACAGCAAATAAAAACAATGAAAATTCTATTGACTTTCATATGCATTTGAATCAGGTGGAACCAGTTGTGTGGTTGTGAAGTACCTTTGCCAGCTCCACTGCCGTGGGGAATTGTTGAAAGAGCGAAACAGAAAACGTGGCATGAACTGAGCACTCCTTCATCCTGATTAGATGAAAAAGAAAACTGATCAGGATGGTCTTGAACAGTCAGTAACTATTGTAGATCATTAAATGAACAACATTTAAGGTGCTCACAAAATACACACCTCAAAATGACTCTCAGGCGATTTTCCTCTTCCTCAAGACAAACAGATAAAACTAGGGGCCCAAGAGAGGGGTCACAGGCGGTGAACGAATGATGATACTGCAGCCAACATGAAAGAAAAGCATGAGAGTGTAAGGGTCTCTTCAACAGAGTTATAAGAGATTGAAGTTTTTCAAAATAAAAAAGAAAAGAAAAGAAAAATGATCACTAACTCTGTGGCGGAAGAATTCCTGATAGACTTTAGCTTCACTGTCTCTCTCCATTATGTCATAGCTCTCCAGACCGAAACCCCCCTGTGAGAGAGTAGGGCTGGTCTCCACATGTCTATCCAGTGGAGGGTCGATCCAATAACCTCCAGATTTAGGGGGCAGGATGAGAGGTAAACCATCTCCAATCTTTAACAGCCGTGTCTGAGTGATCAATAGTAATTGTGTAAGTGGGAACATGAAACTATATTCTATCATTCAAAGGTTCTGAGTCAGTAAGATTTTTTTGTGTATTTTTGAAAGAAGTTCACCAAGGCTGCATTTAATGGTTATTATGTAAATGATTGTGAAATATTACAACGTAATATTTGCTTTTTTGCCCCACCAACGTCGAAGCTAAATTTCAGCAGCCATTACTCCAGTCTTGAATAAAAGTACATATTTAAGAAAAAAAAAAAAACACAGAAGAAGAAGATTAAATCTTACCGTTCTCTAACTAATAAAATATGAACAAGTAAATGAAGGTGTTTTTTATTAGTTACAGCACTTTTAAACAATAACTCTTTTGAATAAATGCATGTATTTAAATGTAACTCTTATACATGAATCACTAGAACTGTCATTTTTTATTAACATAATTTCAATCACAATGCAACTTCCACCACATCTCAAATTATGCAAGTTTAAAAGTATGCTGTAATGGGAACGGACAAAAACGAAAAAATGAAAACCTTGGCCTTCATATATTAAAAATGGTATAGGAAAATGCTTAAAGTTGAAGAAACACCCTTTTTGATTTTCTATAGACTAAAACTGTGCCATGATCAAACAAAACGTTTTGGGCTAAAATCCCTACCCTCAGAGGTGGTGGGAACTCACAACGTTGTTCATCCAATCTGCTACCCTGAAGAACAAACACAGCCACAGAGAAATCATCAACATCATCACTGCAACAGAACAAGACAACTGTATTTACACTGTTGTTGTTTACACTGGCAAAGAACATGGAGAGAGAGAAGGATGAAGTTACCTGTAGCTTTTCGATGATTGCAAACAACTCTGTGACCTGCAGAGAAATGACAAGGGAATGACAGAAAAGTGACAGTGACAGTGAAAGGGCCACAAAATCAAAATATTACTGATGCACAATATGAATTGTCCAGTTAATCCTCAATGTTTGGAAATGATTCATAATTGAGATATAAAAATCTGGAGAGCACATCATTTCCATAGTGTCATTTTCAACACCTTTAGGACATCTAAAACAGGAGATTTCTCACCTTCTGACTGGACGGTGCAGAAGTGAGTGGCTTAGCCTCACTGGAAGGGGAATCCAAAATATCCAGTATGCTGTGACCCACAGATTCTGCACAGCTGTAACAGAGAAAAGCGTTGTGGAAAAGTCTTCATGCGATAACGGAGTTCAAACACCTGAGCACAGCAACAAACCCAAATTATAGCTGACCTGCTCTCATTTCCAGTGATGAACTTGTCAATCCTGCGTAAAGCGTAAAGATGCCACATGACACAAGATATCCTTAAGCACTGTGTTCAGATTACAGCAGTGGCTAAATGTTATTTCTCATATCCACTCACCCTCCGTAAGCTCCGAATGTGAAACTTCTTTTTCTGGAGAACTTCTCGTTTCTCCCCTCCATTGTAAGTACTTATTACAGACAGCCACAGAAATGTGCTAACCAGGCATGCAGGCCATCACTCCTGATGGTGAATTAACTGCTTCTCTCTGTCTCTGTGTATGTGTGTGTGTGTGTGTGTGTGTGTGTTTCGCTCTCTCTCTTTTCTCTCTGCCCCCTGCCACTCTCTCATTTAATCTCTCCCTACATCCTTCCTCGTCTCCTGCTGCCTGTTGACTGACAGGAGTAACTCTTGCATGCCCGTCTCCTGCCACTGACAGCAGAGGTCACTGAACTACTGCATTTATACAGACCAACTAAAAGCCTTTGATTAGATACAATGGTGAATATTCACTTGCTGAAATCATTTAAAAGCATTTGTGTAGCGTTTATGCAGCCTCTATAAAAACCTGTCCTGGGAGGAGGCAAAGATATGTGAATGGGCAATGGACTATTGCTATAGACCTGTTACCCTTTCAGTAAGCAAGATTCATCAATTATTGACTGAACTCTCTTAGAGAGAGGAGGCAAGACAGCAGGGGAGAGAGGGCGAGAGGGAGGGAGCAGGAAAAAGAGGAAGAGAGAGAGGGGGTCAAGAGACTTTACCGACATGAGAATAGAGAAATGAAAAAGTGATACTGAGGGTACAGACACTAAAAAAATATCTATTTTTTCCTCTCAGACTGGAATCTTAATTCAGTTTTGTCTTTAACTGGTCTTAAAACTATTTATTTACATATTGCTTAAAATGTACAGTGGACATGTCATAGAAAGTGTTACAATGCATTTAATTAGTAAAAAATACTCTGCAGTATGGCTCCTCAACCTTTGTCCTTAAACCTAAATAATTAATCTTAAATTGAATTTATCCTCTCACCCATCTACGTTGTGTTACAAGCAAATAAAGATCGGGAATTTTATGTACAAGCAAAGGATTTCCACATACAGATTTCACATTGTGTTCAATTTGGTCATGATGTCACATGAATTCA